>NC_081193.1:79347513-79722513 GCF_902713425.1 Acipenser ruthenus | reverse complement strand
GTCAGTAACTACAGATGCACTGTCAGACATCTTTACCAGTTGTACAGTTTTCATCTTGTGCAACTCACCAATTTGTGGTAAATATTCCCTTCTCAGTTGACCTGCTGTAGCAATTGCTCCCGCATGTATTACGTTTGTTCAGAAATGCATGTAGTTTGGCATTATCAATTATCAAATCGAAAATAACATCTCGTCGGCGTTCATCATTTTCGTTCCCCTTACGTTTTTTTACTGGAGGACGTCGTCTCATAGCTGTCAGTCTCAGCCTTTCGTTTCCTGTAGTTTTCTGATGATAAACGTCGGTCTATTGTTGACTTTCGAATGTGGTCCAAAGATAAATTGCAAGTTGTGCAAAATAAATGATACCCATCGGTGTACATATTTTATTTTCAAATATTTGTTTATGAAATTATTTACCATTTTTTGAGGTTGCGTTTTATGTAATATGTCTGTATATAAACACATTTCGGTTCAAATGTCTGTTTATTTACAGTATTCCGGTTTTGTAGATGCTTTATAAGACGTTCCTGAATAAAACTACAACATATATTAAATTGTTTGTCCTTTCATTTATAATATTTGTTGTTTTTAATACGCTGGTCAAATTGACCAGTCATAGTTGTTCTAGGTAAGCCTATAAACCCAGTCGTTCTAGTGTTAATTGTATTTTATTTTTAACATTTACAGATTTTTTTATTGTTGTTTGACAGATAAACTATTGTTTTCTTTTTACTAATCTCTTAAATAAGAATGGAGGTTTCACCAGAAAGGTAAGTGTCTGAGCCAATTACAAAGCTTTATAATTTTGTTTAGCCAATCAGTGATTGTAGAAGGAAATGTTTGATGTTATCTTCCAAAGTAAGAAAAGAAGCAAACATTTTTTTTTTTCTGGTTAAATACTTTTTTTTTTTTTTTTTAATGTCAACTTTATAAGGGACTACACAATGTACTGTCCTTGAATATGTTTTAAAATGAATGCTTTATGTTCATGTTGGTGTTTTAAATAACATGTTTTATTTGTTGGATTCAGGTGCCATGAATGTAATGAAGAATTATCCACGTATTGCAACAAAAAGGTTCTTGCCCAGATGGTCGACTTTCTTCAGAAACATTCAGATAAGACATCATCAGGTAACTGTAATATTTGTTAAATAATGGGCTGGTATTCTTGAGAAACTATGGTTGGTGCAACACATTGATGTAATTGTGAAAAAAACAATTTGACATTTTTTTTTCACCTAACTTTAATGATGGTGGATCTTAATGAGTAGAGTAGCGGGGTTCCGAAAAAAATGTAGCGTTGCACGTCCTCACGTGTTGCTATAACTGTTTAAATAACATACCTGTAATTTCTTTTCATTGTTCACATCCTGATAACTTTGTACACTTCTAAATTTAAAGTCTGTTTCAAAGCTCTTTTCAAAATGGCCACTCTAGTGCACTGGGGTTTTGTCCTCTAAATCGCTGCAGGAAGAGCACTTTAAAAACACAAACATGACAAGTGCTCTGGCTTTTCTGTTCCATACCATATCATGGATCATTATTGCTGTGTTACATGTTTGACAATGTGGGCAATAATCCTTACACTGTCAGTGCAGAAGAGCGGACATTTTAAAACCGATTTCAAGTTAAAAGTGTAAAAAGTTGTCAGGATGTTAACAATGAAAACAAAAATTACAGGTACATTATTTAAACAGTTATAGCAACACGTGGGGACATATAACGTTATATTGTTCATAACCCCGCTACTTAGTCTCAGTTCCGGCTCCCTAAAATCTATAAACCTGATGTTCTGTGGACCTTTCTTTTAATTGTATTTAGTAATGATCATTTAAATAGACCCCACTGCAGGCCCTTGCTACATAACAAACAAAAAATAGCAGATTACTTTTTTAGAAATGTATTATTTTTTTTCTTTTTTATTAATTAAAATATAATTCAAGTATATATTATCCACTCACAAGTACACAATTCTTTGCTTGACGGTTAATCAATTATTTACTTCTTGGAAATGCATTTCTTTACAACTAGCTTTACCTATCTGATTTGAAATCCATGAATTGATAAACATGAATTGTATGGCAGCAACACTGAGTATACTGGTTCTTGGAGTAAAATCAGCTTATTCCTACTTAACAAAAAATTTGGATTTATCAGAAGAAATCAACAGAATCAACAGAAGGCCTTTAGAGTTGTATTGTTTCTTGAAAATGCACAACTATAAGACACTGGTAGACTATGTTGTAATACAAATAAGTCATTTTTTAATAATTTCCACGTTTTACTTAATTTCACTTGTATGTAACTGACATCTCCTCTGTCTACTTTACTGAGGGTGTATTATTATACACCAAACCCTGTGGAATAAGAATGCAGCAAAATTTAATAGTTTTGTCTGCCTCATCTTTACTGGTATATTTGATCAACTAACAGTTATTTCTTATTTGTTTCAGGTATTAACAAATAACTAAATAACCAATATAAAAAATAAAACACTAAATTCAAGTCCAAACATAATTTATTATTTTGGTTGTTAAGAAGTAATGCAGAACACTGCAATACTTTATCCCCCAAAACAGCGAAACAGTGGACCTACTTAAGCTATGTACTGTAGGGTATGTTGCACTTACATACTATGTATCTAGAGAACTGCTTATCCAGTTGTGATACAACATGGTTAAAACATTCTGTACTATGAATTATTAAGAGTAACAGAATGTAGAAAGCATTTCCATTGATATTAAGGGTAGGTACAGGAAAGAGGGGTTTTGTCACTGACATTCTTGTTTGTGAAAAGGAACATTAGAAACCAACTAAGATTAAGTTTTATAGCACACATCTTACTTTTTTTTTTTTTTTTTTAAGAAAATGATGAATTAGAGACCTTAATACAAAAAAAAAAAATATGAACTGAATCTGGCCCATTGTTACAAAATTGAAAGGGACTGATAGAGCAGTCCTAATAGCAATTTAAATGGAACTGGTTTCAAGGGGGTGGACTGTATGACAAGATCTTTGTTATGATCAAATAAAACACAAATTAGTTTTTTCGCTCAGCTGACGAGAGTGCTGTGCAGAGAGGCTAAAGAGGGAGTTCAAGGAAGCGCATGCTCAAAAAAAGGCGCTGAGGTGTTGTGTTTTTTTTTTTTTTTTATGTGATGCCGTCTCTTGTGGAATACTTTGTACAACCAAGGACACACTATCAGCAGTACAATACAAAGACATCTTTTAAAATCTGCATTGTGCAATCAATTTCTAAACTGGATGGTTTTCAGGGTTGTTGCTTGGTGTCTTCTCTCAGTTCCCAGTATGTGCAAAGAATTCATCATAAGGCAAAAGGTGGCAATACCTGTGCTTGTTCAGTGTTGTCTGACACCAGTATTGACACATCAGTAAGCTTGTTCTAAATGGGTTATCAAAAGTGGCACAGCAGTTTAAAGGGAGGGATGATAAATTGGTACAATCTAATTGTTGAAATGAGAAATAAAATCTTTGATAGCTAACATGCAGTTTTGCTTAGTTAATATGCCAACCTTGCTACATCCTGAGTTCTTGGCAATTAAATGGAGGAGAACTGTAGCAAAATTCTCTGTTTTACGCAAAACCACAACAAATGCAATTACTACATTTCTAAATTGAGCATATAACAATACCGTAGACTCTGGACAATCAGGACGTGCTAGGTCAATAGTCATCGTCAGGTCATTCTATGTAAACGTAAGTGCTAAGAGGGCTGGAGGCTAAAGACCAGTAATTGTCCTTGTCTGGGTGGCATCTGTCCAGGGCTGCCTAGAAACATGGGAATTTATCTCCAGGCCACTTACAGATATTTTTTACAAATTGTTAGACAAGTTCCAGCTAACTAGTGACAACCAGCTTTCAGAAAAAAGACAGTGCTGCCTCACTAACCTCTTAGATTTATACAAACTGAGCATATCGCATCCTATATTTTAATATTTAAAAGTACTGCACAAAAGACTAAATCACAGGGAATCCAAGGTATTACATATATTGTAATTGGATAAATATCTGGTTAAAACACTAGAACCAGAGAGTACCAATTAGGGGTGCAACTTCTGTTGGTGCTAGGATTCTTGCAGATTCATATCTACATTAGGGATAACTAGCAAGCTTATAAAATTTGTAGACAATTTGGAGTAGTGGCCAACATGCGACAACCCAGAAAATCCAAAGGGATACAGAACTGGGGATGAAACATGGACAATTTAATTTGTATTTTTAGATCAGACTAGATCTGTTCTGGGATCTGTCAAAACTATAAACCGGGCAATCATTGATGGGTCAAATGGCCTCCTTTTGTTCATAACTATGTTCTAAAAGTAGTGTTTGTATTTGTACAGTACCTTTATGAGAAATACAATTCCACACAAGTGCTAAGAGGACTGTATTTGTATTAATATTTTGGAATTTTTTTCATGCCCCTGATTTCTGTAAAATACTTTAATACCATTTCATCATTTAATTAACATCACACACCCCACCCCAATCAAAACAACCACATGGTTCTAATTGTTGGTTAATTGAACTGATATTCATAGTTAGTCAATCCAATTCACATTTAACTGTTGAAAGCTGTATATCATTCATAGTGCTTTGTAAAGGGCACATCTCTACAGTAGCCTAGTCTAAATGCATGCTTTCATATGTGGCTCGAATTTTAGACTAGACCACTGTCCTTGTGTTAAATAAACAAAACAAACAATGGCACCTCAATGGAAATGGGTATTTGAGCAAAATTTGAAGGATCCAGTGCTCTTTGGATACTGTTACTGCAAATCTTCCAGGGAGACTGAGCTGCTAAAAGCACACTGCCTCCACCTTGTGGATTGATTTTGATATTAACAAGCAGTCACTAAAATCCTTGCTGAAAGATTCACCACTTATTTTAGAAATATGCGCTGCTTAAATCTAAGAACTTATTACAACTGAAGTATTTTGGTTGTAGTACTGTATCTGAAATTAAAATCTCATGCAGTTCATGCATATACATTGAGGATTTTGACACCTGAAAGGTTTGTTATTGCCATACCCTGCTCTTGGCTGCCCTGAAATACAGAATAAAGGCTGTAGTAGACCCTTTACCATATCCATTGTCTATGGAACTTGGTGCCTAGTATTATCCAGAGTACAGAGACAGTGGACACATCCATGTTAAAAACCTTTTGTTTTGTAATCTAGGAAGAGAGAGAATTGTTTTAAAAACAATTATCACATCCTCACTCCCGTCCCCCTTCACTCTATTTTTTCAACTTGTAAATTGCAATTTTAGTCTGGCCTACCAGGAAGTGTGCGAGTTGGTCTGTGTTTTTTTACTGTAACTTATACCAAAAATAAAAACTGGTATTCAAAATCAGATTAATACCAGTAAAAAGACTAGCTAAAAGACTAAACATGGGTGCTAAAAGGGAGCATGTACTGAAACAATGAAACATGGTCTCTCTCTGAGCACAGGATGGACAGGAATCAGCCTAGCCCTCCAGGGCGTGTCAGGGAGTGTAGTGAGCTGAGTTTGGTGCTGCACCTGCACACAGGCTCTGTACAGGGCTAGAAGCTACAAGGGCTAGAAGCCTCCCACTCAGTTCCTGGATGGTCAGCATCTTCTTTAAATGCAAGAGACACTCGCAGGCTTGGGAAGGGGGGAGGTGTATCAGGGAGGGGGTGTCCCTGGAAAAACTCCTCCAAGATCAGCCGTCCCTCCGGGGACAAGATGCATTTGAGCTGGCTCAGGTACTTCTCCATGCAGCGCAGGGAGTGCATCCCCAGCTCTACACTCAGTCTCTCTGTGCTCAGGTCTAGCAGGTGTCGCCGCTTTGTGAGGCGAGCTCTGATCAGCCGGTGACTGAAGGCAGGGGCATCACCACTTGGAGTGACTAGGAGAGGGTTGTATACGATTGGCTCCTCCAGGAGCCAGTGCAGGGTGAGAGGTTCCTCCCCTCTCTCGCCCCTCAGCAGACACCAGGCCCTCAGCATGCTGCTGTAGAAAGGGGGGAGCGATGACAGGTCCAGCTGTAGCGCCTCTGCTCTCCGCAGCAGGGCACAGGCCAGTGATCTCCAAAGCAGGGTGTCGGATCCATAAAGCAACCGTTGGACTGACTGCAAGTAGAAAGCAGGGACGCGGCTGCTGACATCAATCAGACCATGGCCCCCTTTTTCCTTTGGCAGATACAACACCCCTTTCCTCAGCCAGTACAGCCTGTCCCAGAAGAAATCCAGGATGGCCTTTTGCACCTCTCCCAGCAGCCCCTGCGGTGGTTCCAAACACACCAGCCAGTGCCACAGTGTGGATGCCACCAGGTTGTTGATGATCAGAGTTCTTCCTCTATAGGATAGCTGTGGAAGCAGCCAGTGCCACCAACCCAGCCCCCCCCATCACCCCCTCTAGCACCCCCTCCCAGTTCTTCCTCTCACTGGTTTCATCCCCCAGGTGTACCCCAGGTACTTGAAACCTCCCCTGCTCCAATTAATCCCGATTGGCAGGGATTGGCAGACTTTCTTTATAATCCGCCAGCAGGTCCTCCACCAGCTCATCCTAGAACACTTCATAGTGTGGAGTCCATTGATGCCAGGGGCTTTGCAATTGCTCAGTCCATTGAGGGCGGTGGAGAGCTCCTGCGGCGTAAGTGCTCTCTCTAGCCCCTCCGTCTTCTCTTGACACTCCTAGTGACAGTCGCAGTGTACTGCTGACAGAACTGGCGAATCTGCACTTTCCCCACATCCCACCACTGTTTTAGGGAATAAAAACTGAGCTTTTGCCTTCTCCACTGCTGCCAGAAAAAAATAAAACAAGTTTTAAAATGTGCGTAATTTACTATAAGGATGTTACAATGCCAGTAAGTACTGCGTGTTCTTATTGATGGAATTAAAAAACTTGATATTATCATACGGTGATCTGACAAACCAGTAGTTTAAAACAATAAAAACTGTTTAATCTGTCCATTATCCTGTGCATCTCTCTAGCTGATGGGGCTCTACATGATTTCTGTCGTCTTCATCATTTTCTGTACAATTAAAATCTCCTCCAAATAAAAGATGTTCTTCTTAATGGCAATTCACCAAGGTGTCATCTAAAATATTTAAAAAGGAGATTCTTTCCCTACCATCAGTGGGCGCATATATATTAATAATAACAAAAGTCTTATTCTTCACTACCGCTCTTACAATGAGCAGGCGTCCTTTAACAACCTCATCAACGTTACGGGAAATAAAACAGCAAACCCCGCACTCAGAGAGGATTTGTGACTTAAAACTATATCACCCTTCCTTTTCCCCATTCAATACAGTTATTTATATTGCTGTGTTTTTCTTGCAAAAACATTACATTGATATTTTTTTGCCTAATCAACTCCTATACAGCAGCTCTCTTTAGTGCTTCTCTATACCCGTTTATATTTAAGGTCGCGATTTCAATTTCACCCATTGAAAAATTTAAAAATGAAAAGAAACAGAGAAAAACAGAGAAATAGACAAAAGAATGAAAAAACTACTCTTCATTAGACATCTTAAACATTTCTAGATCAGGAAAACAATCAATCACAACATCTCTTTTCCCTTTTGTTTTCTGTAAAAAAAAAATAAATAAATAAATAAAATAAAATAAGCCCTTATTCTCTGTAGATCGTACCCCCCGGGTCCTATGCAGCTTTTGCTGGCCGAGGAGTCCAATATCAGAGAGGAGTCTGTGAAGCCGCCCTCGCGTTCACTGTCCGACTCGGAGGATTCCTCGGTAGCAGTGCTGGCAGCGATTGCGCTCCAGCAGGTTATCGGTCTCTTCCCCAGTGCTCTGCTGTTTTCCCCAGCCTTACTATCTTTCACTCCCTTTCCAGTACTCCCATTACTTTCTTTATCTCCCTCTGTACTACATTTTTTTGCCACCGCCCCTTCACTCCTTCTTCTTGTTCTTTTTTCCCCGGTAGTTTAAACTCCCCGTCCTTATTCCTTTCTGTTTCCATCTCAGCTGTTTCCCCTGGAGCTTCTATCAGCTCTGCTGCAGAAAAGTAGTGTCAGAAAGTAGTGTCAGCGAGCAGACAAGTTATAGTGAGTTGTAGCTAAAGTTTAGTCAACAGCAGGAGACAATGTGTACATTGAAAGTCCACCAAAATAAGTCTTGTTTTTGCACATGAATGTGTCATTTGGTTGTTTTGAGTCTTAAGAAATCCCATAAGTAAATGGATTTTCTATGTTTCTGTAAATCCACCTCTTCAACAAATATAAGACTTGAGTGCAAATTCAAGACATGGCTAAGATGCTTTTACATTTCTTACTGTACATCAGCATTAAAAATATATACAGTGCTGTGCAAAAGTTTTAGGCAGGTGTGAAAAAATGCTGTAAAGTAAGAATGCTTTCAAAAATAGACATGTTAATAGTTTATGTTTATCAATTAACAAAATGCAAAGTGAGTGAACAGAAGAAAAATCTACATCAAATCAATATTTGGTGTGACCACCCTTTGCCTTCAAAACAGCATCAATTCTTCTAGGTACACTTGCAAAAAGTCAGGGATTTTGTAGGCATATAGTCAGGTGTATGATTAAACAATTATACCAAACAGGTGCTAATGATCATCAATTCAATATGTAGGTTGAAACACAATCATTAACCGAAACAGAAACAGCTGTGTAGGAGGAATAAAACTGGGTGAGGAACAGCCAAACTCAGCTAACAAGGTGAGGCTGCTGAAGACAGTTTACTGTCAAATGTCATACACCATGGCAAGACTGAGCACAGCAACAAGACACAAGGTAGATAAAACGATCATATTAAAGACCCCATCTATTAGAAGATGAGCATATTTGTGTACTGTAGTGGCTTTGAGAAATTTGGTACAGGCAGCAAATAAGTATATTCTCTTTGGCATCACCAATTGGATCTACATTTTGTCCTATTTCTTCTCATGTAATCTTTTAGTGAAGTGTTTAATGTGAAATGTTTGTAAAGAAGCCTAACTAGAGGTTGCAAACAAGAATTGTTTCAGACTGTTACTGTGCACATTTCTGTGATGGTCATGTTATCAGAGTCTGTAAAGCCTTTTATTTTAATTGCCAGTAAATTGAGTGCTTCACAAATGGATTTAATTTACTAAGCAAACTAAAGATTAAATGGACAACGAATATGAAAAAGAAACAAACAGTGACACAATTTCCAAGTCGTTGCCTGGTGCCATTGTTCAAATTTAATTGTTACTCCTGTTTGAAAAGTGTTTAAATAAACAAATAAATAAATAAATAAAATAATTAAAAAAACAAAACGTTGATATGGTTGTCAAGTAATGGGTTGCAGCTTTCTTAGTTAACTGGTAAAATTGCATTTTTGTTGAAGGCCAGGTTTTTAGGGAGAGATTATTGTGCATCCTTTCTCCATATAGCCTCAATATAAGAGAGTCCTGGCAACACTGTAGTAATCCATAATACTGTTGGACAACAACAGTTTGGGAAATAAAGAAAACCTATTAACTGTGCTCTTACCAACAAGGCCTTCAACTGAAGTACCAGAGGATTGGTAAATCGAGGCTTGACCTCAGGAAGAGGTACGTTTTTGAAACACATCTGGGATTCTTTGTAGCGGAAATTAAAATGTTTCTCTGAATAGGCACCTCTACTAGTAAGTACAAAATTTAGCCATCATTTTCTTCCTTTGATTTCAGTTGGTCTGAGTGAATTGATAATAATTCCTTTTAACTGTTACCATAGTAAAAACAGCAAAGCAGAGACAACGAATCTGATTTTCCGAAGAGCAAAATAATTTCTATTGCCTTGATGGAATTCCTGTAAAAATAAGTAAATAAGCAAGCAAGATGTGTAGTATTTTATCCTAAGACCCATAAATTGTCAACTTATTGAAAAGCCTATGCTTTCACATTGAATGTTGTGTAGATGATCACAAAGAGAATAATTTTTTTAATTTATATGTATTTTACATGCTCTGCCGTGACAAAGAAATTCATAGAACCAGAGTCTCTACAAATTGCAGAGAACAGGTTTGGTCTTTTGTATCAGCAGTTAAAAAAAAAAAAAAAAGATTTAATCCATAAAGATAGATTTTTTTCAACTAGTGGCAATAAAACGTGGGAAGGTACAATAATAGACAATTGACATATACCGGATAGTGTAAATGAAATTCCATACCTTCCATACCTGTCTTTCAGTGCAATGTGTCTTTGTAGTGAAGGTCCTACTTACAGAAAGAAAGATAAATAGTGGAAAATCAGTATAACGGCTAAGCATTCATTAAATAGAAAAAAAAGGTTTTATTTTCACCATTATCCAAGGCAACTTACAGGTATTACAATGCAAGCTTAATATTTAAATACAGTGTAGTTTACAGTAAATGCAATGGTACTACATTTTGGGGTATTTCAGAATTTTTTAAAGTTACTGTTGTATTTTACATAGTGGAAGGGAGAAGTTTCAAAACTATTATTCAAATCAAATTATATATATATATATATATATATATATATATATATATATATATATATTGGAACAAATCATTCCTCTATACTTGTGTGAAATTGCCATTTTGTTTGGAAGTCAAATGTGTCTATGGAGTTTGCCTTGGGGATAGGGTCCAGTGTCAGTGCTGTCCATATTTGGTGGCTGAGCAAGGAGAACCAGGTGGTGCTGCAAAGCATAGCACAGTGAAGCATGGACAGATCCCATCCTGACATTTGCCGTCCCCTACTGCTGGAGGGAAGAGAAAAATCTGCTTTTCCATATGCTTCTGTTTTATTTTTTGCCTGCAGTTTGACCAGATGGCCCTGTGAACATTGCTTACCTTAAGTTGCTGTCCCAGATGTAATATTTCTCCATAGACATTCACATTTAACTGATTTTTCCCAAGAACACAGCATTAACAAACACAGGTCATCCTGTTTTTTCTGGTTAACTCTTTATTTGCTGATTGCTAACCTTGTGGACATTGATTTAAGCCATACAGACAAACACATTGTTGTTTTTTTTTAAGCTTGTTTTTTTCTTTTTCTTAAGACATTATGATTTCTATATAAAGGTCAAGGTCACATTCTAAAACAACTAAGTTGTGCTTGTGTGTGAATAACAGATTTGCTAATTCAAACCAGTTGGGACTAGACCCTGTTCAGATTAGGGGTTTGTTCAGTACTAATCAGAATCTGAACCATACTAAAATAAAAACTGCTAAAACATTCATATTGATTTGATCATGTTGATCTCTTGATGTAATTTGAGGGACTGAAAACAGCATCACTGGGCAATTGTTCTATCTATTTTTGGTCATGTGATGCGGTTTTAACTAATCACATGCCAGAATTAAGGACTGAGTCATAAATGTGTGTGTGTATATACTGTGTGTGTATAATATATATATATATATATATATATATATATATATATATATATATATATATATATATATATATATATATATATATAGACAGATAGATAGATATACTCTTCTATATGTCACATTGTCTAATTTTAGTTGTTCTGATACTACAAATTTTACATCATTTGTCATGTCCTTGACGGATTTATATATAGTTTTATTTTATTTTAGCTTACACATTTTACTGTTCTTGACCAATATTTAGCCTAGAATTGTTCAGAAGTTATGTTTTTGTAAACACATAAGGACTATGCATCACTTGTCTGCCTTGTATTCAATCTATAAGTTTTTTAAAACAATAAGTATATGGCATTTTATAGTTTGCCCTCAACGTCCAAACACTCAAACCTGTAACATTCTATAATTATGAACATCAATTACTGTTTTTTTTCAGTTTGTAGCGTTAGCACTTGACTTGTCCATCAATTAAATGGTGTTGAATCTCCTACATTATGTACATTTTATATAACGTGTTTGTAAGCGGTTTTCCCTGTCAAATCCTAATAATACAGAAAATCATTTTCTGTATAATAACAGGAATGAAAAGCCCCTGTTTCTTTTATGTTACCAAGGGCAAACCATCACAATGGATGCTAAATAATAATAATAAAAAAAATCGATGTACACCAGAACCTTCTTTTCAAAAGTAATATAATATAATATAGAAAGAAAAAAGCTTATTCGTTGGATAAGATTATAATTGGTGTACATGTTTTACTTTAACGATATTCTGGTAAGGATGTGCAGAATATGTGTTATGCCCTTGGAAACTTTTATCTCTGCATGCCTGTGTAATAATAAAATGAGTAAACAAAAATAAAGTATGGTATTGCATTGTATATCTGTTTACTTATATTGAATTAGGATTATGTGTATCAATGTATTGCTTAATGAATGCAGAGAATTACATAAAGAAAACCTATGTATTGCTTGTAAGAGTATGGAGGTTATCAATGTAACTGGTTTAATGGGTTATTTTAGTGGAACATTTCTCAAATCGTACATCAAGCAAATACGGCTTTGGTGCCTATTAATCCCAGAAGAGTTTACATTGATGTGCATTGTTCGTTAATATTTAAGACAGCGAAATGTCACTTGTCATTTTCTAAATGCAACAATTACAACATTAAGAAAGCTTGCCCTGCTGTACAATGAGCCTCCAGACTTCCTCCAGGCTATAAAGTATTGGGACAGGAATAATTCCTGCTGAGGAATAGCATTTGACTGCATTGGCGATTTTATAGAAAACCAACAAATCAAAATCCATAAATTATATCCTATTCATATTTAGATGGTAAACCTAGGGAAAGTGTGCTTTCTCTGATGCTTAAATTGTTTGCTGCTTTTATAATAGAATGTCATCCCAGATTAAGTAGAAAGACTTACTAAAAGAAAGGTTTTTATGCAGATGGGTCAGTTTAGTCGAATACACGATTACACAAGCAAAAAAAAAACAAAAAAACATTTGCATAGCATATTACATGTTCGAGTACATGGAAGAAGCTTTATATATTAGCTACTAGTAGAGCAAACGCTGCTTTTTTTTTTTTTTTAATGGTGATGCTTGACAAGTGTTAATTCAGTCTTAAGCCCGTTATTTGCATGTTAAACGTAAGGACCCTAATTAATTATGCAATGCTTGTAACAGCAAAATTCTACAGTAACCGTATTCTGTTTGAAGTTGTTTTTAGCTAATGTTAACAGATCCCTGCTTGAGTTCCCCTGTAATGACTGCACACAGCCGCTTCTGCAGCTATTGCTAGGCAGTCATGAAACAGTTTCTGGGAGCTCGGCACCGGCAAGCTTTAAATGTGTAAACTGAAATAAAATAAATAGCAAGTATATAGCAAGTGCTAAGGAAGCCAAACTTGGGTAACATTGAAATTAGAAAGGTAATTTAATGTTATAATGAATATAAATACATAATAAATGCTAAGCAGAACAACACAGTGACTAATAAGGAAAGGCAAGATACTTGGACTTGGAAAGGAGTTATTTGTTTAACTCTGGACTGTAAAACATTTACTGTTGACTTTCTGTGAATGGATAGTAACGCCAGCATTTGCACTGACTATTAAAAGTACAGCCAGGTATGTTCCTTGTTTTGAATTATTTATAGCTTATTGAATAAACAAAGTACATTGACTTAGATTCATCTGAGGTCAGTACTAATGGCTAGTTGTAATTGGGTAGTAATATTAAACTATTGTAATGTTGAAATGTAATGTAATGTAAATGTAATGTTTTCTATTGTTTTGGTCAGGTTACAATATTTGCAGTATTCAGATTATTTTATGAGTGTTATTTGTTAGAATTGAACAGATGTAGAATATTTAGGTTGCTATATGATGGGTGTTATTTTATTCTGAATACAGCAAAAATGATTACAGTGATCCATCGCGTATCCGACTGCGATAGGACCAGAGTAAGGGCAGATATGTAAAAAGACGTATAAATGAATCCTGTTAAATACCATTATACACAGCTGCAACAATTACTATATTCACACAATTATTGTTTAGAGATTCAGCTTTTATCGCTGCTGAGTGACAGGCAGGCGTTTGAGACAGAGGTTGAAGCTGATACGCCCCACAGGTGAGCAGGATTTATTTACATAGCAACACACTGAACAGCTCACGTGACACTACCAGCAATGGTAGCGCATGGAGCACATACAACACAGTGTATGAAAACTACAGTATCTGAACTAATCTTCTCTGTTCAATAATAAACTAACGTTGCTGAAGAGGTTGATCATGGCAGATAAATGGTTAGGGCAGATATGTGACAGACGGATACATGACAGATTACTGTATTTGGTTATTTGTGCAACATTATGGTACTGTTGCTTTAGTTGGAAGAGATATGCGTTGTGATGTTGCTGCTCATTGAGTTCTGTATTTTAATTCAGTAAACTAAAGGAAAAGTCTGTGCCTATGGAAATATTGAATGAGCGTTGAATGAAGAAATCTCGTCATGGACATTGTTTGCACACTTTACCGGCTTACACTGTTGCTTACACTGTTGCTGTTTGCTTGTAGTACACATACGCATTTGCCTTTTATTCTTGGGAGTGTAAGAGCAGGGTCTAGAAATACACAAACATCTCCATTGCCATAGATCTTTACTATCTGCACATCATCATCAGAAAAGAAAAAAGAACCGTGACCCAATCACAGTCTCGGGAGTCGACAAATAAAATATATAACAGGATCTGATTTCTCCTTGTAAAAGGTGTTGTGTGTGTTTTTTTTTGTTTTTTTTTATATATAGTGAAAACCGAACAAAGCCAACCGACCCCGAACACGAATCTCAAAATTCCCATCCAAGATGGGACAAATCAATTTGTATGCTGGCGTTCATTTGGCCACTCGCTTTCAAAACCTGGTAGCCAAGTGAACTCTTATGGTGGGCAACATTTTCAAATGGGGACAAAAAAAAAAACATGTATATTTTGCACACACATTGCTTTTGCATGCTTTCTTTTCATGTAATGGGTGTTCATTATATTTAAATTGTGGGAGGGGAACTACAATCGATGTGCCAGGGAACTAACTCCATTAAATTCCAGGGAACTATATACAATAAATGCCAGGGAACTCTTTACATTAAATGTTTAACTGTTGCTTCAGTTTCATTTTATTTAGGGTAAGTAAGAAATATTTTGAGAATTTTTTTTATTTATGTATTTTTTGTGCCGTATAAGCTGGTCAACTGAGCGAGTCAGGGAAACGCAATGGCCTGTAGCGCTGCTGCACTTCTGCAGCACAGAGAATTTAAAAAAAAAGCTGTGCAGTTATTTTAAATCTCCCTGTATGTGCCGTAAGGCAGCACAGACACCTTAAAACTCCTTTTCGTTCCTTCTTCTTGTTGGGATGAGGGGAGTCTACTTCAGTTTTTTAGTTTCTTCCGAACTGCAGACAAGGCAGAATGAATTTGGAATGATATTTTCTGCTGTTCTACCCTAACTTCTGGCTGGCGTGCGTTACTATGGAAACAATAAAAGGGGTCTGGTTCCACGAAAGGATTGGCTCTGCGAGATCAACAGAGCTGTAAACTAATGTGATCCATCTGCATTTCCTTCCATCTGATGATGTAGATATCCTTCTTCCTGGTGTTGATGGCTGAAGTGTAATGCTGGCTCCAGGGATCAGACTATTTTGCCTCCCTGGCGCATCGGCACCCACAACGGCTGCAATGCTGGCTCCAGGGATCAACCACTGTGCAGCCTCCCTAGTGCATCAGCATGACAACCGTCTGGACTGAGCTGAATAGGGTACTTCTCTGGGGTCTTCAAGTGGGGACCTTGGTGTTTCGTTGACTAGCCCACAACACCTTAAGAGGGCTCGATAGTGATTCTGGCATCCCAGCATCGCCCCCTCTCCATCCTCCACTCAGCTAAGCCCAGCTTAACCAGCTCGATAACCCACCTCCATTGGGAAAAAATGCACGTATCAATGCCCTGGAAGCAGCTTGTTACGGATGCTTCCATCCAAGCTTCTCTGGATTGAACCTTCGGCCCAAATGTTGATTAGAGCAAATGTTTCTTAGTCTGTTCCGCAATCTGGCTCATGGTGTGCCTCAATCAACAGAAATGTAGTTAAACAGAATAAACAGAAGTGAAACCTTCATGCAGGTGTGGCTGTTTGTTATTGCGTCGGCTCACGAACAGCCCTTATGCATTTTATCTCGCTCTACCCGGGTCAAAGCATGTCGACCCACATTCTGAGGTGGGTTGCTGGGACCCGGGTAAACCTGGGTACGACCAGGTACGTGGTTTCACACTACGCGGAATTGTGACCTGGGTAGCCAAAACCCGGGTCGGGACCTGGGTAGGAGTGCAAGTGTGAAAGGGGCTTTAGGTTCACTTGAATAAGAGGTAGCGAAACTAGCAACTATGTAATCATTAGCCCAGTTTGTCTCGGGTAACACAGCTGCAGTTAAACAAGTGTCACTCAGATTATCCAGCAGCACAAAACACTGAGGCAAGTGAGAATAACATAGTGGATTCCGTAACAGTAAAAGTGTCAGAATTTACGACCGATGAAACAGGTGTATGAAATGCAGCTCAGACAAAAATAGGCTATAACCAGTTAGTTTTAAGCTCTTGCTTCTTCATTCAGGGTAAAGTTTTTTATTATTATTTATTTATTTTTTTTATTTTAAAAGGCCAAGTAAAACACTTCATTTCACAGTGTGTTGCTTTAAGTTAAAACATGGCATTAATAGAGGGATACAGAACAACGTCCTTGTGCATGCAGATATTTGACCATATTTGAATATCCTGTCATGTTATTGCTTTCATATAAATTAAGATAATTGGTAAAAGATTTATCCATTCAAAGTAGTGGTTTACTTACCACCTTTTAATGAATAATGAAAGCTGTACAGTATATGTCACAGGTTACGAACATGTGTGGTTGGGCACAAAAACAATACTAACTATAGTCGAAGTTAACCTGTGCGGTATATACAAATTTGGATTGTCAGATCTTTATGCAAGCTTTTAAAATGGCTTTTTGCACAGCTGGCCCAGCACAGTGTTCTTGAAGTTGTGGAAATATTTACCATCTGTCATCTGGAAACACATATGATAGTAGTTCCATCCAGATGCTGTACAGGCTTTTCCCCAGTTACTTTGACATAATGCATCTTTGACCTTTTTAAGCTGTCATTAAAGAGGAAAATAACTTTTTATAATGCAATATGTTGAGCAGGGTTAGATTTTAAGGGATTTTTTTCTGATTGTCCCACAGACAAGTGCAAGGCAGATCACCGGTTGTCCAGAAACAAAACTGACTGTCCACAACACCCACACAAAAAAAAAAATTATATAATATATATATATATATATATATATATATATATATATATTACACACAAGAATAATAATATAAATGGCAGATACCAATACTATTTTTTTTTCTTCCTTTAAACAGAATGCATTACAGATTTGACTTATTGTATGTTTGATAGATTATACATTATCCCAGAAGTGAGTTTAGCAACGCACTGGTAAACCAATAGCATGTGATATGCTTACAGAACTTAAATATATATACATTCACTGATGGATGGATTTGCTAAATGGTCGTATTTAGAGGTCCCACAACACTGAAACCTACATCGTTAACATGACAAAGTTGCAACAACAAATATACATTTTAAATAAGACTGGACTTCCTACCACGAGCCGCTACGCCACACCCTCAATGCGGAGTGTGCTGGATTGATCGGGAGACCTACAGGCCCGGGATGGCAATGTGTATAGTGCAAGGATTGGAGATGAAAACTCTGACCCCACATGATGAACTTTAAAGTATAACATCACAGATTTGAGGCTGAGTTTTTGGAGGGTGGATAGTAGTAGTAATAATAATAATAATATTAATAATAATAATAATAATAATAATAATAGGTGATGACTGTGAAACACTGATTACAGATTATGGTGTTTTGT
This sequence comes from Acipenser ruthenus, assembly GCF_902713425.1. NCBI lineage: Eukaryota > Metazoa > Chordata > Actinopteri > Acipenseriformes > Acipenseridae > Acipenser > Acipenser ruthenus. Next base: position 79,704,671 of record NC_081193.1, on the reverse strand, counting down.
TAATAATCGGTGCCGATTCCGATCTGATGATTGCTGCATTCCTAGTTTAACTGTGTTTGTGTTGCACATCGTCCACTTACAAAAAGCAACAAAACTGGTACAGTAAATATTTGTATTCATGTCACTTGAATTTCAAGAAAGCCAAATAAATGTAAAACATGCTGAACTTATCCATCTATATTTTGTACTGTCCCGGGCAAACGGACAGGCCTTAAAATCGAACCCTGTTGAGTTAACTTGATAACTTGGTTTAGATTGTGTTGAGTAAATGTTAATATATATTGTGTTGAAGCCCTTCTAGTCAGGAAGGCCCAGAGCTCTAGCATCGCTTTGTGTGGGTGCGCCAAGAAAGTCTCAGAGTCTGTGTTTATATTTTAGCCTTGTTTGTTCACTTTTATTATTTACAGATAATATTTACACTGGAACAAAATCAAAACAAACACAGTCTTAACTCCCCTGGAGCACTAACTAACACAAGTTTTCCTTTTAAACCTAAACCTAAGCCAGGGAAGGCTAACTCCTTTTACCTTGTAAAATCAAACCATATATCTTAAAGAATACCTTTCTTTGGTTTAAGTTTCTCTTCCTCCAAGAACCACACCACACCTCCTTTACCCAACAACACAAAACAGATATTTCTTCTGCCTTTTATACCATGTGGTAGCTGCTTAACCAGCTGCACCTGTGTTCAATTGTTTGGAAACTGGCCTCCATTTTTACTCCCAACCACCCATGTGGGTCCCAAAATGGCTGCCAGCAACCACTCACCACTGTCCTCACACCGCAGGTACACCCCATCACATAATTAATATATATATATATATATATATATATATATATATATATATATATATATATATATATATATATATAATTATAGTAAATATGGACTGGAGAGGAGGGCTATAATGGAAAATGATTGCCCCGAGGGAAGACTATTGTTACTGACGGGGCTCGAAGCCGCAGACAATATGACAATAGTCTTCCCGAGGGGCATTTAATTTTCTGCTATATTTTCATTGATGCCGGTTTATCAACTGATTGATGATTGAATCCTTAAAGATTGTTTGTTCAACAACCAATTGTCAATTATAGGTGTCAGGTGTGTTTTTTTTATAAAACGCCGGAATTGTATCTTTCCTATAGTGCTCTGATGAAGACTATGTTGTTGAAATGTGTAAGCAAAATTGTGATTGTTTTAGTATGATAATGTAAGAGTAAACCTTGTTTTAATTAATACACTTGCGGATCTGGACTTTATTAATGGGTGATGCTGTCTTCTTCCTTTCTGTGGGTTTGCTGTTGGAAGGTATCTAATTTATATATACAGTGCTGTCTCGCTAGAAGGCTCTTGGTTACAACACGCCTCGGATACAACGCTCGTACAGCAGGTCCCCCCAGTTCCCTATACTAATGATTCATGCAATATTTCTACAGTAAATACAGTACCGGTATTCAAACTGTAAACCACTTCTTAGTCTAACTTCCATTTCCGTCTCTCCCTTTTGTAATAGGCCTAATATTTATTTAGTTATAAAACGAATGCTGACTAAGATGTCTGTGTTATAAAGTGCCAGCACAGCTTTTCTTCAGTTCAGATACTGTATCAAAAGGGAGAGACAGAAACAGAAGTTAGACTGAGAAGTTGTTTATAGTTTGAAAAACACCGGTACTGTATGTGCTGTAGAAATATTGCATGCATCACTAGTAGAGGAAATTGGGGGACATGCTGTAGGAGAGTTATATCTGAGGCACATTATAACCAAGAGCCTTATAGCAAGGGAACACTGTGTGTGTGTGTGTGTGTGTGTGTGTGTGTGAGGTTATCCTAGATTGTCAGTTACAGCATATTTGTAAAATTGTTCACATTCTTTTTTCAGACACATCATCTAAAATAATAAAAATCAGAGAGGAAGCTACGGAGGGCAGTGATCTTTTGAAGGGGAAAAATCCAGTCATCAGCACATTAGTACCTGTGAAAGGCATAAACAATTTGGGAAATACCTGCTTTTTTAATGCCGTTATGCAGGTACATTTATTTATTTTTTGTCTCTCAATAAACAGTTTTAAAAGCACAAAATGTTTTCTGAATTCACTGAAAATGTATTGACGTTGTTTTGGTGCTTGGGAATCAGTTTAACAAACTTTTTATAGGGTAATTTGAATGGATAAGTAATATCCATACATGAATCCCAAATTGCATTAGCTTAATATTCTTGTGAAGTAGGAAACTTAGCATTCATGGTTCGATACAGAATTTTACTTTTAAAATGTTACAGAACAATCTGCAGAATTTACAAGAAAATCATTAAATCATTTTTAATCACACTTCATGATTCATAAATCAACTGGGCAATACATTTCTCGACATTTATTTGGGAGCATTCACCACGGGGGAAAAAAAAGTCTTCTAAGGATTGCCGTGTATCCAGACCATGCTTAATGCTGGCTTTCTTTTCCCCCCAATGCACCACTCATTTAAACTGGAACACCAACACTGTTGCAAAAGGGAAACGTGATGTTCAGAAGAAAAAAAATCTTTCATCTGGCGGAATATTCCTGAGTACAAATTGAACAAAAAAAACAATTCCCTAGTTGATTTACCTATGATGATAGAATTAAAAAAAAAAAAAATATATATATATATATATATATATATATATATATATATATATATATATAATATATCAAAAGTATCAGGAATATGTAAAAAAAAATATATATATATAAATTGATGCGATATGGACAACATTGGATACAGCAAAGGTAAAGTGATGTGTTTCTTATAAACACTTAATGGGTTTTTGTAGCACTTTAATGAAGCTGGTCGAATGTTTCAATATTTCTTTTCAGAATTTGGCACAGACACACTTGCTGAATGACTTGATTTTTGAGATGAAAGAAAAGGGACCCAAGATAAAGATATGTCCACCGCTGGAAACAAACCTGGTACGTGAAGCTTGTAAATGACTTCTAATTGCTGTCAAAGTTGAATTGTATGATAAGCTGTTTTCTTCCCTGACCTGCAAGGGCTCAAAGACCAGGGCAGTGTCCCCTACCAAGATCGTCAACACAGTACTACCAATATTAGAAGAAGCTTTAATGCCTTCAGTTGATGTGTAACTATGACACTTATGCATCCCAAATTGTGTTGAAATCTGTAAGATTATGATTGCCATGATTTAAATTCCTTTACAGGTAGGCATAACATCTCATGAGTAGGGCTGTATTTATGTATTTTTTTTCACGGCTTATTTCACTGCATTTAACACTCTAAAAATGTAATTTCACAATTCATTAAAGCAGAAAAAAACTTACACTGTCACAGTCAAAAGAGATCATTTTCTCTAGAGCAGGGGTTTTCAACCAGGGGTGCTTCTAAAGGTTGGTTCATATACCGAACATAAAAAAAAAAACTTATCACTATTATAACACATTTATTTTCAAGAAAAAAATAAGGTATATAAATGATGGACATTGATGAAATGTTTTTGGTTTCTTTTTAATCACTCGATCATTCATCCTTGACCATGACACGCTTGAGTGACTATGACTGAAGCATGTGCAATTAATCACCTAATTATTGAGATAGTTGATTGGACTGGATATGGAGTGATTTCAGCTGTTGAATTGCAAGCTTGAATAAAAGCAATAAAGAAAATCACAAAAAAAAAAAAAAAAACAATATGCCACGTCTGTCAAGAGTTGGCTTCAATAAAAAAAAGTTTATTGTTAGTTATAGTTTTCTCTTGATGTCTTATTTTGATACTGTAAACATTTTAAATGGCACACAATTATGCTGAGATGGGAAGTAAATGGTAAAAGTGCAGGCTGTTTTGTTTTATTTATAGTAACTTTGCTGAATAGAAAGCGAATATGAGTGTTTTTAAAGATTCCCAAATACTATATTTTAATTCTGTGCATCCAAAGACATGTAATTAAAAGTTTAAATTAAGCCTTGTGGCAGGAAGGCTGAGTGGTGATATACCCAGACCAGACCCAGAAGCTGACACAGATACTTGCAGGGTTGCAAGTGCTGCAGCGCGTTTTTATTCAAAAATAAAATAAATATTTAAACAAAAACACTGCTCACAGAGCAAAAATAAAAGATTTTATAAGATGGTCACATTCTGCACATGGTTTTTATATCTTCGTGGTCGACAGCAACTCTATTCATAACTGATTCACTGCCGACCACACATTCTCATGAGCTGTGTGGCAGAGACGAGCTGCTAACAATCGCCCTGCCAGACCACATGCAAACCAAACAATAACAAACCAGAACATTATATTTTAAATAAACACGAAATGCATTCCAATCATACCACAACAACAACACCGGTTCCCAAACAATGCATTTCCTTTTTTAAATCGTAATACACTATTTACAGTGTAATAGCCACACAATACATTTATCAGCAGGGATTTTCCCAGCCCCCTCTAATTACATTCAGGGCTTTTCCTCTGCCCTGCCTCAAGCCTACTGTTTGGTATTCTGTCCTAAACTGTTGTGACATAAATGATATATTACATAAAAGGGGAAAAAAATAAATGTGTTAATCAGAATATTCTGCCTTTTATTGCAACTGCGGTATCATTCAGTCAAGTGAAAATTGTAAAGGGGTACTTGATCTGAAAACTCCAGACAGAAGGGGGTACAGTTTCATTAGAAGGTTGAAAATCCCTGTTCAAGAGTCATTATACAATAAATGTCCCTACATATTTAAATGCTTACCTGAAAAACAGTAAGTGCTAAATTGTAGTCCACCTTTTAAAGTCATTTTATTTTCACCATCAGTGAATTAGCAAACCAAATAACAACAGAAATAAATGTAAAAATAACAACAGCCACATGAAATGTGCCCTTCCTATACTGACAGAGCAATCTTTAGCAGAAATATTTCAATTCTTTGATGCAGCTGGTGTTTTTATTGTTGAAGACATTTTAAAGAAATCATGCAGTGAGTTCAGTCATTTACCGGAAGCAAACTAAACCGGTGGCCAGGTTCCTAAATGCAGTGTAACAGTGCTGGTAGTGGGTCACGTTTGCTATATTTATTTTTAAATTCACAGCACAATTTTGCCTGAAGTTTAGGGTTAGAATAATGAATCACCAACCTTTTGGAGGAATATATTTATTTTTAGCTGATTCCTTGAGAACTCATGAAACCTGTTAATTAAGCAGCAAGTTTCAGAGGTACTGCCACTTAATTAACTTGAAGTAGAATGATGTCCAACATACCTGTAGTAACTAAATAACAATAGTCTTGTTTTCTGCCAGGCTGGTAATAATATTGTTATCCCAATGGACTGGGATATTGTGAAGGCTCCTTTAATACTTCTGCTTATACTGGTGACCAGGCCCATCGAGAGAAATTTTGGGGCCCTGGTACATCATGTTGGCTGGGAGCCCCCCATCATCCCCTGTCTTATTTTTTGATTTAACAGAAGAAAAAAAAATCAAAATGTATTTTGTTAATCAGTTTAAATATAACTTTTAAAGATATATGAAACAAAAACATTTAAAAAATAGTTTTTCAAACCATTAAAAAAGCCTTTTATTACACAAAAATCAGCTCATTATTTAACCGGAAGTTCAGCACAAGCTGAACTAACTTTGAGTTTCAATAGTTAAAAAAATGTTAAACAATTATATTCAAGTATCATAGCGTCCTAGTTTTACTGTCTTTCTTTATTTAATCACTTTCTAAATTATTCTAAGTAAATATTGATAAAACATAATTGTTAGCAACAAAATGTAATGAATATTTTCTTCATGTGTAGGACCCATTAGTTGTGACTCTCCCAAGCCCTGAGCCTTTGACTTCTGCCATGTTCCTGTTTCTCCACTGCATGAAGGACATAGGGAAAGGGCCAGTTTCTCCCAAACTGCTCTTTAACCAGCTGTGTCACAAGTAAGGAAAAATAACGTGTTGTTCATGAATAGTTATTGAGCTGTGTAATTGTATAACCATATTTTTTTTTGCTGTACATTATACTTTATATGTCTTGGTAGGGCAACTTCTTGTTCCTTAGAACAGTGGTGCGCAAACTTTTTATATGACGCCCCCTTTTCTTAACATATATTTTGTTGCGCCTCCCCCCCCCCCCAACATTTTTTTGCCAGCTACCAGTATATCTGAAGCTAACATGCAAGCCCACGCCCCTTGATGCTTTTGATTTGGCATTGCTGCAGAGCTGCCTTTTACTGCGACTTTTAAGAATGTGTTTATTAACATTTATGTAGCTAAATGTGGACTTTTTTTCTTTAAATCGAGGAAAAAATACATGATTTACATTAAATCCGGAAAAAAACACCTGTTGAAATAGTAGTGCTTTTTTTTTTTTTTTTTTTTTTTTTTTTTTTTTTATTTTTTTTACAATACACTTCTTGCCCCATACATGGAAGCCACTGTTTCGGCTGTTCACTGCAGTTTCACTGACACTCACCACTTAAGACATAATTTATCCGGTTATACAATTCCTAGAGTGATCGTTAACGGCTCATTTGAAAGGTAAGAACTTGGACTAATTAGCTGTCATTTATGTATTTCTGTTTTGTTTTGACACTGAACAACTATGGTGAATAGTTATTTATTATTTAATTGTTTAGCAGGCACTTTTATCCAAAGCGACTTACAGAAAATTAAATAAAATATAAAAGTATATAAATTACAGGCAATAAAAATGCAAAATGCAAACACATACACCTACCCCTCGTTATATCGCCTCTCGCTATACTCGCGGTCCTGGAGTTGGCCCCCCATTTTTACTGTCTAACTGCATATGCCTTAGCTGCAATATACATAGGCACTTAGAATTACTGTTCGTTTTATTTTGTACTGCACATCACAAAAAACAATATACAAGACAATGAAAAACAAAGCATTAATATCGTACTATTATCATATACACAAGTATTGCACAATAACACAAAGCAAATTAAATATCTACTTGCTGAAGTGATTTTTATTTTAGCCATCAAGGTGTTCAGTGGCAGCAGTGCACCAGCAAAAGTGACAAGGCAGTGACATCAGCTGCCTAGCAACAAGTTTCCCATGTTGGGAATGGATTATTTCAATGCAGCGGGTTTGTGCATTTGAGAAAGGAGAGGAAGACTCATGAAATTAATTGGAGACTGAAGTTAATGAGAAGCAATTACCGTCCGCTGTACGAATTAAAATGGTGTGCTGCTTTTTATATGAAAAATGAGAAAAAGCAGGTTGTGTAGAGGATTTATATTGGACCCTGACGCCCCCTATAAAACTAGGGAGTGGTTGTACATTATTTGTTAGCCTGTTTGTTTTTCTGTGGGTCACTCGCTATATTGCGGCCCTCTATATAGTGGATTTATACTGGACCCCGACACCCATGATATATCGAGTGGGTGGTGTATATACAATATACAAAAAATTATTATAAATGAAGAAAAATACAAAAATATACAGTATATAAATAGGAATTTACAAATAAAGATTGAATAAGTGGGTTTTGAGAAGACGGGACGAGGGAAGAGAAGGAGCGAGCAGAAGAGGAAGGAGAGTGAAGAGATGGCATAGCAAGTCAGCCAGTTTTGAATAAATTGAAGAGGGCAAATAGCCACAGCAGGGAGACCAGCGAGGAGAGAGTTACACTAATCCAATCTAGAAAGAACAAGAGCTTGGACCAGGGGTTGAGTGGAATAAGTAGATAGGAAAGGGCATATTCTATAGATGTTGCCAAGAAAGAAACAAGTACATATTAGTGAAGAGATGTATTGAGAATAGGAGAGGGAAGGGTCCAAAATAACACCTAGGTTTCTTGCAGAAGGAGAGAAAAATTGACAGCATCAAGGAAGACTGAGATAGAGAGGTCAGAAGAGAAATAGAAGGAAAGTAAAGGAGGTCGGATTTAGAAAGGTTGAGTTTGAGGTGATGTAAATGTCCAAGATGAGTTTGCTGAGAGACGATCTGAAATGCAGGAGGAGATATTGGAGAAAGGAAGGAAAAGAAAGATCTGAGTATCGCCAGCATATAGCATATAAGTGATATGAGAATGTGAGGAGATAAGAGTACCTAGTGAGCAGGTATAGAGTGAGAATAGAAAGCGTCCTAGGACAGATCCTTGAGGTCTACCTCTGGAGAGACGGTGAGTTGAAGACAGAGCCATGCCAAGAAACCTGAAAAGAGCAGCTAGAAAGATAGAAGGAAAGCCAGGCAAAAGCAGTGCCTGAGATTCCTAAATCGGAGAAAGCGGAAAGGAGAAATACATGATTGACAGTGGCAAAGGAGAGGTCAAGGAGAATTAGAATGGAGGAGAGGGAAGCAGCAAGAGCAGAAAGGAGAGCGTTAGTTACAAAGAGGAGGGCGGTTTCAGTGGAATGCGCAGGACAGAACCCGGAATATTTCATTACGGAGTTAATTCTCCCAACATTTCTGATTCTACTGATATGTATTCAGAATGCCACTGTCAACTGCAATTGATATTCCACCTCTTGGCAATTAAACCATGTTAGTATCAACAATGTAATTGACTGGGAACACTATTTCAGTTGGAAAAAATATTATACAATAGATCTCAAGAATTGAAATAAAAGTGGATTAACCTGGTAAAATTTTAAATAAAAACATTTATAATTTCATTTTATATATATATATATATATATATATATATATAGACACACACATGAGGAAAGTCTGTCATTTGTGAGGTAGGATAGTTCTATAAGAATTGACATTTTTTTGCGGAAAGAACGTTTCCTGTAAAGTTATTTATTATAGATAACAAAATATATTGCATTTGTACATTTCTCATGAGTTTTTTGTATTTGCTCACATTTCAGTGCGACCAAAAACAGCACAGTGTAGAATGGTATACAAAACAAAATCATATACTCAACCTTAACTTCAAAAATACAAATACTTAGTGATAAATGGTATGCAATAATAATAATAATAATAATAATAATAATAATAATAATAATAATAAGTTAAGTATGATGCAAGCAAAAACGCTGATGTACTTTTTAAAAATATTTAAATTGTTATTGATAAGACATCACAAGTTAATGCTGAAAAACTTGATATTTTAGATTTTTCTAAAGAGACACATGAACAAAGTTTGTACTTTAATAGTTACCAAACACATTGCTTAGTATTTTTTTTCCTTTCTCGAAAAAGTGGTAAGGCGATTTGGTTAATTCAGCTAAAATGGATACCCCAGGAACTCTAGCCTTTAATTTCAAAGTAGTGGTTTACTATTTTGTGGGAAATAAATATCATTTATTTTGAACTGAATCTTTATCTATATAATTGAAATTTTAATTATTTTCAAGACCGTCAAGTAGAGATTCGTTTTTCATTAGTATCTTGATACGCATCGTATCGTGGCTTGTGTATCGTCTCACCCCTAATATATAAAATATCGATGAGAGAGAGATATCCAGGACCTTTCAGTAAGCAGTACGTTATTATTAACAGAGAATAGTAGTACAGTGTGCATTCTTCACTGGTCAGCTAAATTGCATTTACTGCGTGAAAAACTCTCTTTAGAAAACTGTTAATTAGATATGTCATTAAGTTTTAGGAGCTTCAAGGTCATTAAGACTTGGTGTATAGGAAACATCAAGGCCCAGAAGAAACATAATGGGCAACATTTCATGACTCTCTCATTGTGTCATTCTGTATCATCGCCATTCAGCATTTGTAGTTTGTACCTTGAAAAGCACCTTGTAGTTTACCTGTTAAATTATTGAGCTTGGCTTTTGACATCCTATGATTATACACAATATCGAGCATATACGGTAATGCCATATATCATGTTTATAATGAAAATAAATGGTTCCTGTAATGTATGTTTAAAATTGTTTTTGTGCACAACACAAATGCAATAGAATATACAACCAGCAAATTGTAATTCTGTTACCATGCTTGAAAAAATGTTTCCAAGTATATATAGTCACACATGCATAAATGAATCATCTTACCGTCATACCTTTTAAAGCATTTTTATACGATGACCTACAATTTCACCTGCAGTTAGTGCACTTAATAAATATGCACACTCCAGAGAGTTTAAATGAAGTGGCAGAGATTGTAAGGAGAAAAAAGTAATTGCAGTATAGTTGGATGGTTCTTTCTGCAGCAAACTGCTTAGCGTCTGGTACTAATTCATCCGCTGTTAATTTTGTTAGTGTTGCAGCTGTCAGGCGTTTGGCAGGGACAGATTGTCTACACTGCTACAGGGCACTTCTGTTTGTTTTCCACTAAGCTGAGTTTTCCGATTTACTGAATTTTGACTGATCCAATTGAAACAGGGTTTACCCATTGAGTTACCTAGCCAAAAGCATACCTACACTTTTTTGTTGGGACTAGTTCAGCATTTTCATTGTAAATGTCATTGTAAATAATGTCATAGCTTTTCAGAAAAGGAATAGAAGAAATAACAACCCATTTCTTTTTAAACGCAATAGTTGACTGTTCCCGATCTAGGTTCAGAATCTGCAGTGCCGAGGTATATGACATAGTTTCCAGGAGGGCTGGGTATCAGCAGTGTATTCACGATACGATACGTATCGCAATACGAGGGTCGCGATACGATACGTATCATGTAAATTAAGCATGAAACATAAAAATCACAACATTGTCTCATTTGCATGTGCAAGTGTTTGCAATAACACTGGTAAAGCACTTTTGGTCAGATAATATTCTTGGCCTGTTTTGCTTTTGTTTCCTGTTTATTCTTTAAAATAAATGTATTTAAAACAAATTTACAAATCATGGTTTCAGACCAAGTTTTTGTCTTAGAAGCCAATGGCTCTGTGCCAAAAAAAATTGGTCACCAAATTAAATTGCTGGGTGCCACTTCAGGAGCAAATTAGTTGCAACTATATTCAGCTGCTTAAAATACAACAACTTATTAAGACACTAAAGTGATATTAAAACAGTAACTTAATGTCTGTACTCACTTGTTTGTTGCCACATTCTGCTGACAGGTTAATCTATGCAGCTGATGACTGCAATGAACTTGGCATGTTTATATTTTAAATATCTTCCAAGTGTTGTGTCTGGAATTGGTGACGGCACCTCTAATTGTGTATACAGTGTAACGTGGGAAATGGCATCCTGCAGCTCCAGTGCTCAGTGTTAGTGTAGACCTGATCTGACAGCATGGAACACAGACAGCTTTTTTGAGTACTTTACCATTTATTTTTCAGTAAAAACAAGTTTAAATTGCAGTGAGTTGGTTCTGCTTTTTCCGATATTAAATACTAAATGTTTACACAACACTCAAACACGTTTGGTCACCATCACAACTATTGCATGAAACTGGGGTTACCATATTCAGCACCTATCTGTGCTTGCAAGCATTTGTATTCAATTAAACTTACAAGCATTATTATTATTATTATTATTATTATTATTATTATTATTATTATTATTATTATTACTACTACTAGTGTATTTGTTACCGTCCTTCTCGCACTTCAGTTTATTAAAACATGTGATATACGTTTTTTCCCCAGACCGACATCATAGCGCATTCATAAATATTGACCCATGCTTTTAAAGGGAGAGGCAGCATTTTTGTGTTACAGGTGCCAATCCGCCTAACCCCGAAAAAACACACTGGATTTTAAACCAGCCAGAGCAGGTTGAATTTCGCTGTTGCCCTGATGAGATTATCAACATTAATAACCCGCCTCCGCTGAGCTTCCGTTTCACTCAGCTGCCGGCAGACTTGACAATAGCACCCTGAACACAGTGACTGGTAGGCGAGGCTGCTAGAGTATATGATAAATAATATTCTCGATTTATCAGTGTAGACACAAATTAATGCATGCTCATGTTTATGTTAAAACAATAAAGTGTATCGATACAGGGGACACTGTATCGATAATTGTATCGTCAATAAAAATATCATGGTTCACCGTGGGAATCGATGAGAATTGGCACACCCCTAGTCTCCAGGAGTCAAATGGAATATTAGTTGCTTTCCTAAATTGTTACCAGTGATTTTTCTTGTAACATAATCTATAATGCCTGTCTGCAAGACTTATTGATTTTTCCTGTCTTGATGGTCAAGAAGCTGGATAGCATTTCCCTTCTAGCTTTTCGCTACAGCAGAGTGTGCCTTCCCTTGAAAGCACAGTCTTGACAGTAGTGAAAGCAGGTGGCAGGCTCTTTTTCTTCAGCCCTGACCATGCTGAAATTTGTGCAAATGTCATTCCGGCAGGAAGGGGTCCTATTGTTGGAGGAACTCTGATTTGAGTCCATCATGACCTTGAGACAATGAACATCACAAACAATAAACTAGCACAAAACAAATAAAATAATTTTTAATGGAATTTTCTGTCCTTGTCCGTCATTTGTGAAAAATAATTCCTCACTATAGAATGTTTAACTGATTTAAACACTGATGGCTACAATTGTGAATGCCAGCGACTTACAGAGACGTCATATGATGTTCCTCTATACTGTAAGCTATACAGTGTTTTATAAGAGGGGCCAGCTATTCTGCTGGCAAATTCAGTTTTACAATACCTTAACCTTTCCTTGAAGTCTTGCACTTTCCATGGAGAAATTGATCATTCACATGCTGTTAATGGGGGGAAAAACAGCACTGCCTATTCTCCTTAATATCCAAGGCAACTGTTCATAGATTTCTATGGCCACTGACAGCAGTTCAACCTGTTCTTTCATTATACTGCTGACACTGACAACAGGTTTAGCGCATTGGGACTGGCCTCCATATGTCTGCACATCTGTGTGTCCAAGAGTCATCCATTTCGGCCACTATCTTGCTTCAAGCATGGTTTCAAGGAGAAAATATTGCTCATCATTAACCAGACTAGTACTGTACATAGGGTTTTATTTCAGGGCTTCCATGTCCTCTGCATGTTTAGTAACTCATTAGAGGATACATTTGCTAGGTGCTGGAGGTTTGGGATATTAAAATTGAAATGCTTGCAACCTGTTGGAGTCTTTGTTTCGGAATGGCATTACTCTTAATAATAATAATAATAATAATAATAATAATAATAATAATAATAAAACTACTAGCTGTTCATATTAGTAAGGGGATAATTTATAACAAATTGAAAACTTTATTGGAATTCATTAGGGCATATTATTTTAATTCTTAAGTAATTGCAATTAAAAGATCTCTACTTTTTGTGAAGTTCTTCCAAAATGGATTAATTAAAAAACAAAAAAAATCTAGAAAAATTAACACACTTTTAATTTTCACAAAAATAATAACCTGAATCAATTGAACATTAATGTCCAACACAGCCATCATTATCTGCTTGGTAATTGAAATCGGGATGGTTAGTGTCCTGGGCAATTTTACAGCAAGTTTTCATTGTAAAGTCCCTAAAATGAGTAGTCTACTTGGAACCTAATAGGCTGAAACGATCCACAAGGTTTACTACCACAGTTATAACATTGATATAATTTGCATGTTCCCAGTCAAAACGTCAAAAAATATTGATCATTTCTAAATCAAAGTCTGAGGCCTCTATTCCTATAAATTCATGCATTTCCAGTGCTTATTGAGAACAGTGGATCTCCCCTTTTTATCTTTCAATTAATTTGCTCAATAAAAGGCATGTAACTTAAGAATAATGAGTTGAGAAAACAATGTTGTATTCACAATAATATTTCAAAATTCAGCTACTACTGGTAGTGCACTAGTATTGACTACAGTACAGATTTACTTAAGAAGCAGTCATACCTTCCCAGTCCACTGGTTACACATTTTATGTGACATTTTTTGTGCTGGTGTTACATACACACTTAATTGCATTTGTCTAACCAAGTATATTGTTTAATTAAAGTACATAGAGGAAACAAAATACTAAACGTAAAGCTTTCCAAATATGTATTACTTTGTAAGTCTCCCTTTTTGTGGTAAACATGTATTTAATATTTGATATACATTTTTGCTAAGCTATGAATAAATCTAGCATACACCCAAGTATGTGCATAGAGTACTGTCATTATTCCATGAATGAAGATAGCCGAATAACCCGAAGGGGTTGAGTGAGTGAGTGATCAGAAAGCGTGTTTAAGCTTTATGTTTTTGGGATATAATGCCTTTTTCCTCAAATCACAGAGCACCCCGATTTAAGGGATACCAGCAGCAAGATAGCCAGGAACTTCTACACTATCTTCTGGATGCTATGAGAGTAGAAGAGACAAAGGTAAAATATTGCTACTCTTGGGACCTATTTTTTTTTTTCTACTTAATAAGCATTATTAATTTGCAGTTTCTCCTCCTAGTGTTTTCTTTTTTTCAGGTGTATGAGGAAATAAAGCTTTGTGTTTCTTATAGACAGAAATTCTTTGTAGCCTGATCACAAGGTGTTTAGCCAATCACAGTCCCCCTACACACAGGTATATCCCTCTAGTGGATGTGGTGAAACAAACTCCAAATATATATATATATATATATATATATATATATATATATATATATATATATATATATATATATATATGTACATATTTACGCATATTTGTGTGCACTACAACCTGTTGCTTGTTACGTCCCGCTGCGGCCTTGTTTTCCGCGTGAAGCCAGCGGCTCAAGTCGCTCCTTCCTAGGGATCTGGCAACATAAGTCAGCTGACTTTGAACCCTTCCCCTAGACTGCATAGCTCTGGCTGGAGCTTATTTTATTTCTCGTTTTTGCTTTTGAGAGATGGCTGCGTCTTCACCCCATGGCACTGCGCCAAGGAAGAGCGGACGACGCATCCGGGAAAGTAGCCCAGGCAGTAAACCGTCTTCACAGTCTTCCCTATCCTCCTCGAGCTCTGCCTCTCCTTCCTCTCCCCCGCTTAAGAGAATGAATAGTTGCCATTCCAGGCGATCTGCAGAATCGGAGCAGATTGAAAAGATTTGGGCAGCTGGCGTTCCCATCTGAGGACATGGAGTCGGACAGCACATCCCCAGCGGTAAAGCTCTCCCTGTCCGCAGAACTCATACCGCTAATCAAGAGGACCACTGCAATATTGCAAGTGCCCTGGCCTACAGCAGGGAAACAAGATAGTCAGTTTTTGACGAGCCTACCACCTCTCCCATATCGCCCCAGTTCATCTGGATTTTCTCTATGAAATCCAGTCTTCCTGGAACCATCTGGCAACAGTTCCTGCTGTTTCTCGGGTGACGGAAGCCCTATATAGGGTGCGTGATGCAGAAAAGTTGGGCCTGGCCCATTTTCCGCTGGTTTTCCGCTGGTTTTTTGCTGCCTTGGTCCAGGTGCCTAATTTGATGCTGCTCACCGTGGAGGCTTTAATAGATTCTGCTGCCCTGCACAGAGACGCAAGCCACATGGCCAAGCCACAGGCTAAGCAGCAACCCTAGGAATTTGCTGCCGCAGGCCCAGGGCCCCTTCTCAGGGAGCTATCTGGACTATTGGTGTCAGGGCACCACAAACATGTGGGTGTTTACTATCGTTCAGACCGGTTAGTCGTTGCAGTTCAACCACAGAAGCCAGGACAATGGGTACGCTCTGTACCAATCCTGCTTTTTTTTTGCCAAACACTATCTCGCCATTTTATGTCAACCAGTTTGTGGAATTGGAGGCTTTCATCCACCTCCTTTCCAGTCTGATAGAGAGCAGCAACTCCATATGCTCTGTTCATTGCAGGCCCTAGCGTATTATGTTGACAGGACGGAAGGTTGGAGGCAGTCAGAACAATTTTTTGTCTGCTATGAGGCTAAGTCCCATGGTCTAGCTCTGTCTAAGCAGAGGCTGTCCAAATGTATAGCAGACACAGTTAGGACTGCCTATGAACACGCCAACTTGCCCCCTCCAGAAAAACTCACTTTGACAACTTTGTGGGCTTTATTCCAGGTTGCATCTGTCAAAGACATTTGCAATGCAGCGGTGTGGGCATATTCCCCATCCCTTCACTAGGTTCTACAGACTTAATGTTGTGGATCCTCAAAACCCTTGTTTTGGAACTAGAGTGTAAGAGTGGCTTCTCATTTGACCCTTACAACACTGGCATATAGTTGAAAATTTACCTCCATTTTTTTCACCCTAGCTAGTTATTACTGGAGTTCCAAATGGTAACGCACAGGGCAGCCTTTGGCTTAGCCTTGTAGCATTCCAGTTGTCTGCCCTTGCAACAGCTTTGGTAAACTCACTCGTTCGGTAATGGTTACATTTCGTACTTGAAAGGGAACGTTAGGTTATTATCAAAAACCTGGTTCCCTGAAATAGAAATGTAACCATTAACCTTCAAGGTCGCTGTGTCCATGATTGCAGCAGGCTTGAAGGAAAAATTATGCTGAGATCTGTGAGCGCAGTCCTTTTCATCCCTCGGGGGCGGAGTCATGACTGCATCACAGGCTCAAAGAGCAGCTTTGGTGTACAATATTCAGGATTCAGGTCTTTAGGAGTGTAGAGTTAGCCAAGTGGTCTTGTAGATGTCCAATTCAGGAAAGCAGGCTGACAACAGATAAAATCAAATATGTTATTGTTATTTTTTAAGCAAACAGAACAGAACAAAACTCAATCAAAACTTTAAAAAAATAAATATAACTGTACAGCTAAAAAAAAAAAAAAAAACTGAGTGAAAGGATTAATTATGTCTTTAAACAAAACCAGTATGTAGGCTTAATCAGGGCAAGAACACACTTCCCTAGCCTCTCTCTACAAAAATGAACTCCTCTTCTCTCCAACCTCCTCCTTTTTATACCTGAACTCAGGTAACTCCTCCCCTTGGAACCAACCAAGAATAGAGTTTTTTTTTTTTTTAAATGTCTACTAAACTACTCACATTTAAATACAAATAAGTAATATTAAACACTATTATTAAAATAAACAATTCTAAATTATAATGCACAACAAAAATAAATCCACTTTCAAAAACTCCCCTAAAATCATCTACCTTAGTCAGGTAGCCCCATCTGCCTTCTATAACAAGACACGGTAAACTAATTTCACCTGCATCCTCTATGTAGGACTTACGATAACACAGAGGTCACATTAAGCCCCTCTGCACAAAATGGCACTTCTGCAGCAGCAGCACTGGCCCCGCATGCAGCGTAAGGGAATATCTGCTAGAAAGTGTCCTGAGGGCATCAGATGATTCTAGGGCATTTGCCAAGCACTCTCACCTTTCACTTCCAGGGCTCGGCAACACTACGAAATCAAGCCACCCTGTCCCTAACCCAACCCCAATCCTAACCTTAAGCAACCCCTGCCCTAAAACCTAACCTCAAACCTAATACTAACCCTAAACCTAACCATTAACAATCATCTGATGCCCTCAGGGCACTTTCTAAGGGATATTCCTTTGTGTTGCGCCCCACACAGTGCTGGTGTAATCAACATTAACAAACTTTTACAAACACAAGGTAAGTCATTTTCTTTTCTTTTAAAAAATGTTGTGATTTTCTGTTTGTTTTCCTTTATATCCACTTCAGGTACCGAAATACTGTTGGCGCATCGCTATGAAAATGTGCATCTTTTCAAAGTGAACGGCTTTCATTATTCAGTATAGTTCTTTTTAAATGACTAATCATTTTCTTTTTTCCTTTCTCTTACATATTTCAACCTGCTTTACCACCCCTCCACATTTGCAGGTAAGTACATAGTTTTTTTTTTTGTTTACATTTTTCTCTTTTGTTTATTCCAGTGATTTACATGGGTTAATATTCACAATATATATCCACAATAGGTATGCAATAATTGTTAAAAAAAAGTCAAGTTTTAATGTCCACGTAGGCTCAAATAAGGCTGTGGTTTTTATTTTGTTTACATGGGATGGGACTTGCACCATCACAAAGAGGTAAATACCTATTCGGTAATGGTTACATTTCTATTTCAGGGAACCAGGGTTATGATAATAACCTAACGATTTCTAACAGTGCTTTCTCTTTTAAAAAAAAAAAAAAAAAAGAAAGAGCCACATGATTTATCAGACTGTAGTGCATGCATGCTAATTAATTGTGTGTGTTTCTTTGCTTACTGTTGGATTTGTGAAAATGACCTACATTGACACAGCTGATGTTTTACATTTGCATTTGAAGTGGTTACATATTTGGCGCTCATGTATTTGGTGTGCTTTTGTACTGTAGCTCTATGGTAACTTGTCTTTGACAAGTGCATGGTTGGTCCCACCGTGTACTGCAATTAAAACCCTTTTTAGTCCAGATAGTGTTATTTTTTTAACGGTCACTTCATATCCTCAGGCAGCACAGCGAGGGATACAACTAGTAAAATGGAGCACAATCACTGCTCAGTGGGAATGTAGACATTGTGACAAAATGAGAATGGCAGGTCTATGGATTTATTCAAACTCGTGAGCATTGACAGTTGTGCCACTCAGAAACCGCAAGTACTCAGACAGCAGCATTGTGTTTCCTGGGAACTCCACAGCTGTTAATCGAGCTATTGTTGTGAAGTGTCACCACCATGTGTTTTAGATTGGGAGAAAAGCCTTCGGCGATGCGCCAGCCACCAGAATCCCCCCAAAAATTATTATGACCACTAACCCTCTCTGAATTGTATCATTCTCAAATGCAAGTCTCCTTTTAAGATATAATGTGGAGGGATTAGTCCTGCTGTTGGACTTAAACTGCAAGTGTTTTAAACACTTAGATCATGTACCTGCTTTAGGTCTCCTTTCGTGACCCTTTTTGAACTGTTCAACACAAGAGCAAAGCCTATCATTGCATGGCTGAAATATGGCTTTCACTTCATATTCTGTTGAAAAGAAAAAAATATGAATGCGGTTCGGGTACTGAACTGCATTATGTCCCACTTTTAAATTAAATTATTGAAGAAGCATGCATTAATGGTTTTGCACTTGTGACTGATTTATGATTATGTGCTATTTTTGTCATCCGAGAAATTCACGTTATCTCGATTCCCAAGGGTTCTCAAGAATTTAAGCAAATTTAAAAATAAATAGATAAATAAAATATGCCCGCTAATGAAAATACCTGAACCATGAACCAATTGCATATCATTTAATAAATATATAAATCTACCCTTGAGTCCTATATTTATTTTAACATTAAAAAGCCAAAGTTGGATGAAATCCATGCCAAATTATTTTGAAAATCATACTTTTTTAGCCCACTGTTGCTAAAAATGTACTGTATAAAAATCTAGAGTGTTTAAAAGTACTAGATGGCAAATGTTTCCAGATTCAGAAGCCAATGGATTGGTTTTCACCAGTGTTCTGAAGTAGCTAGATCCTGCTGCTAATTGATTAATGTCTTCCACCCCATTCAGTAATGACACTTTTGACCTAAATAAACGGTCCAGTGCACTGAACGTAACAAAAGGAGGCTTCTTGTTTGGTCCAAAGCCCATTTAGTGTGTACCGCTTGGCCAATTATGTATTGATTGCTGCTTTGTCTTTATTGTTCGCTTAAGGATAAAAGGGCAAAGGAAGAAGAGACACTGACCATGTCACATTCTGTAAAGGCCTTGAGGGACAAATACACATTTTGACAAAGTGTTCTCTAGTTGTTAAAAGATTGTGAAAATATGTTTGTTTTTTGGTATTAAGCATCGCTATGTTTATTTTATTTTATTTAATTTGTTATTGAGTTTAGCACTAAAACATCAGTAAAGCAAAAAAAGATGATACCTTGAACCACATAGTAAAATAAATAAATAAATAAATAAATAAATACTTGAGGGCTTAATACATTTGTTTTAATACGTTTTTCCATATTGCTTTGAATTTGCCCACTTTTTGCATGCATGAATATAGAACCATAGCATAACCTACAGCATAATCTTTCAAATGCCAGCAACATCAGCAATTGTTATTCTGGTTTCAAATTTGTTCTGTTTAAAAAATGACATGGTACAATGCAATGTGCAAAACAGTTTTTAATTATAAGGAGGCTATTAAAGATCACACTGGATGTCCTTGATAACAAGTTCTGAATACTTTAAATGTTATATAACGGCAGATATATGTTTATTAAAAATAGCCATGAAAAAAAAAAGCATTTGGAGCAACTGAAGAGAACGCTCTATATTACAACATGAATGGAATGTCTGTTATTGAAATATAATACACTTATAGACTTTAGTGTCACCTAGTCATATAATAATAAACCTATATCCTATTGGTGTAGCCAGCTAGTCATATAGTATACTGCTAATAATACATCTCTTTAGACTAATGAGAAATCGAATGGTAACAGTACTGGGACTTAAGTATTTATTATTGATTTCTCTGTTTGTTTAACTTAACAGCGTATAAAAGCTAGTATCCTAAAATCATTTAATAACCCAACTGAGAAGACTGCAGATGAAGAAACGAAGCGGCAAGTGAAAGGTTAGCAGCCTCCTGCATGGCACTTTTTACAATGTTTACAGCTCAGTAGTGCCATCTAGTGTCAACCACAGGTTTAACAATGTGCATTGATGTTGGCTTGATTTTTTTTAAAGGTACATTTTATATAGTTTACTGTACATTTTTCAATCACAAATTGTTTCTGAAAATACTCTTCAAGCTTGTTATTATTCAGCCATAAATATTGTAACAGTAGTATTAACTAAAACTTGAGTAGGATTCCTCCAAAATGTGTAGACAAAATGGTGTCAAATTTGTTGGTCAAAAATAAAATCTCCTTTTCAATAATATTTAGAAAACACAAATCTGAATATATGTTTACTGTATGATAAAAATGTTGTAATCCTGTCAGATTAGCTCAAATAAATGTATTTATGTTTTCACAGCATTTGGCAAAGAAGGTGTAAAGATGAATTTTGTTGACCAGATCTTTGTTGGTGAATTGACTAATACTATCATGTGTGAAGAATGTGAACATGTAGGTATATAAATAAATAAAAAATAAAAAAATGAAATATGTGTGTGTGTTCAAAGTGACTTTCAGGGTACTGTATTGCTATGACATTGATTGATTGCTGTGTTAATGTTTAAAATTTAAACTAAAGAAGTTAGATTATCATTTTTTTTCTGTATTCATTTTATTTGTTTCTTGAATTTATTTTCAATATTTGACAACTTGTTAGAGAATGAAATTCTGAATATGCAGTTAAAAAGCAAAATTTCAGTTGTGACATGACATTTTCTTTATTTTAGATCTCTACTGTCAAAGAAGCTTTCATTGATTTATCTCTCCCAATAATTGAAGAAAGGGTAAGTTGACAGTGTTGTCGATCATAAACTATGAACCACTTAAACAGTTAAATGTGGCTTAATATATAAAGAATCCCAGTGACTCGCAAGCAAAAGTATGGCTTGGTAACCTATTCCATACACACACCCCTTACCCTCTTTCCTAAGTCTGACTGCCCTAAGTTTCCAACTGTATCTGGTCTCTGTATTGCAGGTACAATATTAAGTAGTGCTAACTTTGTCAGCTACTTTTAGGATGTTAACTTGAATTTGCTTAGGACTTTCTTTTGCTGACTATATAAGATATAAGTAGATGCCTGTCCACATATCTTTATGTACATGTATGGCACGGACTAGATAACTAAGTACTATTTTACACAGTTATTAAGAGTATCAAAATCTGGGAAACCTGCCTGTCAGTCCATTTGTGTGTCACAGTTAACATGTGCATGCAGTGGATGTAGGTTATGGTGATCTGTTTGCTGTATTTACGAGACTAACCGCTCTAATTTTGTATTTGCAGCTCTAACAGGATTTATATTTCTAGGCTCAAACAACTCAACACTTTTTACATTTTCATTCTTTGTTTTAATAAAGATGATATGTTCTATCGTTAAGGTTTCTAAACCTGCAAATCCTGGAAGAACAACGAAATTTAGCAAGCTTCAAGAAAGGGAACTTTCAGAAGAGGCAACATCACCCACCCTTGTTCATCCACCAAAAAATACCAAGAAGCATGCTGCAGGAAAGGACAAGGTAGCTGTTAATGTACAGAATGTATATAACTAAATTACATTGGAGGTGGGGGTATTGAATCTGTGCTATAAAATGATAGAACTATCTTCTATGTAGCCTATATGACACAAAAGTTGTTATTATCACTCATACAAAATATGAAACCGTCTTTATAACAGGTTCTTGCTAGGAGGAATTTGATATTTACTGTACAGGTTGACAGAGACACTGAGCTTCAGTTCTATTCCTACAATTCAAGCCTTACTTAAAAGATGTTGATTGATGAAGATGTATTTCAAATGTACAGTGTTTGCACTGATGGCATTTGTGACCTGTTAGCGTAGCTACTAAGAAGCAGTACCAGCAATAGTTCTACTGGGCTCTACTTCTTTCAGTGGGTCATACAGAATACAACCCCTGTTTTTAGATTGTGTTAAAATATGGTATTGATATGACATGTGCTGGCAGGCACGCCACTCCGTTGTTACCTGGGTATTTCACTGAAGATCTGTGTGACATATACCAGTGTACTATACATTACTGTTTGTTTTTTTTTTTTAATACTGTTTAAAAAAAGAGGGTTTGAAATTAATTTGATCAGCCTTTGATTTATGTACTCTGTCTTTGTTTTATCTAGAATCATCTAAGTTACCAAAAGACACCAGACAAATGTTCATTCGGTAATGAAGAAAGCGGTAATGATGAAGAAGACACTCCTGCAGATCTGAAATGTCATTATAGGGAGGCTGGTAGTAAGAAGGTGGCAGCTAATGGCAGTGAGAAAGATGGGAGTAATTTAGATAGCAGCAATGATGCAGATAGCGAGGCTTCAGAAAGTGAGTGCCCTTCGAAGCAAACTGTAAATAGCTGCACTGTTGATTACATCAAGACTGACAGTTCAAATCACTCCCCCTCAAAGAGCGACTCTTTGCACAGCAAGTATAAAGACTGCAATCATAACGAGTCTCTCACATGTGGGGTGTCCAAACTCAGCCTGAACAATAACATGAATGAAACACTGATCAGTAATCCAAATCAGGGTGAACAAACGGACAGCATGTCACACAGTAAAGATTCAGCCAAGGAAAAGCCCTTGATATCCCAGAATCCTCAAGTAGCCTTCCAGTCACTCTCCCATAGCTATGTACCCAGTTCTAAAGAGTGCTCTGTCCAGTCATGTCTATATCAGTTTACTTCAGTGGAGCTGCTAATGGGCAACAATAAGCTGCTGTGTGAGAACTGTACAGAGAAGCGTCAGAAACACCAGAAAAGGACCATTACAACTGGTAAGTATTCTTTATATTTTTCTGAACGTGCTTTTGTTCTTTCAACATGAAGTAACTGTACAGCAAGATCCCTATTCAGGGACCACCCTCTTAGGGGGTGAGGGAGCTGTTCAGTCTTTTTGATAAATACCCATTTCACAAATTCATTTTTGAAATATTGGTGCGGTTACCCACTGTGCCACATAGATACTTTTTACATTTTAGGCCTTTCCTACATGGGATTTGTTACATAGTGGTTTCAGTGTTACAACCAACATTTCCATTGAGGAACCCACCCAGAGACTGACCAACATGCATTTTCTATTTTGAACAACAGACAAAGTAATTAAGTACAATTATATGTTCTGTAATATTGAACTGAAGCCATCATTGCAAGTACTTGATAGTGTTTGAATTTATGATTGTAATAAGTGACTAGGTATCATAGTACAACTCGAAGGGGGTTGATACCTTGACATGTATAACTGTACTACACTTTAAGTCACTTCTTGATAATACTTAATAACATCCTCTCTTTGCCTCTGGTTATATTCGTCCTAAAAAACAACATTTAAGACTCCCCCCCCCCCCCCCCCCCCATACAGCTCCTTACTAGATTTATAAAGATATAATAAGTGTTTGTCATGATGCTCTGAAATGTGTTGCCATGTTATGTGCTTCCATGCCCATAATAGGTGCCCTGTGCATCTCCTGATTTGCAACAATAAGTCACAGAAAATAGTGTGGCAACTCTTCCTACCAAATGCAAATTCTTTGTGAGAAAAAAAAAAAAATCTCCACCAATGTTGTTTCAGCCCTAAGTGACTCAATAACCACCATGGATTTAGTTTAATTTATATGTGATATAATAACGTTTTACTCTTGCTTTTTTTTTTTCATAGCCGAGAAAAAAGCAGAAAATGTTTACACCAACGCTCGTAAACAAATGCTCATCTCTGCTCTCCCTCCCATTGTCACTCTTCATCTCAAACGGTTTCACCAGGTATAAAGCTGCTTGTTATTATGATCACACTTAAAGTAGTGCTGACCAAGGTTTACCACTTATTAGCACTAGCAATATTACTACACTTTCTGATGCTACACTTGGTTAAAGAGGGTTAAATTGTCCAGCCTTCAATAGGGGTTCTTTCCTTTTATTAACCAACCGTATGCTTCCTCTATTGACTGATTTGCTTTGAGCCAGTAATGTTTGAAAACACCCTGTATGAAATGACCCAGGAAGTGCAAGTATAACAAATATCCTGAGAATAAGGCCTAGCAACTGAGAATTTTCTATAATCTAGTGTATTTCCAGATATTTTGTTTTAAGATTTAAAAAACAAATACATATTTGTTATAACATGTGTTTCTTTCCAAAATGCACATTTGAGACCTATGTAGCTAATGGAAGTGCAAAACAGGTTAGATTTATGGAATTATTTTGTTAGTGACAATTACTTTAAATGCAGAAACTTGTCTCAAATAGGAGAACTCTGCAGCTGACCATCATATCCTCTTTCACAACTGCTGCTGGATTCATTTCTTACCCTCTACCGACACTCAGTAGAAGAGTTCTCCGGTTTGAGTCGAGTTTCTTTCGTAATAATACACGGATTGGTACAGCGCAGAAGATTTATCAGTGAGTTTGTTGTTAACATCACACAGCTTGTGATAGCTTTTTCTACACCATGTAAGCCTGCTTTGTTGTTTTATATTGTCATTTATTTAGGCAGGTATGAGTCTGCGCAAAGTAAATCGACATGTGGACTTCCCAATGGTTTTGGATTTAGCACCATTCTGTTCAGCTTCGTGCAAGGTAAGTATTTAAAAGGTCAAATACATAAACATGTCTGCTGTAAATACAATCTTAATTATCTGTACCTATGCAAAAAATATTGAAATTAATACAAACGTAACGTATAAAGAATGGTAATCTACTTTAAGATGCTGATACCTCAATTGTACTTATTTACACATGTGGCAGGGGATTGTGTTTTTCACATTCATCTATAGAACTAAAAAGTAATAAAATAGTAATAAATGTAATCTTATGTGAAACTACAATGTCGGGCTAAAATTCAAAGTGAACTATCCCTGTGATTTTTTAATGCATCATCTTCTGTATGGTGCTTGTATCATTGCAGAATGTTGTGGAGAGTGAGAGAGTGCTGTACAGTCTGTATGGGATAGTAGAGCACAGTGGCTCCATGCGGGGAGGTCACTACACTGCCTATGTAAAGATCAGATCCCGTCATAAGAGACAGGAACACAGAAGAAATGTTGCAGGTAAGACCGTCAACATGAATGCAAATGTCAATAAACTGAGAATGTGAAATGGTTATAACAAAAGATATTTCAAAGCTACTTGAATATTCGGTGTGTGCATCTATTTTAGCTGCATAAAAGTATTTACACAATTAGAGCAGTTAATGTTGTTGATGTTTTAATACAGTACTACTTGATATGTTTTATGATTTGATTGATTTTAATTTGAATACTTAACTATGGATGGTGGAATTCAAATAGCAGAAGCATCATTGGCTTTGACTCTTCAAATTCTGAGAAACACATCCCTGCATGCAAGATAATCTGAAACTTGTATGAAATCTCGATACTGGGATTTTTTTTTTTTTTTTTAGTGGGCAGCAGGTTTTTGGTTTTTTTTTTCCCCCACACTGAAATGTAAAACTTCTGGGGGCAAAGACAGGTACATCATACTGAAATCATTTTTACGGCAAAGATTTGATCATTTTTAAAAGAATGGAAGTTATGTAGCTGTAGGCATACTTTTTAACCAATATATATGTACCATATGTTATATTTGTCAATTTCTTGAATTCCACTTGTACGCTAATCTCTTAAAAAAAATAATTTCTAGAGCAACATTCCTATAAGCCACAATTTTACTTATGATACATAGACAACATCTTTCTTACCTGGACAAAGTGATGCCTCACTACACCAATTCCACCATGATATCAATATCAAGTAATATCCCACTATTGAACTCAAAAGAACTCCAAAGAAACTACACAATTCTTAGACGTGACAATAACCATCAAAAACTGCAAATATGACTTCATCCATCTACAGAATACCTCCAGTCTCTACTTTTCATCCTCATCATAAAAAAATCTGTCAAGTTATTCATTACCACCGGAACTGCTCTAAAACGACTGACAAAAACAAACATCTTTGCAGCCTTTGTGATGCTTTCATCCAACAAGGATATTGTCCAAAACTGATTGACAGAAAAATGCAACAGGCCACCAGGATACCAAGAGAAGAATTGTTGGAATACATTGTAAAGCCTGTGTCTAATAGAGCACCCATAGTTGTTACATACAATCCATCCCTACGACCTCTCCACAAAATCATCAAAGAATTGCACCCAATTTTAGCTAAAGATGTCACCCTCTCTGATATTTTCTTGGAAACACCTCTCCTGTCCTACAAGCAACCAGCTAACCTGTCCCAGCTTATCATCTGGAGCAAACTACCAACTGACCTAAACAATGCACTCAATGGCTCTAAACCCTGCAATACCAACAGATGCAAAACCTGTCCCCATATCTCTATACAGAATACCATCCTCACAACACAAGGTAAACAAATGGAGATAAAAGGATAATTTACCTGCAGATCAAAAAACATAATCTGATTTAAATGTAACAAATGCTTAGATGGAACCTACATAGGTGAAACCAAACAATGTCTTCAGACCAGGATGAGTCTACACAGACACACCATCAGCAACAAAATTACCAGCACTCCTACTGGCAACCATTGCCTAACCATTCTCTGCATGGTCTGACGGTTCTTGTTTTCAAGGGCACAAGACAGAACTTGTGAACTTAAATTTATAAAACTGGACTCAAAGGACTCAATAGGGATACTGGTTTCCTACAACATTACAATTTATAATACTTGTGTATATACAGTACACGTTCTTTTTTATCTATTTTTTTATTTATTTTTTACATATTTTCTATTATATATTGTTATTGTCATTTGTGTGGCCCCACATCCTTTTTTTCAGCATTTCTTCTTATAGTATTATAATTGTAGTGATTCAGAATGGGTTATTTTTGTTAAAGTTCTGATGCCACCTTTTAAATGTAAACATCAATCTCTCTTTTATACTTTCGCCTGAAGAAGAGACCTCTGTGGTCTTGAAAGCTTGTGATGTAGTCCAGGTGTCACCTCTGCTTCTCTTTGTCTTGAATTACACTTAAATTTATCTTAAAGTGGTTAGCTAATAATAACTAGGGGTGCGTGATAATACCAGTATATTGCGATATTCATCAGGCAATACAATAGTCGTATTTGAACCAGTATTTTTGATTTAACTGATTCAGGGAAACATCTACTGGAATATGTTGTCTATTATCTCGCGAGGATAATCACTTCCCACGAGAACTCGTAATGTGAGCAGTGCTAACAAAATTTGGCAGAAGCACACCGAGATTTTGAGCTGCTTAAATTCTGCAAAGCAAAGTCACATATGTGGAATCATTTCCTAATAAAACAAAAATCTAAAAAGGATGGCTGTATAGAAAAATACTGATTTTTCTAAAAAAAATTATACGAATTCATGTTTTATTTGTACGTTGAACGTGAGGTAATATTTAATAGGTAATGCATGCATCTCACATGGAACTTTTAGGCTACTCCCCCTCAATCAGTGCTGCCAGATTGGCGGTTTTCCAGGCAAATTTGGCTTTTGAAAGCATCTAGCACGTAAATGTTGTCTTTGGTGGTTTGGTTATTTTTGGACTATGTTTAGCATGCATTTTTTTTTTTCTATTCCTTTTGATTTATGAGGTCTTCTCCAGCGCAGAACTTCAATTACCATGATGCCCTGTATATCACATCCTCGCCCCCCCCAACAGTCTTTTTTCTGGGGCTCTCATCCAATAAAGTTATGAATTACAGTATATATCAGTATTAATTGTTAATTTAAATAAATGTGTAGCACTTTTATTTATGCTTTTGTAATATATATTAAATCTTAAAGGCAAGGTCAGTCCCTGGGTCTCTGCACTGACAGATCTATATAAAGCAGCCTTAAACCTGTGTTTGTCCACAGTCATAGGATGCATTTTTGAAAAACTGTTTAATATAAAATGAAAATATTATTATTATTATTATTATTATTATTATTATTATTATTATTATTATTATTATTATTATTATTATTTATAATAAAAAAATTACATTTAAAATCAATGTTTTTTTTAAATAGCTTTCAAACCAGCACTGTTTTTCTATTTTTCAAATTGGGTGCACACACACGTACTGCAGAGGATCCAACAAAAATTAGTTACTGGGCATTTGAAATTCCATAAAAATGACAAAAAGCACATTTTATATATGTAGATGTATTTTGGTAGCAAAAAATCAACATCAGCATCATTCGGCATTGAATTCCAATATGTATCGCAATACGTATCGCAATATTGTCTTCAGTATTGCAATACAGATCCTCTGTCCCAATACCCACTCCTAATAATAACATAATCACGTAAATATTACCTGTCTTCTACCGGCATTCACTGTGTTGACATGTGGTAGTCCAAGAGCAGTAATTCGAGTAATTACACCACAGCAGTGGCTTCAGGCTCAAAGCATCTAACTGGATGCAAAGCATGTTGGCCATTCAGGAAAGCAATTATTTATTTCTTAGCAGACGCCCTTATCCAGGGTAACTTACAACTGTTACAAGATATCACATTATTTTTACATACAATTACCCATTTATACAGTTGGGTTTTTACTGGAGCAACCTAGGTAAAGTACCTTGCTCAAGGGTACAACAGGAAAGAAGTTAAAGTCAAAGAGGTGTGGAAAGTTTTTGTCTGTGGGTGAAGTGGCATTGAAAGTAATTTATGCAAACAGCTTTCTATAACCTAGAGTGAAATAAAAATACATATTTTTTGTAATATGTGTATTTTACACGTGGGACCTGCATAAACAGTGGTAGTGCAAAACAGGTCAAGTTTATGTAATTATTTAATTTGCTATACCTGCTTTTAAGTATTGCTGAGATAAAAACAAATAGGAAAGTGTCAGAGATAAGTATGAGTTAAAATGACTATCCAGTAGAGGCTTTTCCACTATGGTTATTGTTTGGTTATATACACTTTTAATACTACATTCAGCATTTATTTGTAATTCATTTATGCCCACAGTTTGAACTGTCACCTTGATATATTGAATTCTATATGTTTCTTTTGAACACTGAAAATACCTTTTTATGAGCCTGTGAAAGTAAAGCATGAAGTATGTGAGATTGTGTGCTTTCTTATATTTTATTTGACTCAGCCTTGAGGATGATAAAAAGAAACAAAAAAATCTATTGTTGTTTCTTGCTGCCATCTTGCATTTATAAAGAGTCTCTTATATTTGATAGAGCAATAAATGAAAGAATATAACGACAGCAAATTGTTTTTAAAGATGTAACAATAGACCGCATTTATGGATTCTTCAAAGGGCGAAACAGGAAAGCCATTTTCAAAGAAGGCACTGCAAAATAATAGTTTTTTTTTTTTAAAAAAGCACTTTTGAAGGACAGCCTTAAATTGTATGTCTTTTGCAATAGAGAGAGTTCAAAAAGGGTATCAGGTTTTTATTTTATTATTATTATTATTTATTATTATTATTTTCACGTTAGAATACAAACTGTCAACTTTTAAAAATATATATATATATAAATAAATAAATAAATAAAAAACCCTGCTTAATTCAGCTTTGTTAGAAGATGCACTCAACATTATAGGTTAAGAAAATATCCTTAATTGTATAATAGCTACACAACCTTACCAAGGGGGTTGTTAGGAGAATTGCTTCATTTTTGCTTAAACTTCTAAAATACCCTATTAATACACTTGCTTTGTATATACCAATTTAAATGAACATGTATGATAGAGTTTTGGTTTCCAGTGGTGTAGTTTACTTTTTTACTTATTTTATTTACATTCACAATTTTATTTTTTGTCCAGTCAGTGTATGTTTCTCACTAGAATAGAGAAATGTTCATTGTTGCTACCTTGTTCTGGTTGTTTGTGAATGACTAATATAAAGAAAATTGCTTCAAATATTTCTGCCTTAACAGTATCCGTGTATAAAATACACTAAAAACATATTTCATCTATCCTTTTTATTTTTCAATTTGTTCACCAAAACCATGTTATATAACTTCCCATTTTTCTGATATTGCAGGTCAGAAGGAAGCTGTGGACACATCGCCAGGTCAGTGGGTTTATGTCAGCGACACCCACATACAAACCGTTCCTGAATCAAGAGTACTCAATTCTCAAGCCTATCTGCTTTTCTATGAAGCATTGTTCTAGTGATGCTGTATCAAGATATTGGCCTGCCTTCTACATTCAGCTCCACCTGACTTACAAAGGCCTCATCAAAGGTGCTCATTTTACCTTAAGGAAAAGAACACAGCAGCAATAAAGTAGTAC
The DNA here is from genome assembly GCF_902713425.1 of Acipenser ruthenus. Lineage (NCBI taxonomy): Eukaryota > Metazoa > Chordata > Actinopteri > Acipenseriformes > Acipenseridae > Acipenser > Acipenser ruthenus. Next base: position 79,674,096 of record NC_081193.1, on the reverse strand, counting down.
AATGGCTACCTTAAATGCAGTCATAAAATACTCTTTCAGCATGTTAGTTTTCTTCACAATGTTGATGTTGATATTTCATGCATGCTTACCAGTTTTGTGTGTTTATATATATATATATATATATATATATATATATATATATATATATATATATATATATATATATATATATTATATATTATATATATATATATATATATAAATACAATCTGAAGATTTGTAAGAATTCATATTGTTGAGGATTGGTCTTGAGAAAAAATAAAACTGTCCAGAAAATGTTTTAGTGAAGTAGTTTACAGTGGATGCATATTAATAATTTAAAATGGTATATTTAAAATGCAATATTGAATATAGATATCCCATGTATTTTTCCCCTCTTACAAAGTGAGTGTATTATTTTAATAATATGTATTCCATTGTAATAGAAAAACCCTTAAAGAAAGGTTATGTATTTTCCCCAGGCTTACATTTAAGCTGACAACTTCTCATCCAATTGTGAGGAAACATTTCTTAGTTCTACAAGTTCCTCTAGGCAATGAAAACACATTTATGCTTCATTTTCTGTCTTTGATTAACTATACCAATGAAGGCTATAGCTTCAGAAACATCTTTACAAATAAATGATAATGTAATGCCCAACTAACCCCACTGTCATTATTCTTTGATGTTTGTTTATTTATTTATTTATTTATTTATTTATTTATTTATTTATCTATTTATTTATTTATTATTATTATTATTATTATTGTTATTATTATTATTATTATTTGTATTGCTAGTTGGTTAAGTTCGCTGACATAGATGTAGCCTAAAATTAATTAGCTTTACCTGTTTTACAACAGCTAACATTTTGGTATACAAGAATAAAAGATTTTTTGCAAGATTTTAAAGATATTAGTAATAAAAAAGTTAGCTTTTTTTTATTATACTTTCAATGTGGTAGCCCTTAAATTAAATAAAAAAACAAATTCAGATGATCAGGTAATCTGCTTTACAAAATTTTTCCACTGTTATAGTGCCTTGTTGCCTAAAGAGCAGCCACTTAAACCAGCCAACAAATCTGAAGCATTTGTAACCTACATTACTGCTGAAGGAGTCGTTGAGTTATGACTTTGGTAACAGGAAAGCATGCACCAACTGGGTCATTTTAAAATGTTTCGATGATTCGGATATATAGTGGCCCCCAACAATTATTTATTAAATAACTGGAACAACAACATTCTATGCGGCACGTAGGAAGCAGTAGATCAAACGGGCCTTTAAAGACTAGTCTAGCTAGTCGCAAAAGATGCATGTATTCTGTCAGGTTTCGGACTGCAAAATAGTAACTAAACATTTAAACAGAGCAGGACGAGAATTTTGAAGTAGACCAGTTTTTTGAACAGGTATACAACATAAAAAAATAAATTAGGACACCCTGGTCGGCAGCAATAGCCATCTGTGTTCAACCACTGGATGGTACAGGTGGGACAAGAACAAGGCTGTCTTTTTATGATTGGTGAGACGGGAGTACATGCCCTGCACCCTGGATGAATTCTGACACAGCAGATGCAGCAGCAGTTTGACATTAATGTATTATTATGACTTTGTAGTGAGGAGCGGGTGAAAAGCCGCTGCCCCACGACTGCTTGAAGGTCTTGAGGTTTTACTGATTAGAGCATTTGGACCATCTCCCGTTAGACTGGTGAGGTGTAGAGGAACCGTCTGTGGCTGTGGGGTAGCTGCTTCAATCTGCAGTGCCCCAGCAGAAACACTGGCTTGCTGAGCAGGAAACCTGAATTGCCGTTGAAGAAACCCACCAGGATCCACAGGCACCTGTGCTTGCTATATAGGAAACCTGCCTCATTAATATGTCTGGCTGGTCGCAAAAGCTATGCCAGAAAGCCAAATGGGCTGGATATATTTATTCTGCAAGGGTTCAGACTACAGTGTTAATCGAACATTGAGCTAGTGCCAAATGGCAGAATCAGACTTATTTATATAACCCTGGTCTACAGCATATCAGTCCTCTTATTTGTCTCTATTAAACCCGAAGGTTAACTTTGTTTTTCAGAAAATAGTTTTACTCAGAAAGCTTTTATTTGTTCAAAGAACTAATCAAAATAGACATCAGTGTCTATGTTCTGCTCTTGGTTTTCTGTTGAGATTCATTGATTCTGAGAATTATTCTTTTTGAGTGGGCATGCAGTTAATTATATCAGCAATGTTTTTTAAACATGGTGTGTGTTGGTAATGAAGAGGTGGATACCGATTTAGAAAAAGGGCAATGTCAGAATAATGTTCCCTAGTATCTGAAATGCCTTCCCAAATGTAACTGACAATGTTAAAATGAATATTAAATGGTTGGAGTTTGTTATGTTAAATGCATATTATCAATCAACCAACTAATAAAAAAAACAATATTTTATTGCTCTGCCTTCCAGCAGAAGATGTTCTGGTTGCATCTCAGTAAGTCATGCAATCAGAAAGCTTCCTTACCAAATATGGAAGTCTTTTAGTCTATGATTAATTTGTAATGCCTCAATTCTAATCACCTTTAAAAGGTAAGAAATAAAGTGAGATGATAGCAATTATGTTTAATATACTATGCACCTAATCTGCAGCACCATCCATGGGGCTTTAAAGAATACGACTGTCGCTGAACAAAAATGCACAGAAAATATTGGCTCATTTTGCCGCAACTTATTTTAATTGAATACTAATACTGATAAAGCTACATAAAGATATTTTAAAAATTAAAAAAATAATAATAATAATTGAAACCCATCGACTGCAACTTTAAAACGCCTTTCCCCTCCCTCCCCTTCCCTTCCTTTCCTTCCCCTTTTTTTTTTTTTTTTTAACAAATAAAAATTCCTTCTTCCAAAAGTTGGTCAGTGCGTTCCAATACATGCTTGGCTTGGTGGCAGTAAAAACTGGTGATTTAACACTTAAATCAACGTCTCTACAACTTCCTTTTTGCTGTCCTTACAAAGGTACCACCAAATGTTCCTGTCAGGACACTGCACTCTGATTGGTTATCATATTATTGTTAATAAAACGATGAATAATCCTCTCCCAACACCGAAACCCTAAACCTAAGGTCACTGCAGCCATTACACATCTAAAGTAGTTCATGTTTGGCAGTGAATAAGCGTTTTTGAAAGAAAAAAAAAAAACACTGACCGGAGGTGCTCACTTCTTTCGTTGTCCTGATGGGAATATTTTGTGGTACCTTTGAAGGCAGGCTTCCTTTTTCATCTCATGTTGGAATTCTTCCGGGTTGAAGGCCAAAGCGCCATATTGTCTATGAGGCGGAGAAGAAGCAACCGGGGGAGTGGAGCTGAGGAAATTAAGTAAGCTTGCTGTATTAACAACATTTAAAGTTACATTTCCACACAGATAAGTACAGTAATCGGCTGGCCTGTATATCTGCAGGGGTTAAGACACTTACATCTTTTTTTTTTATAAAACATAAAAAGACGGCCAATTGCATTTTTAAGTCGCAGAGGCCCAGGTAGCAGGACACACATACACATACACACCACCTTTTTGTAAGACTTGAGATGTGTACAAAGACAGCGGCGACATTCAAGCATTGGTAGAAATTTTGGTGACTTTTCAGGCGATTGTGTGAAGCTTGACGTAGAATTTATATTGGCTACCATTATGTATTATTTACATTAACTTCTGATTGTTCATGATGTTCTGTCCTTTTATCAAATTCTGGACGTAATAATTGTTTGCGCTGTTGTACATGGTTTAAATATTAAATATGCATAGGACACTAATGTAAACACGGTAACTTAAAACAAGATGACTGGTAGCCGATCTCGACATGTCCATGGTCTGCAGTATGCTTGTTGTGTTGGGTGGGAAAAATTGTAGCTTAATATTGTTAAGAAAATGTTTACTTTTCTCAGTGCCGGACGCATTGGCACAGCAGAATACCGAAATGCGGTCCTTTGCTTTTTTTTAACACCAGTGAGCTTCTGATCCCGCACGGCATGCCCACGATCAGGGTAGCCCCTAGAACAGCAGTCTTGTCTGCATAAAAATTTTTGTCTGGAGTTTAATTACCAATTGCCTTTCCCTTTGCGTTTCCTTTTCGTTTCGGGATTTGTGTTTGATCGCTACTCACCCAGAATAGCATATCTGTTTTTGCTTATCCTCCCTGTCTGCCTTTTGGAGATGTGAAATTGAGTAGCAACAGAGGACAGACGATGTGGGGTTTTGTAGAGCTTCCAGAACCTTTACCCTGTCAGCAAGTTCGTTTCTCCACTGAGATATTGTTGTACTGAAACTATGGTACTGTACAACTTTTGCTGAAACTGCTGTTCAACTTTCAGTGTACAGGCAAAGTGCAACACTGGTGAGTAGCCCGCCAATCGTTCCACTAAAACATTATTTATTTATTTTTTTTGTGCCTACAAATCGAAGTTGACTTGCACATTTTTAAGAGGAGAATCGGTTCCCGTTAAAGTGTCTTGCTAAAACGGTCGTCTCGCTTAAGTGCGTCTCGTTTAGCTGGCGTGTAGTGTTTAATATTATCTTGTGTTTACAGTACCAGCCACACACGCAAACATTTTTTTTAATACAAAATATGCAATGCCCCCAGGTGTTAAGGAATTGGGTGATTATAAAACCAGTTGACTGTTTCCGTCTAGTTGCTGCTTTGAGATGCTCAAATACCATGATTACTGCCCATCGAGCTCAGTTTAAATAACTATTGTCCTTTTGTAACACTCCTTCACCTTGTCACCTTGTATTGTCGGGTCGGACGCGACCTCTGGAGACCTCCATGACGAACACCCTCCACCTATTTCTGTCCATAACTGCATCTCGGAGATCACAGGGAGATAGTCCTGTTATGTTTTTGATCTCGCCTAACCATCCTGTCCACGGTCTGCCTCTCCTTCTCCTGCCTTCTCTTGTTCCTGACATGATTGTTTTCTCCAACCCCGCGTTTCTCATCACGTGGCCAAAGTAAGATCATTTCTGCTTCACAATCATGGCCTCCAATGGTAGTGTTGCTCCAGTTTGTTCCATTATCGAAGCGTTTGTTCTTCTGTCAGTCCTACCACTCCTAACTGTACTAATAAGAGTGCTGTTCAATAAGGTGTTGTAGTGTTTCTTTGTGAAATGATTAAGTCTGCTGTGTGTGTGGTATCTTGTTGATTGATGGAACTAATTCTCAAGTTCATCCTATTAAAGAAGTAATGCAACAACACTTGGGTTCCAGGTACTGCATGCATACTTCAAGTTTTATTGCCCCTTGTTCTCAAGTTTCATTGCTATACAGTAAATTTAATGGGTTTTTTTTCTTCGTAACCGTTGTGACGATACTTTATAGTCACACTGGCTGAAGATTTACTATTTGTCTCAGCATTTTATTTTGTGTATTAAATGTTAGTCTTATGGTGAAAAATGAGAAACTGTTGGAACAGATAGTTTACTCAGTCCATTGCCAGTTCTGAGCTTCAATGACATTTTACACAAAGTAACACTACATTAAACATCTTTCCATTTAGGATCCAGCCATCTAAACTTCAGGGTTAATGATGTGGGATCAAGGCGGTCAGCCGTGGCCACACTGGCCTCTGAGCCAGCAGCAGTGGTTGCAGACCTTCCAGCACCAGCAAGACCCAGGTATGAGTTTAAGACTTTTTTTCCAGTAAATGTTTGTGTGTGTGTGTGTGTGTGTACATAAAATCCACACACACACAATATATGAATTCAGTGTTTACAAATGTTTTTTGTGCTGAACTAGCAAGCTAAGTAACTGTATTCTTTTTAAAATGCTATTTTATGCATTACTGTTTGAAACTCTTGTGTCTAGACCCAAGAGTATAAGCAAGACCACAGATGGCTTTGAAATTGATTTAATGGACTCCATTGTTTTGTATTGCATTTGTGGTAGCTAAATCACATGCGTTACTTAGTATTTAGTAGTTCCACCTTTTGTACATGACGATCACTTGTCATTTGCAACACATTAGTTAAGCCAGGGAATTCGATGTATATTCCACTACTAATATAGTTTGGTTGGCTGTGCCTTGGCTACCTGAAACTTCACATACTGCCATATATTCTGATTCAGATTAGTGTGTCAACATTGGGTAGATCAGGTCTCTGTCAGTTCCCTTTGTGTAGAACATAATATAACCCTCTCTTGTGTTTACAGTACCAGCCACACACACAAATAAACCTTAGTTTGACTGGATATGATGTAAACAACATAACCAAGTAAAATCAGTGTGTATATATGAGACGAATATCCCAATAAGCAATTCACTGACAATAACTTATTTAGAAATGAAATATCTGATATGTAGGAAAGCACAGCATCTGGACAGTTACTTTGCTATTTACAGTCTGGATGTGTTTTTGTCTGTGTTTAAATTAGGTCAAGTGGATTGGGCAGCTCTGGCACAAGCATGGATAGCTCAGAAGGAATCCAGTGGACCAAATGTGGTGGATCAGCAAGGAATGCAGACCAATGGCCAGGAAAACCAGGGATTAGACACCGGTCCAAATAATCATGGAAACTTCCAGGGGGATCCAAATTTCAGCAGCATGTGGCAGCCAGGTTTGACTTGTTTTTCTTATTTTAGAATAACTACCCCCCCCCCCCCCCCCCCCAAAAAAAAAAAAAACAAGTATATATTAGGATTTAATTTGAAATGTTTTTAATATTGGGGGGAGTTGAAAACAAAATTGTAATTTGAAACAAAACCCACCCCCTGACTCTTACTTTTCACAACCTTACTAAGTGTTCATTGTTATATATTTGTTTTTGTTTGCAATACTCCATACTGACTCCTGCCTTTGCATGTTTGCTGATCAGAATGGGGGATGCCCCATCAGACTCCTCACCCGCCCCCACAGCAACAGTGGATGCCTCCAGCCCCAGGGCCGATGGACGTTGTTCCTCCTTCCGAAGACAGTAACAGCCAGGACAGTGTTGATTTCCTTCCAGACTCCAGACATGGCATCTTCAACCAAAACAACCACAACTTTGGAGGGCAACCAGAGAATTTTACTGTAGCGCCAATGGCAGTCAACCAGTTTGACTACCAGGTAAATAGACCTTTTATACAGTCACGGATATTAAAACAATTTATCCTGGGTCAACATTTAGAGAATCTTACCTAAAACTAACCTAACCTAAAACATATATTTAGAGCATAGATAGTTGCATTCACATAATGTGTACTTCGAGGGCTACTGAAGTTGATGCCTTAAGAGTTAAAGAGAAAATTCTCTGTTGTTTGAAATGAACTAAATACCTTCTTATTTCAGCATGGTGCTGCTGCATTTGGCCCCCCATCTGGTGGGTTCCATCCTCCTTACTGGCAGCAGAGCCCTCCACAGAGCCACAGAGACAGGCCACCCATGTTTAGGGAGCGGCCACGCTCTCCCATCCAGATGCCGGTTAAACAGGAGCCCCCTGCACTTGGTAAGTCTTTTACCCTTTCCAGATAGCAACTTTATGTTTTCAGTGTTATGTAAACTCTTTGGGCAAAACCAAATGTCCGCTTATCTATATATATAAAAATGATGTACAAAACTATATACAGAAAACCCAGCTCTCGCGCACAGCCAACACACAAATAATCAATAAAAGAGGAAACTAAATACAGTCATGCCACAATAAGGTCAGCCAGAGCAGCAAAGACTAAACTCCACGCCTTTACCGTTGCTGGACTCGCCCCTTTCAGCCTGGCTGTGGTCACCTCTAAATGAACAATATTTCTAAACATACAGAGCCAAGAGTGGGCCAGAATTATATCTGGTGATATCCAAGCTACACAATTTACTTTTTAGAGGCTGATAGGCCAGCAAGTAAAGTTCTACGCTGAGTCAAGGAAAGATTAATCAAGGAGTCATGGTTAAGTAAAAATAAACCTTTATTCTCATGGCTTTTTAACCCCTGGGTAAATATTGAAAAAGCAGTTGTATCTAAATTCAATCTAAACTTGTTTTTTTTTTAGTTTTTATTGTATGTGATGAAATCTAAGAATATGTTTGACCCCCCCACTACTCACATCTGACACTGTTTGAGTGGAGGAGTTGAATATTAGCAGGTTTTTTTTTTTTTGGCTTACAACTTTCGCCCATGACGAAACTATAGTCCTGTTGATGAGGTAAAGCTTGAGCTGTTCTGTAGTGCAGATTGGTTTTTAATTTACAGCGCCTTATACTGCTTTCTTTATGTTTTAATTAACTTTGAGTGTTTTAGAAATGGCTTATACAGAAATATGATTTTAAAAAGCCATGCTACATTTGAGTATCAGCATGTCAATGTATATATGTATTTATCTGTATATTTTTGTATTAATATCTGTAAAAGGGTTAGTAAATTACTTTTAATCTGTATTGTTCTCCAGATGCTGTAAAGCGCAGGACATTGCCTGCATGGATCCGTGAGGGACTGGAAAAGATGGAAAGAGAAAAACAGAAGAAACTAGAAAAAGAAAGAATGGATAAACAGCGTGCTGAAATGGCAAAAGATGAAGAGAAGGATAAAGAGGAGCCGGAAGAAGAGGGTGATGGACCTTGTTTACCACGTAAAAGTAAATTTGTAAGTATCAGTGCTTAAGCCAAGAGCAGTGGTGTGTGTGCTTATTTTAGTTACTGTAATACAATCAAGATGTTTTAAACCTTTTTATTTTTGGTAATTATTATTATTATTATTATTATTATTATTATTATTAGGACAGTGACGATGAAGAGGAGGAGGAAGATGTCAGACCTGAAGCAAAAAAAGTAGAACCGGAAAGTAGAAGTCCATCCCCAATACATGAGGAGCAGAGTGAACCAGAAATGACTGAGGAAGAAAAGGAATTTCAACTGGTACCTCATATGCTTATTCAGAATATTACTGACAGCAGGTTTGGGTGTTAAATCGGCATCCGCCTTAAGTAATAATGTCTTTCTCAGTTTTAGCAATATTAAGTTCTTGTTAAGGTGTGTTTTTATTTCTTAGTCAGAAGAGTCCCTCTTTCTAATCAGTTAGCTGCAGACTGAAGACATAGTCCACCACAACACATCCTAGATGCTGGGTAAAGAATCTTTCAGAAATATTATTAAAAGGTATTCCTGGGATGACTTTGCTAAAGTATGCAGTGACCCTCTGTGTTTGGGTATATGTATTTGCTTTTGCATATCTATATTTCAGTGCATGCACATACAGAGGCTTGTTATATTTGTACAATAATCACACAGTAACTGAAAGGTTAAAAATATTTGTATAAAATCATATTAAATGTAAATGGAGACGTCTATAGGAGTCTAGGAGTGTATGATAAAACTGAGATGCACAGACGGATCAGGGGATGAATGTTACAAACATACATGTTAAATCAATAGTTCTACATTCAGCGCTGCCAGATTATTATCTGGTAATATAAATATAAGGCTTCAAAATTCTTCCGTAATCTGTTCCTTTTTGTCTTTACAGATGATTATGACCAAAACTGTGCTGACAGAAGTGCTTTTTGAGGTCACCAATGAAGAAATCTACTGCGTTGCAAAAGAGGTTCACCGCAAGGCAACAAAAGGCATGCATTCTGCTTCAGATCAATATAAACAAGTAGATGGTGATGCCAGCATGTATACAAAAAAAGCTTTTAACTATTTGTGTTTAGACTCTACTAATTGAGAACAAATACAAATGTGTAGCTTATAAAACAAAATGCTACAGAATTGTTGTTCACTGGTATAAAATATGTAAAATGTTGACGCACTATAGTTGCAGTGCTTTTTTCATTTTTAATTCTAGTTCTGTATTTGTCTTGTTTTATAATTTTATTAATGTATTAATTTAGAATTTTTTTCTGCAGTAATACAAGTAATATACTAAGGTAAAAATGCTGTCCCCACCAGTCTCTGCTAATGCACTAGTAGAATTAGGAGATTTTTGTATATGTGGCATGAAACATGCATAAAATCAATAATAACCACTTTTTTTTGGATAAGTAGCACACCTTTAACTTGGTACAGCCACAAAGGTTCTTCCACGTCTCGTATTCCTAAAAGGACGTTGGTCGGCTTTTTTGTGAGAATCTGCATTAGTAAAGAGTGGTATTTCCCTCTTCCTCTAGTATTGCAAGCAATGTTTGATTTCATGTTAAATGCTAATTCTCTAAAAGTGCATCTGATGTCTTTGTTTTCCTTTTTAATGGATGTCATGTTTGTAATTCTTCTCTTGCAAAGCAGCATTAATAGTACAGTTTAGCTTTGCCATAGAATCTCATGACTTTGAAAACGTGGCTATATGTGTTAACATGTTGTTCCTGTTGATGTGATACAAAGCTCCTGCAAAGCAGCTGGCACAGTCCAGTGCACTGGCTTCTCTCACTGGACTCGGTAAGTAGTTTCTGGTCTAAAACTGGGGAGGTTTTTTTTTTTGGGGGGGGGGGCAGCAGTTAAGAGGATCATATTTTCCTCTGCCAGATTGTGTCTAAGAAATCCATTTACACAAAACACTGTTTCCTATTTATGCAACTACCAAATTGTAAGATTTCTGTATCCCGTTACAATAAATATGATCAATGCTGATATAAAATAAATCTTGTACAGTACAATCTGAACAGTCTAATCTGTTTCAAAGTTAAGTACATACCAAGATATCTATCTATCTATCGATTAATGACGCATTGATTGATTAAGAAATAATTGATCAATTTAATATTGTCTAGCTGAGTGCGATATCAAAAACCGTGCGTGAAAAAGGAATCTTGAAAAATGGCGGCGGGCACTTCCAAACATATTTGATGATACTCTGCCTTTACTACCCATATACCAAGATACTCTACCTTTACTTCCATCACGGGGTGTGCAAGGGATCACGGTATATAAAGAGAGCTCCAGGGCTATTTTTCTATTGTGTCTATGGAGAGGGGTTGGATTGGGCTTATTTTCTGGCGTGTTTAAAAACTCTGTTTCACTGCCCAGGGTCCACGGAAGATCTATATTAACCTAGTAAATGATGACGTAACGTAATTGATAACAAAAATGAACTTTTCTGAACACAGTCCTACATCCCCAGTGCTGTGTAAAAACATTGTGATTGCAGTATCACAGAATGTAGCAAAATACATTATTTACTGCAGTAGTATGGTCATAAGCTTTACATTTGGCTGTATTATTGCAAATGTATTTAGGCTACGTCAGCAGCTATTTAATATTACCGTAATGAAATATGTGAAATAACTTAAATAATTAGCTTGACCTGATTCTGGAATTCACAATTCTCTATTCTTTATATAAAAAAACTTTTAATTAAACAGTTTAATTAAAGAAATATTGTAACATTGTAATCAATTAATATAGGTCTTTGTTTTATTTATGTATTTTTTTTATATGTACAGAGAAGTTACAGTTGTAAATTATCAGTTAAATTTGAATATGGTTAAAAATGAAAAATGTATATAAATTGGTCTAGTACCAAAAAATCCATGTTTTTTTAATTGCGTTTAATGTGCGAAGCTCTAATCTCTGCTTTCTGCGCCATTTCTGGTACTGCGTTCAGAAAAGTGCATTTTTCATACCGGTTACAGTATGTTATCAATAATTAATACTAGGACAAATAACCAAATATTCAAACAAATATTTTTTTTACATGTATTCGGACACAAAAATCAGATGTTTGTATTCGCTAGAAATTCCAAAACATTACTTATTTACTGCCTCACCAGAAGGCTCAAAATGGCAGGATCAGGATCAGCACAGCAGCTCTTGAGCCTCGATTTAAAAGTTTTAGACAGCAAAAAGTAAACAAACCAGATTTTGGCCGCGCATACATAGTGATCTCTATGGAAGGTCATCTGGATCAAAAATGTGTTGTGCTGCTTTAGAGCGAGTCAGAATCTCATGGGACAGAAAAAAGACAAGCACGTCATTCTGAATTGCCTCACTTGGGGTGCCCAACTTGCTGGAATTTATTTGAAGTGTTTAAGGTTTTGCTAACAACGATGAACTGCTATTTGGCATCCTTTGTTTTGTAGTTAATTCACTGGGGTAAAGCAAGTCCTACACAACGTATTCTTTACTCCTGGGATGTTTTTCTACTTTTAACGTGTTACATATTGTAACGTCTTGCTGTAAAATAAAGGCGCACACACAGGTGTTCTGAGCAATATAATGGCTTTTATTACTCTTTGAAAATGAACAAATATTTGAACATGAAAATCCTGTGTTCGTCCCAGCACTATCATTAACACGGGCTATGTTTTTTGTCAAGACACCCTGGGCAAGAGTAAAACAGACTTTACAAGTTATTTTTAAATATCAATAAAATCAGCTCAATAGAAAAACTTCTCCTGGGCTCTCTATATATCCCATAACCCTTTGTGCACACATCTAGAGAAAGGGCAACAGGAAGGTATACCCAATATTTCGGAATGAAGAAAAAAAGACTGCAACTTGCAACATTTGCTCATCGGTGCTTTCCTTTCACGACAGTTTATCATATTTTCTTAGTCGCCAATATTTTCAAACTGTCAAATTACATGTAAGTAAATATATGTATATTAAACATTAGCTGGCATTATGAAACATTTGCAGTAAATAGCATTAAGTTAATACTTGTCATTCAATACAATTTCATATCACTAGCAAATAGGTTTGATTTAATTGTTCGCATAGATCGGATGATCGATTGATCAATAGAAAATGTTGTATTTTTTTTTTATTATTTGTTTCATTTTACTGAATAGGGATCAGTTTAGCCAAATGTATTGTCTCTTATAAAAGTCTGGGTTTGTGCATGCAGGTGGACTGGGTGAGTACGGATCAGATGACAGCGAAGATGAGAGAAGCGAGACAGGCTCTGAAACTTCAGACACAGACGATGAGGAGCTGCGGCACAGAATCAGGCAAAAGCAGGATGCCTTCTGGAGGAAAGAGAAAGAGCAACAGTTTCAGGAGAGGCAACAAGTGGAAGGTGTGCATGAACTTCTCAAGCTTAAGAAGTTAAATATCTATCTGTATCTATATGTCTCCTTCAACATTTGTCTTGTTTTACTCATTTTACTTCAGATCCAATTAAGTGACTGCGTGTTTAAGTTAAGCAATGTAGAATTTCTAATTCGAAGTCGTAAGTTTAGGTTCTTCCATTTTATCCATACTGATTCAATTAAAGACAACAGTAGTTATCAGAATGTAACTTCTTAATTTGTTTTCTTTATATACTGGTTTATACATTTTTAAATTTTCAACATCCATTAAAACATTTTTTTTCCTCTTGCAGAAGAAAAACAGTCTGAGAGAGTGAACAAAGAGATGCATGAATATGACAAAGAACAGATTTTCAGCTCAGTTAAACAGGAAATAGTAAAAGAGAGGGAGCCCGAGCCTATAACTGAGAAAAGAAAGTCTCGCAGTGAGACTGATATCATTGAGCCCAAAAAGAATGTGAAGGAGAGGATAGGCAGGAGTAGGAGCCAGAGCTTTTCAGGTAGCAGTAGCCGGAGTAGCAGCAGTGAGAGCAGTAGTAGTAGCAGCAGCAGCAGGTGGAGCTCCTCCTCCGCCTCCAGTTCAGTTAGCAGCCGCAGCTCCTCACGTTCTTTCACGCCGAAGAGAAAGAAAAAACGCAGCCGGAGCTGTTCCCCCTCACACAGGGCCAGGCAGCGCAGCAGAAGCAGGAGTTCCCACAGGCACAAGAGGGAGCCGAGCAGGGAGAAGGGGAGGGATAGGAGGAGGGCCAGTCGGAACAGGAGCGCAGACAGGAGCAGTAGGAGGTGGAATCCCAGCCGGTCTAGGGAGCGCAGGACTAGCAGGGAGAGGAGAAAGAGCAGGAGCAGGTCAAAGATCAGGGTCAGCCATAGCAGAAGCAGAGACCAGCACAGGAGTGCTGACAGGAGGAGGAGTCGGAGCAGGAGCAAGCGCAATCAGACAGGCAGCAAGGACAGGGACAGGAGGAAGGACAGGAGCCAGAGCAATGATAAGGACAAAAAGAAAAAGGACAAAGAACAGGACAAGAAGAAAGAGAAGCAAAAAACAAAGGAAAAGCGAGAGGAAAAAGATCACAAGTCTGTAGGCCAGGAAGGGAGTAGTACCAGTAGTAGATCAAAGAGGAAGAGCGAGTCGTCCAGCCGGCTGTCACGACAGGATAGCAAGTCCACCAAGAAAGGCTTGGTTAAGAAAAGCAAGAAATATTCAGATTCTAGTGGCAGAAGCAGCTCTTGTTCTCCGGAGGTTAGCAAGGAAAAGAAGTCTAAGAAATCTAAACGTAGTCGTTCACGATCAACGGAAAAATCTCACAAGTCTGGTAAGAAGGCAAGCCGCAAACACAAGTCTAAGTCACGATCAAGGTAGTACACTCTTTGTATTTTTTAAATGTATTTTTTTTACCTGATTGTTCATTGTATTGATCGAATAATTAATGGTATAGCTGAATAGATGTGCCTGTATTTAGTTCTACCTTTAACTGGTTAATTAGCTGTTCTATATTTATTTTTTTAAATTCCCGTTAGTAGTCGTTGTCCCGTGCCCCCCCTCCCCCTCCCTTATGGGAGATCCTGATAAGGCTTCATAGTGTTCTCTGCTGGGAGGTTTGGGGCTGGAGCTTTCTTGGCTCCCTTGTGACTTGTGGCTGCCAATATGCTCCCCTAATCCACTGCCAGCTGTGCTTTTTGTATGGCAAAGGATCTGCATACTCCACAGTATTTCCCTCCCAAGGAGTGCTTTCACAGACAGCATCCAAGAACTGCTTTATATGATTGGGATCCAGAAACGAGCCACCTCTCTAGACTGGTTAACAGAGACATAAGCAATGAGATTCATTGACCTACTCTGCAGAGTCATCATTCTTGTGTGTTAACCCAAAATCTCAAGCCAGTATTATTGAAATATTAACAGCTACACTGATGTTTCTTTTCATGCTTTTTATTCTTTTCAGGTCAGTCACGCCAGTACATCGCAAGCGTTGAGGAATGATATGGCACCTGAACCTTATTTTAAAATTCCATGAGTTTTAAAGGCTTGTCTCATTATAGAGGCAACTGTGTAGGTGGAAAGCGTAATCTTTTTTTCTTTCTTTCTTTGTAAATAAGGGTGTGTTTTTTTGTGTTTTTTTTTTTTTAAGTGCTGTCTGCAATACATGACTTTCTGAATGGTTGGTTTTTTCCTTTTATTCATATTTTTAAGGTTAGTAGATTCAAAGTTTAAAGCCAAGCTATTATTTTGAAACTGTAACATTTAAAAAAAAATACAACTTAATGTACATTGCTGTCAATAATAAAAATTCAAATGACATTGTGAGTTTTATTTTTCATTTGGATTTGTAGTATCACCGATTCTGATCTTGTATGTATCCTTAACATGACTGTTTAGTTGTTAATCAAACATGAGCAGCTTTAGCAGAAATATGTGTGTATAATCAATGCATAATTAAATGTTTGGCAACAGGGCAAATACATGTTACTTTTTAATTGTACACGTCTATATAAATAGCTGTAGGTCATGATAAGTTTGTATATTTAAAGATGGCTTGGGGTATCTATGTTACTGATTCAAATGTCATTTGCATTGGATACTCAATTTTGGTAAGAGATTTCTGCAGACCGCAATCCTTAACGGCTGATGACCCAATTCAGACCTGTTTGATCTCCGTCTTTCACCAATGGCAACAAATAGGACTAATTTTTAAACAAGTGCCAGATAGAAAATTACCTTAAACCAGCCACAGGACTGAATATGACCTTGGTGGTCAGTATTTTAGGGTCTGCTTTTTATAAGCTCTGCATTATGAAATGTAATTTTCTTTTTTTTTAATAAATGCTACGAGAGAAAAATAAAAGGTGTTCCTTAGGTCAGTTAATGTGCACTTTTTTGTGTTGCATTAAACAGCAAGTCATGTTAATGTGTTTTCTGTTGATATTCTCCTTCAGTTTGCATTTATTATATTGTAGAGTGAATAGAAAAGTATTTTCCATGGACTGTTATTATTATTTAACTATTATAATACTATAAGTTTATTCAGTAGGATAGGCAGGAGTATAAAACCCAGCATAAACATGTTTTCCTATTTCTGGTCTGTATAGTTTTATATTTATTTACAATCCACCATTGTTGTTAAATTGTTTGAACCAACTGCTAAATCACAATGGAGTCAGTTTACTAATCACCTTAGTGCATTTACAATGATCAGTTTTCTTTAGTTTCCTTTACGCATAAACTGATATTTTTCATTGCCGTTTAAATAATAATAATAATAAAAAATAATTAATAACTTGCCTAAATATAACAAAACTTTCACTGAGTAAAGGCTATATCCTCTGTAATTGTAAATAATATCGCTTAAAAATAAATGTGGTTATTGAAATGAAACAAAGCTACAATGTTAACGGGTCTGCAGTCGGTAGCTATCCAACAGCACTAGTTATATTTATAGTTTCGTACTTGGCTTGATTCATTCATGGGTTTGCAGCGATGCTGAATTTCTAAGAGAGTACGCTGTCGAAACTGCCGGGTTTCATTTGTTGTATTGTTAATGTCTAGCAGAAAAACTACAAGTGTATTTTGAGAAGTGAAAGCATGTTTAGCACGCAGGTGGTACAGCAGACTAGATGTACTTCTGTGATACTGGATATCCACTTTGACAGTAGATACAAGTAACCCTGTTTCTATCCAATGAACCGTCAGAAAGTAAAACAAAAATAAAAAATAAAGGTCCCATTCACAAGTCCTTCAGTTTCAGTGCTTTGCTACATTATGTGGTTCCGTGACTATAATATATTCAAACAGTGACACTCATTCAGTCCTGGCATGCACTAAAATGGTGCCGCAGGAAATGAATGCTAAGGGACAAAAGAGGAGTGAGATTAACGTGCATTAAAAATATATATATATATATAATCTCCCCAAAAATTCACGCGTTAATCGCAGGAGTTAACTGTGATTATTTGACAGCCATAATTAACGTTTTGTTTTGTTTATGGACTTTGGAATACCTGTACGATGGGTGTCTTCAGTAATAATAGTATTTACAATGTATCGACAACAACGATCAACCATTTTGTTACAAACTTTGCTACAGTCTGGCATAAACAATGCTTAACATAAAAAAAGAACAGTCCTACTACTGTAACAGGACCAGATTTTTTAAATCATTTTATGGAAATGTCTGGTTTACTTTAATGTTTTTAAGCAAATTGGCCAGTTGTTCTTTATGATCTGTTCTGCATACCAGTCTGCCAGAGGGCAGGATCACTACAAGCATTGTATGCAACCGTCTGATTGGTAGAAGTATTATTGGCAATCCAATGAAAACCGCCAATAATAGCAAAATAAATTCTCCACCAAAATTTCCTGTTATACGGTAATTATACCCCCCGGTTTTGTGAATGCCAAAAACAAGTAAGGTGTGAGAGCCATTTTTACTGAATAAAGATATATGAAAACATTAATAAAAGTATAAGGCTTTTATTTGTCAGATGCAATAATCTATCTCTGTTTCTATCTATGTATAGATGATTATGTAGTGATATAGAGCAATGTATGTATATGTACTGTGTGAAACATGCAAATGAATATCTAAATTGCTTTATCTTTTAAATCGTTGACAAGTTGACTAAAATACCCTCTGCATCGAATTCACATCTTGACCTTTAACTCACAAGTATTCTGGGGAAAATTGGCAGTATTTCCTGCTAACTCGCGTGATAACTCGGAAAAGCATGGAAACGCCTCCTTTTTCACCAACTGGAGTTGTCCATCAACTTGAGTTCTGGGAGAATTCAGGCCAATTCTGACTCAAGTTGGCTGTCCATGGAAATTAGGTATTAGTCATTTCCTGTACTAGAGGGCTGGCTTACTTCAATGGTCAGGCTATGTGACCTACAGGACAGGAAGCAATGGGTTCATTTGTAAAGTGGTGCTTAAAAATATATGCATATTCCTAAATGAAGAATTAAAAAAAAAAAAAACAGGAACAAAATATCTTATCAATAATAACATTAATTAATGATACTTAAAAGGTCAGAAAAATGGGCGAATTTAAGAGAATTTAATTTCAAGAATACAAACTGCTGCCACGTAGGAATCAATCCAGTGGATATCAAAAAATACATTTGAGAGGTGCTAGCTTAGAGATGAGATGCACCTCTGAGCTAGTTTATCAGAAGAGCACATCTCTGCTGCCTGGGGTTTCAGATTGGAGAAGCCTGTCCAGAGAGGTAAGCTGGTAGAGAGGGCTGTTAATGCAGCCTCTTTAGAATCAGCCTCAAGGAGGAGGGCAGTGTGTAAGGACATGAGTGTAGCCAGGAGGGGATTGGGAGCTGAGCAGGGAGGTGCGACTGTCTGGAGAGAGAGGAAGGTACCCAAGGCAATCCATGCAGGAATCCTAGGTAGAGTAATTAAAGGGGACAGTGATGCTTATTCAGGTCATGTTAACTTCCCAAAGCAAACTGATGTTTATGTGCAGAGACATATTTACACCCACTAATATTGTTTTGATACATCTATTTAATGTTTAGATGATATTCTGGAATAATAAGGTCAACCTCAATTAAATTAAGACGTGGTGACATGTTTCAAGTTCACAACCAGCATGCGACATGATGATTTTAATTAACTTTAATTAAAGCTGCAAAGCTTGTTTAATTTGGAACTGAATCTGCTGAAATAGAAATACATCTGTAACTATTAACCATTTAATAGTGCTGAATGAAATACAAAATAGCAGTTGTACACTCACTGGCTACTTTATTAGGAACCCCCACCATATTAGGTTGGCCCATCTTTTGTTGCAGTGACCGTATGGAATAGATTTTCTGTGACGAGGATTATGGCCACGTTTGCGATTGTCAAGTTCATCCCACAGCTGCTCAGTTGAAATGACATCCTGAGTTTGTGCTGGGCAATGAAGGTGACTGAAGTCTGTCTCGTATGTGATGTGACCAGTGACAGACAGTACAAAGCCAGCGGGGTGGATAGTATCTGTTTGTCAGAGTACATATTCAGCGTAGTGTGGTGGACTTGGTGAGTGGAAATCGGCCTTCCAGTGGAATCAAGGGCCCCAGGATAGTTTGTATTTGTAATTCCTAACATTGCATAAGATGTGCCCTGTGGAAGGCCTAGTGAAATCCTATGAAGATGTTGCCCCATAATACAGTCAATTTTCTGCTCTATTCCAGAGACAATCTGTTGAATAGAAATAGTCGTCGAAAACCAGGAAGCCCTTTATCTTGTTATGAAATATTAGATGTCAGCTGCGGTGGAGGCCTATTAAGTGAGGTACTGTAAGTGTTATGGGTTAATTATCTTTTTAAAAGTTGTGTGTATTGAGGGGTCATTTCTGTGTGGTAGGAAATTGGGTAAATGAAGGGACATACTGAAAGGAAGGACCATGGTTTAAAGTGGAAGTCAATTGTAAAGGGGAAAGTTACTTCAAATTACATATTTGCTTAAATCTCCTATACTACTTATTTACAATGCAAACTAATTTAAATAAAATTACGGTAAATTATTTTCAGTTACTACTTTTACTATTTACTAGTTATAAAACTTGCAAGTAATCAATTGCTCATTTTTTTAAATCTATTAAACAACTGAAGATAAACAATTCTGAATTTGGAAAAGAAGAAAACCCAAAATGACTTAAATGCAAAAATGTATTTGGTCTTTGGGTAAGAATATTGCATATTCAAGCCCTTTTATGGTTGTGCTTTTATACATTTTATTACTAATATCATGTTTCTCTATAGTTTATGATCATTTATTTCAGCAATTATTCTTATTTAATTACAAACATTTTAAATAAATTAAGAAAATCCCGATAATTAAGAAAAAATATATATCTTAAGATGTTTTTGTAACATACAAAATACTATTAAACACTCTATACAAAGAAGAAATGTAAAAAGTGTTTGTTCACAAAATAAATGCACATTACTGACTTAAAACTGGTTGTAATAGTATATGTGAAAGGTAATCTTAATAGTATTTAAATAATGTATACACTGTTGTACTGTAGGAACCGTACACCAAATTAGAACACTGTAAAGTCTGAAACTACTGTATGTACTACATATACATTACCTATAAATATGAGTAAAGAAAGGAACACCCTAGTACATATTATATACATATTTCCATCTTATTCTCGCCAAATAATTCTTAATAGAGTACTTTTTAATTTTTAAAAAAAAAAATTAAACAGCCATTGCATTAACAGGGTTTGTGTGCTTATGTGGCATAGTAAATTATTTGTAAAAAAAAATTGTGTCTGAAAATTCACTATTAGTATTAGTATTACAAGCAGTAATTTTACTGTTACAGTTAAACAGCATTGCATGAGACGTGTTTATTTTGTTTGGTTTGTCAGGTGGCTGGGTTGAAGTACATTATGAACCTGTGTGATAGCAGAAATGTTACATGAAGACTGATTTCATTTCTAAGTTTAGATTTTTACTGCAAGTAAATGAATCAAGAGTATGACCTAAAAGTTCTATATTAAGAAAAGCAAGAAGTGGTGACATTTCACCCAATCTGGAAATAAGCGAGCCTCCACTACTGCCCAGAGGAGGGGATGTTTTCCTGTACTGCACAATGACTACAGAAAAAAAAACATGCATTGAGAAAGGTTTGTATCTTTAAAATGCGCAACTACAAAGATTTGTGGTGAACAGTGTTTTCAGTAACAAGATACATGCTGTCAAGCTCTCTTTGGACTGTTCATTTTCTAACTTTTTTAAAACTTCAGCTTGTTGAGCTACAGTAAGTGTGGTATACCTCCACTTAGAAGTCTCTGTAACTGCAAGTCAAGTTGTTTGTGGTCACGCAGTCAACTCAACCAATGCAATTATCAACTGGCTCTTTCATGCAATTAAGTGAATTATGCGATTATCAGATATGCATTTGAGAGTCGAATACCATGCAAACAAATAGCGAATTGTTGGTACCCAGAAATTGCTATGCAGTTTATTAAATGGAGTATGAATTTATCCGATATGCAATTCAGTGGAGTGCACTGTACTGGAAAGTGTTATAACTGCTGTGGTAAAAGGCATTGCACCACAAGAAGACAAGCATACTTATAGCCTGTCTCAGCTGAGAAGAAATTGCAGAGGTTGGGAAGGAAAGTCTGGCAGAAATAGGCCCAGAACACAAGATTATGACTCAGTTATGATAACAACCCTGGAAGATGACTCTGTGACGCTGCTAAAAGATATTCACCTGTAAGAAGTCTTTCTTATAAATTCATGGATATATCTCACCTCTTAGAAGACACTGTGGAAGTTTCCTTATTGGGTGCTCCTTTATGTTCATCCACTCCAGATCACAGGCTTGGTGACACAAGATTTGAGCCCTGGTATGTAGAAGAATCTGTGTCTCAATGCATACCTGAACGATATCAGTGTGCACATTTGTATGATCTTTGCAATTCTAAGTGATACTTTATTGCAATTACTATTGCATATATAACGTCTGTGAACTCAGTAGCCTCTCTTCAGTTATAGTTGCCTGCAAAGTCGTGTGTAATGCAGGCTGGATCTTGCCAAAGTGTCTTTCATTTTAATAAGTGCCAGCACAGCAGTGTATTGCCAGAAAAATGAAACCTGGTCAATAGTGGTGGTCACTAGAAGGCACTGGCTCCTGCTTTTAAAAGACACTTTCTGTGTGGTTCAGCCTACAGTACGTAACATAGATATGGCAGGCAATTAGAATTTGAGGGCATGCTGCACACATAGGTGAAATCACCTTAACTAAAAAAAAATAATAGTTGGAATAAGGACCATTTGGAAAGATTACACATCTTAAACAGCATATCTGATTGAGTTAAACATACTGCAATTCTCTGTTTCTACCCACTATTGTTTAAAGCCCTTTTTTATTCATATTTTTAACCCTAAATGCATGTGGTCAGTCAGGCTAAGACTGCAGCTAGTTGTTTGTTTTATAATATCTCATTTTGTAATTCATGTGACAGGGTAAGAACCCTATTTTCCACGAGATCAGATATGATGTAAACTGATACATAATTTGTCTCTGAAATCAAACAAACTTGGATATGCTGTATGTTGACCCTAAATGGGGAAGACTTGGTTTATGCTCTCTTTCTCTCTCTCTCTCTCTCTCTCTCTCTCTCTCTCTCTCTCTCTCTCTCTCTCTCTCTCTCTCTCTCTCTCTCTCTCTCTCTCTCTCTCTCTCTCTCTGTGTCTGCATCAATTCGTTCTCCAGATCCGTTCTTTGTCAGCGCTGGTTAAAACTTGAATTTATTGTATCTCCACAATTAGATTTTAAAGCTGCTTTAAACCTTGCTTTAAAACCACCTCACATTTCAGGCCACTTTTTTACACCCCCAGTTTGCTCCTGTTATCAGGAAGAAGGCCACCATCATCCATTCCAAATGTATTAAACCTTTTTTTAAAAAACCTTCTACAAACTTGGATGTAACTCATTTTCTAACCAGTTACAACTAAAACTGAGAAACAGTGAATTGGAAAGAAAACTTAAATAGATAAATAGTATCAACAAAAACAACCTGTTCAAGTTACCTAGTTAAAATCACGTGACATTGATTTTTTACAATAATGCACCTTAAGTAGTAAGACCACCCCCCAATTAGGGACATTTTGTTGGGCAGTTGACTGGCTTTAATGGAGCGATATCACTGTACTTTAAAATCCAAGAAGTGAAGGTGTCAGTTCTTCCTTTTAAAAAAGGTATTGTGTTAGTGTAGTGTAGTTTTAGGATCCTAACTGAACCACACTCATTTTATTTCTTGCTGTGTAACTTTTTTTGTCTTATTTAGTGTGACAATCCAATCAGCTGGTACTGTAGTTTCATGAAGGCAGTTGAGCTCAAACTCTGTGCTGTTTATTTACCTAATGTGCACGCATGTTACAAGGTCTTATGCAGTTATGGGGCAGCAGTGTGGAGTAGTGGTTAGGGCTCTGGACTTGACCGGAGGGTTGTGGGTTCAATCCCCGGTGGGGGACACTGCTGCTGTACCCTTGAGCAAGGTACTTTACCTAGATTGCTCCAGTAAAAATCCAACTGTATAAATGGGTAATTGTATAAAAAATAATCTGATATCTTATAACAACTGTAAGTTGCCCTGGATAAGGGTGTCTGCTAAGAAATAAAAATAGTTGAACCTAATTGTGAGCACTACCAAATATTTTATGAAAGATATAACTACAGTCAGAGGGTTACCTAAGCAGTGGACTCACAGGGCTCATTAATTCATCTTACCCTCTACCTCTGAGAAGCCTGAGGATACGTTTGAATTGACAACAATAATATATGAATTAATCTAATAGAGAGCACAGTCTTTTTTTTAATTCTTGGAAGCAGGATCTCTTGTAAATGCATGTTTTTCTCTTATAAAAGTTAATTTTAACCTCCAATTTAAATAAAATGATGTCACTTGGAGTAGATGTTTGCTAAATTTCCTGTATTCATGCACAAGTGGTCAGAACGTTTGCAAATCCAAGTTAGAGCTGGCTGTGTCTGTATAATTTGGCTGTATGTGTAGCCTTTCTTGTATATTGATTATTTGTCAACCATAAGACTCTCAAACAAAAGTGTAATGGTGTAATGTTTTCCAGTTATAACTGGTGCTATGTATTAACATTGCCTGGAATATCCCTCAATTCAGGGGTGTAGAGATACACTAATATCACAATATGATACAATACTTATCCCCGTATGCAGGCCACAATACAATATGGATCACGGTACATATGATGATCCTGATGGCTACTTGTTTGATGCGTAATAGGATCAATTTATCATTTAACAATGCCATTTTTTTTTTTTTTTTTTTTTTTTTAAAAGACAAACAGTAAATGAGTTAGGGAGTATGTATTCATACCAACTATACAACCCACTTATTCTTCATTCAAAACCCACTTGGTATCACGATGCAAATGATACATAACACTATTATGACATGATATATCATGTAAAGAAATACACAATGAATCGTTACAGTCCTCATACTGATAATTTATTGTTTAGTAATTGAAGCATTACTGTAAATCCCAAAGTATCCAAAGCATATTCTTCACTGGAAATTAAAATGATTATTGTAGTATAGTATTCTTGTATTGTTTATTGCACAGTACAGTGTGGTTAGCAGCTGTTTATGTTGGTGATTCAAAGCATAGCCAAATTAGCTATGTAAATGAATTGCATGTAAATATGACACTAATTTGATCTTTTTTTTTTATTTTATTTTTATTTACAGCCTGTTTATTACTACTAAAACAAAACCAACCTGTCCTATTCATTAGCCATTGTT
This sequence comes from Acipenser ruthenus, assembly GCF_902713425.1. Taxonomy (NCBI): domain Eukaryota; kingdom Metazoa; phylum Chordata; class Actinopteri; order Acipenseriformes; family Acipenseridae; genus Acipenser; species Acipenser ruthenus. The sequence continues at coordinate 79,649,861 of NC_081193.1, read as the reverse complement.
GTTGCTGAAAGCATCCTGAAGATAGTACCCAGTGGTACTTATGACTGGGACAAGTTTATAAATCCTGTGGACCTGGAAAGAATTCTAGAGTCAAGTGAGTATTTCAGTTAAATGTACCAAGTGCATCTACCAGCATATCTCAAGAATCCCATTCTCTTTAGCAAGAAATTGAAAACACTGGACCCAGTTCAATAAAGGATCATCATTTGTTTATTTATAATTCACAAATCCAGTGCATTCATAGTTAGGCTACACTGACAGTAAAGTGTACACGTGCTGTACTGGTATTTAACAAGGGGGTCTTGGTACTACTTCACCCCAGGTACTGTTTCTCCTCACTGCACTACAGCAGTCCCTACTGACCACTGGCCAGTCACCCGGAGATCTGCTGTAGATCTCCATGGTGTAGAAGCTTGGTCATATGATTGGAGGACACCCACTAACCTTCAGTTCTCCTGAGCTGTTGTGGGGGTTGCTGCGGTGAGGGAGCATAATCGGGGGTAAAATAATTGGGCGCGCTGAAATATATACCTTATTTTTAGAAAGTACATTCTGAAGTGCACAGGTATGCCTGTGTCTATACATTCGGTTATTAAAGTGTGTTAATTTTGTTTTATTATTGGATAATTATTTATTAATGAGATTAACCCTAAGGCCCTCGGTTTATTTGTAGTACCCTCTCATTCCAGAGGCTCTCAGGAACACTGAAAAAAGCTGCCCTGAAGATGTCAGTAGAGATTTGCGATGTCAGGGAAATAGGCCTGAGAGTAGAAGAAATACTGCTATCTGTTTTGATTCCTTCAAAAAGTATTTTGGTGATGAAAGACATCACTGTGCCAGAGGGATTCTACTTTGAGGGTAGTCCATCCGTAAACCAGACAGCTAACAATAAATGCATGAGAATGAGAATATGTACTAATAGATAGGAAGGTTCTTAATGTCCAAGTTTTTGTTTTTATTTTTAGTTTTTTTTTTATTAAAGGTTTTAAAAGACTTTCTGCCATTGTTTTTGTGGAGTAAATGACCTAGTGATGTCCTAGGGCTCTGATTTTAATTTGAAGGAGGCCAGCTTGTTGCAACATGATAAAATTGGCTTGCGTAGCCTTTACAGAGCCCCAAGCGAGTTCTCAGGAGTTAATTCTAAGCATTATAAATGTGTTCTTGTAGACGCTGCATAGCAAAAGATTGTAAATGTCCTTTTTTAACCTTTCCTTTGTTTTCCTGGCTGATGCTGCAGGAGTGCTGAACCTTGATTGTTTTGAACCTGACCTTCTGTTTCAGTGATTTCCAATCTCCCTTTGGGAGTTCTGCATTAACAAAATATGAGGTCAGTTTTGTATCTTAGTCCATGAACCAAGTTGTGAAAAGCCTTTAGTTTTTCAGTTTTGCTGCAGTTTCTGGGGTGGTTCCATGAATTGATGTTAAACAGATTTCTTTTTATTTTATTTTTTTTCTAACCTTGTACAATGCTTGTAGTTTGTAAGGAAATTGTCCCACCAGACACTGCAGCAAAGCTCTAAAATTTGTGGGATGGCTCATGGACTGTCTGGGATACAAAGTAGTATTAAAGACATGGAAACCTAATAGACATGAATTATTATTTAGCAAACCTCCATTTGCATTTCAGCATTACGTCATATGGACACTGATTTATTGTTCCTTATAAGACAAGTGGAATCTCTCTTCCATTCAATTTCAAATCCTGTTACCCAATGATAGGACAACACAGCACAGTTGAGATAAACACACGTCACAAAGGGTTCAATGAATGCAGCCTAGCACTGAGCCCAATGAATGATTTGAAGTCAGACTTAGCAGATGCAACACATAACGCATACAAAAAAAAAATTAATGCTAAAACTCTTGTAATTTTCTTGCTATAGCTACAGGTTACATACACAGCCTGGTCACTTTTTATTAGGACATGTACGCAATGTCCGGTTGAGCCACAGTTTGACCTACTCACAACCTTGACAACATGGCATAGAGCCATAGACTCCACAAGGTGTTGCCCTTGCTGCTGTGGCACCTGCTCAATGTGCACCTACTATCCTGCTTCTTTCAAAATGCTGTTACATATTTCTCTTTCAACATTTCTGGTGCGCTGTTTGCAGTTGTGTTGCAAGGATCACTATCGCATCACATTATTTGCATCTCTAATTCAGTGTGATGCCTAATCCAATTGGGAGAACAACTCTTAATACAACAGGCAGGAAGTGCTGTTGTCTCCTCATACACTCAAGCATCCTGCAGTTATTGCTTAATTGAACAAATCTGGATCTTTCTTTTTTAAAAGTTTGAGAGTTTAAAAATAAGCATGGTTTTACGAAATTACCAAAATGCTGGTAGTTTTGGCCTTAATGGTTCATAGTTTCTCATGGGCAGGGGTGCTGGAACTAGGGGTGCTGGGGGTGCAGCTTTGCAAGGCTTCCAACATATACAGGGGTTACAGTTTTGTTCCACTATAAAAATTGTTTGAGCGCCAATGCTCATGGATTTAAATATTGATTAATTAGTTTAGGCTCCTCTGGTGGAAAGCTATTACCTGTAAAGAAGATTGCCAGTACTGTAATGGAATCTTGATTTCCTACTTGCAGTACCTTATGTGTTTTCTTTATTCTTGTTTTCCATTATGCTCGGACGTCTTCTACGTTGAATCCATTAATGGGATGTGTTACAGCCTACTCTCTGGCTCCTGGAGTTGGACTGACAGCACAGCCATTAACTATGCCATTCATGCAAAACACACAACCTGAGTCAGAGTTCACAGAAACTACAGCAGACGAGCATCAAGATCAGAAAAGAACCAGCACTGAAACACGAGAGGAAGAGAGTGTTCACCCCTAAAGTATATTTCTTATTAATATCAGGGTCTGTAGCGGCCAGTAATATTCACTACTTTTCTTTGTGCAACTCTTAAATTAAGCAGCATAATTCAGACAGTTACCAAACATGTCAGTTTATTGTTCAACAAAGAAAAAAGGTTATGGCTGTTTTAGAAGGAACACCTAAACTAGTGTCAAGTTAATGAACTGCCAAGCTACATGTGTAAGGCAAGTTTCAGAGATGACCAAAACAATATTGCATACTGCACTGAGAAGGCAAGAAGCAGAACCAACTAATGTGGTTGAACCTAAATGTGTAAAACTAGATCATGTACTACTATTTTGGGTAACTGTCTATATTTTTGTTACAATTGTATGTCTTGAAGGCATCTTGTGTGGCTGTTTGAATTAAATTAAAACACACATCTTACAATCAGTTTAAAGATTGTCTTAATGTGGAAGCCAGTTTTCTGCTAGTAATAAATATATTAGATTGTTTCTGTTGTGAATAAACTACATTATACAATGTACATTTCTGCCATGTACTGTATTACATCATTTCACAGCACTAATGATCTTTGTACATGCCACATATAGTTTACTTAAAAATAATACAGAGCCTCAATAAAGAGAAATGATTGTGTCATTTATGTGTTTTTCTTCTGTGTATTTTTTTTTTTTTTTGGTTGTCAAAAAAAAAGGATATTGTTCTTATTCATAGAGACAATGGATCCAAGAGTGCAAGTTTGAGACGAGGATGAACAGAGTAATGCACAATAATCCATTGTTTCAAGTGAGGTCAGCCAAGAGAACGGAGGTATTTTCCCTCAGTATTTAAGCCCTATTTTATAATCACTGCAAATTTAACAGAGTACTTGGCTTCTGTAGTTATCCCTTTGGCTTGTAACTGTTGTATCTGCTACAGGTATGAGGTAATTCTTCATCAGCTGGGCTGAGAGAGACAGCTGGCCTGTTACAAGCTGGCTTTCTGACTGAAGATGCCTGTTTGAACCCCTGTCTCAACCCCTGTCTCCTTCACTTGCATAATAAAGGACCTGTAATCTTCAAGAATCCTAAAAGGGATTGTCTCTTCATTAAAACCGGAGATCCAATAATACCAGATATGCTGGTTGTGAAATCTGGGCTATATTATTATTATTATTATTATTATTATTATTATTATTATTATTATTATTATTATTATTTGTTAGCAGACAAAACATTACAAAATATCACAATAACAAAATATAAGATAAGCGTAGTTATAAAATACAATACAATCAGTAGTAAATAAGAGCAAATTCAAATGAGAGAAAATAAAAAATACAATACATAATTACATTTGAGAGCGACTTCGACTAAGAGCAGTTAAACTTAAAAATATTTCGTTACAAAAGTAAATTCCCTGCAAGTAGTAGTAATGATTATTATAATGCTAAATAATGATTAGTAAATATACTTATTTGATGCCATTTATCATATGATATACTGTACTGCTTTATACGTTTTTATGGAAACTTAAACATAGTATTTTATGTTGCTTTTTTATGTGTACGTGTTTTGAGGAAGTTAAACTTTAAATTATTTCCAAAATTCTGTGGGATCAGTAAGGCAGTAACGGTCACATTGGACTCTAGATGTCTTTGCAGTGTAATCATCTTAAAAGGGGGACTCTGCAATAGCTCCTTTCATTTCTAATGAAAAAGGAAGGTGCAGTATAGGCTTTGTAGGGCTTTAATTAGAACAAATGCCTCCGAATACCCCAACACATAGTAATAAGAAAAGATACATGTATACATACACTGTATCTGTTTAAAAAAACTTGGTTTGTAGTTTACCGGTATATAACAATTCAGTGGCACGTTACATGCTGATCTTTAGTGAATAAAATTATTGAATACATGCATACACATTATTATTATTATTATTATTATTATTATTATTATTATTATTATTATTATTATTAATAGCAATAATACAAGCGAACAATTTCAATACTGTAAAACAAACCTAAGAAAAAAATATAAATGAATAAATATTCAAAATAGCTATGAATAAACCCTGACTTGTCTAACATCCATAGTCTACATCGTTTTGCTTTCGTTCCCACTGTTTTTTTAGCTAGAGGGAGTGTTCTATGTTGTTGCTCTAGTAGTGCGTACAGAATCAATAACACGCAATGACATCACTGGTTTCCATTGGAATAGACAAAGCAGCAGGAGGAGAACGGCTGCGGAAGGATGCTGTTCCCGGCGCAGAGACCCGAAGCAAGGAAAATGCTCCCTTTTCGTATGTTACATATGAAACTACTCATCTCGATGCATTAACACTAATGCAACCATTTTAATGAAGGCTAAAAAAACCAAAACTGGTACCAGGTGGCGAATCAGACAAAGAATGTACTGGGGTGTTGGTTTTGCTTCGCCCCGATCTTGTGTGGTTGATCTGAGCTGGAATCAAAGCTTTTCCTTCGGGCTCTGTAGCTCTGATGACCACTATTCCTTTTATGGTTACATCGTCACTTTCCCTCTGCAGGACTACAGCGGGATCATGTCGGGGCTGGGGTCGGATTCTTGGTGGAAGAAAACCCTGTATTTGACCGGGGGTGCCCTGCTCGCCGCTGCTGCCTATCTTTTACATGAGCTGCTTGCCATCAGGTAAGCAAAACACACAACTCTGGTCACTGCACAGATAAGGGAGGGAACGGCTAATAACAGCTACCGAAATTAACATTGCATACAGTATATTTAGTAGTATAAACGAAAAAAAGAAAGAAAAAACAGTATTAACAATATTACATCTGCATACCTGGCAGTTTCATAAATCAGGATGTAAATACACAAATACCGTTTTCTTCATAGAGGCTGCACTGGCCTAATCAACAGGAAATTAAAGGATGTCTTTGTTTGAAAAAAAAAAAAAAAACATCATATAAGTCCATATTATTGTAACTATGGAAAGAGTGTGTATGACAGAAATACTTTAAAAAAAAAAGAAAATATGTGGTGTCTGCATCTATAACTCTTGTATTGCAAATCTGTGGCACAAATATCCCAGTATGTTTACATTTCCAGGGTTGAAGGCCTGCTAACAACATTGTCCTTATACAAGCTACAAAACAGAATGCCACATATATAATACAATCATTATGAGTGGTGTTATTGACAAGTTAAGTAATAATAATTATAATTATAATAATAAACTGACATGATACACAGACAGGCATCATCATCATCATCGTCATCATATTTAAAGGTTCTAGCATTAACAGCATTATCAGTGTTCCCCTTGTGTTGAAGATCCTTTGGTTCTTCGCTTGTCTTTTATACTTTAATTCAGGACATGCTGAATTATTCTTGCGTAAATAGACATACAATTTCTGGTATTTAGTCACTGCCTGTTCAGTTGGGCTAATAGCAGACCACTGGAGTGAAACTGACCTACAGCACAGGAAGTGATTTTGTAACAGGAAGCAACAGCATGTTCCACTTCTGTTGTGTTGTCTTTGAAATATCTGCATATCAAAGTGAAGGGTAGAGTAGAACCTACCAGAAGAACATGGGAAAGCTGTGATAAAGCTGTTTGTACAATAAAGGCAAGGAATGTATTTAAATACACTCCTTTCAGGCCACCTATACACGTGGCAGAGGTGTTGATTTAGATTAGATTTAGTACAGTGGGATCATGATGATACATTTTAAAAAATGTATTAGCATTGTGATTATATTTCAGCAGTACTGAAATGTGTACTTTTCCTATTGCAGTTTATTCCTTATCCACACTGAGTTACCAAAGCCAATGCACTTCCTTGAGCTGGACACCAGTGTGATTTGGCACACAGTGGTTCAGAGAGATTTTCTATAATACTCAGTTTCCATAAACAAACTGTGTTGAAAATGTAGGTTATTTGCATTTTAATTCACAATTTTATTCAAATCAATTCCATTAAACAAACAAACCAAAAAAAAACCTAACTGTACACTTTATGGAAGATGTATTTCACACACATCTACCTCTCCAAAAATATGAGCAAAACAAAACTCAAACACAAATGTTATAAGTCAGGCTAATTTCATTATAAGAGCTGTGGGCTCTGTTTTAATCAGTACCACATCTATAGTATTGAATGGACCTGTATTCTGTTACTGGGACTAACAAAGCTTGTGTAAGGGTATCACCTTGGAATTGATAGTGACCTTCCTGTTGTTAATATAGTGTTGTATGAACTTAGGACAGATACACTGCATTTTTTAATACACAGACTTTTTGCATTTGAACCTGAATTTGATTGTATAATCTTGATATGATGAAAGCCTTGAGAGGTCAAATAGCAAATTAATACAAAACATTGTTCCCTGTCTTTAAATTCCACTTAGTTTCAAAATAATCTGTCTGAAATTCAATCTGAGCTTGGTTCAGGAAAGTGGGCTACTTAATTAATTAGAGCCTCTGTTGGTATCTAGTCTGAGCATTCACAGTTTGTCTGTGTTTGTTGCTACCTTGGCAATGGTGTCCCTCAGAGGGCTGAGGTAGCTTGCCACCGTGCCTGCAAGGTTCAGGCCTCACTTCCTTGAGGGACAGAGGGGGTGTCCATGCAGTCTTTTGCTCCTGCCTTAGAAATGTGTATTATAAAATTGAAGTTTTTCACTGCATACCCCCCCCCCCCCCCCCCTCCCCCAATAAAATCTGAAACTGAAAAAGTCCAACAGGAATAATAACTTTGAAAAAAAAAAATAAACAAAAATAATAATAATATATATATATATAGTTTTTACTAGTTTTGGAAAATTACCATTTTAATTATCATTTAACTTTTATATAATAAACTTTTTAGGGGCTAAAATCACGTAACCCTTCAACTCTGGACTCCTGTTTCCATTCTAACAACACAAGGGAAGTACCAAATAGTATATCTCGAACATTCCTGTACCACTTGGGCAGTCAGTACACACATCTAGTCGTCCACAGCCAGTTGTGAATTTAATGAAAGCTGTTTAGTGAATAGAGAGAAATTATTAAAATGCAATATCGGAACACCACTTTGAAAGTTCACAAAAAGGGAAAGGTAAAAGAAAAAAAAAAACAGTCAGACTGGTTTTTGAAGCCACGCGTTCTTTAACAGCTTTGATATTAACATTTCCCAACAAACATTGCTTTACAGAAAGGAGCAGAAGGTAGATTCAAAAGATGCAATTATTCTTCATCAATTCTCAAGGCCAAAGAATGGAGCTCCTAGTTTATCACCATTTTGCTTGAAGATGGAAACATACCTTCGAATGGTGGACTTACCCTACCAGGTACTGGCTTCATTCATTTCCAGGATATTTGATTACTTTGGTCCTTTATTATAATACTGCAGTCACTCTGAGGGTGTTTCAGATAATCAAAGGTCCACTGAATATATGCATACTGTATATTTTAAAACTCACAGATAATCTTGGCCAATCAGGTTCTGAGTAGCTTGGTCACTCATTAGAACACAGGTAGATGTCCTCTTAAAGCTAATAATACAGTACTTTACACTCTTGAAACTCGTTATAACCAGGGACATACATTTCAAGCAGCTTAAGTGATCCAACCCAAAATATACAACCTTTTTACAAAATGTATTCATACACAAAAAATATTCGATCTCTTTATAGCATAATATCCTATGCAGCAGTCATTACCCATAAATAGTTGGCCTTGTCTTTTGCCTTTTCAGTTTTCAGCTTAAATCACTGACACATGCTTAAGGGTGACATTTTATGGATAATGCACCACCTCCAATCTAGTACCCAGAACATGATCTGATACTGAGGAAACATGTATTAGAATAGGGACCACATGTGGACAAATATTGCATTTTTTAACTTAAGAAAGGGTTGAAACAAAAGCCCAGAGTCCCAGGGTATAAAACACTGGTTAACTGCAAAAATACTTGTTATATTTTCTGCAGGGATTCAAATCATTGATCTGCATTTAAGTAGTCATCAGTCTATTTGAATTTTGGGGCAGTCTCTGAGCAAGCCTGAGCAAGGTGGAATTTCTGCAATGCGGCCTGTAAAAAAATGACCACTAGTAATTTCTACCCCTAAAAGATTTGTAATGGACAATCTCTCGATAAACTAATTATTACTAATGAAATCCCCCTAGTGGTCGTTTTTATACATTACAGAAATCCCACTTTGCTCAAGCTTCTTCAGAGCCAGCTCCAGTGGTATATTGTCAAATATTGTGTAGAAACGCCAATAAATGATGATTAAGAACACACACCATGGGATAATAAACAAATAGAAAAGGAAATATTATGCAAGTGCAGAGGGTAGTAACGATTCCCACTATATACTGCAGGACATGCAGTCTCTCCAGTCCTCCAGCTTGTTAGGTGCATGTTGTAGACATACAGCCTGGTAGTATGCAGGATTCACTGTGACCGATTACAATTGTGTTTCCTGCAGAATTATTTTGATGGCAAACTTTCTCCCCAAGGGAAGATGCCGTGGATTGAATACAACAACGAGAAAGTGTCAGGCACTGAATTCATTATTGACTTTTTAGAAGATAAACTCGGAGTAAACTTAAACAAGAACCTGAACCCGCATGAGAAAGCGGTGTCCAGAACAGTGACTAGAATGGTTGAAGAGCACTTTTATTGGTGAGTCCGGTACTGTTTCCTTAACCTTTTTGAGTACCTCGTTCTACATTTACTTTCCGTGCATTTGTTTTGTAAATGAACAGTGCAATGGAAGTCTCGCATATCAAGTCATGTCCTTGTGAACAGATGCATGTGAAAACTCAAATCTGAAATAAAGCTAGTTTAAATGTCTCCACTCTAGCCACCAGAAACCCAGCAAGTTAGCTGTTGTTCACTTCTTAAAGGTGACAGTATTTTCAGGTCTTTTTTTAACCCATATTGTGCAGCCTTGGGAAAATAATTTTAGAATAAGTAGATTAAAATGTAATTTTCCTCTCTTTTTATTGTCTTCTTTACAAGGGGTCCTTGCTTAAATTATTGAACTACTGTGTTTATTATTTTTTGATAAGTTTGTGTTAAGGTGCTTTGACTGAGTTCAGTTCTATTTTTCTGCCATAGGTATATTAGTAAGCTGCACACAGCAGAACTAAAGAAAACTTGCAAAGTGGCAGATCACTAGATGTAGGTTTAGTTTCAGGTTATGTAATATTAAGAGCAGCTTAGTTTGGGTATGAAATACATGTATTCTTCGTGCTTAGATTGACTTTGTTTGTCCTTTTCTGTTTCAGTCATCACATGGTAACTTTTTAAAACATAGAAGTTTCAAGCATCCCTGTGGCATCTATAGGGCACTCAAACATGTCTTCTCTCTAAGTACAGCTGGTACACCGGAGTGTAACCATTAACATATCCCCCTGCAACACTCTGCCCCTAGTGAGTTGGTTCTGAGGTATTTCTGACTGATGTATTTCTTACATCCACTAGGGGCAGTGTAAGGTTCGCTTTCTTCTAAAGAATAATCAGGTAGTCTCTTCATATAAGTTCAACCAAAAGAGTTGTATTCAGGAACAAACAAATGCAAAGTATTACAGAACACATCAGCAACAGGACTGCAAGTAAACTCACAGGTCTCAGCAGGTGGAATCAGAGCCCTGAAAGACCTGTTACAAGTTCTAATATACCTATCAAGCGTCTGCCCATTGGGAGCGGAACTCCACTACTTTCACCACAGCAGGTGTGTTAGTAGGCATTTTGTGACACTTACCTAAAGTTACAGCTCATCACGTTTAGCATTAGTTTGTGGTTTTAGAACCAGTTATAACCAGTTACACCCTTTCCCATTTACAAGAATACAGAAGATAGTCATAACACCCCTTGATACCCCTCTAGCTCCACAAATGTAGGTGAGCTGTGATTGAGTGTTGGTATCTACGGTATTGTTCTGAGTAATTGTGTTAGTAGGTAAAGGTCAAAGTCTTCAGCTGTTTGCTGCTGCTGTATTTATATATAGTTCAAGTCTGCTCTGTATCAATGGTATTATTCCTGCTTGCCAGATGCATTCAGTACAGCAGTTACACTAAGGCAAGTTTACTAATCCATTAAAGTGATCTTATGTGGGTATAACTTGACATACAAACAGCCAGGTACACAATAAAGAGTGCCATGCATCAGTTAATGCCAGAGAACAAACATATACATTGTGACCTCAAAGGAATGCAGACAGACCATCCATACTGTACGTCACGTCCACTTCACCTTCTAAGAGTTTCTGCCACTGTAAAATTGGAAACTGATTCATTTTCTTTTGTGTGTAAGGTGATTACTTAATTATCAGAGTAATGAAAAGCTAAGACAATTAAATGAAATGCTGCTGAGTTCATCTGAGATGCAAGCTGGTATCTTAATGAAAATGCGGAATTGGTCATGTGTCCCATTGCTGTTCTTCAAAATGTTACCAATGGATCGGTTACTGTACTTTTTTTTCATAGCAAATAGTTAAGAGGAACATTTGACATGGCTTCTGTCCTTTTAGGAGATGATGTGAAGTCAACCAGCTGCTTATGTTGCAGGTTCTCTGTTGACATACAGTGTATTTCTCTAAGAGAAGCTATGAAAAAATGTTTTAAGTATCAAATACTGTAGCTCTAGCAGGACAGGTCTTAGCTTTCTCTATGTGAAATATCACTTAACTAGTGTGTTCTTCTTTTCATTTTGTTTCTCATGACCTTGACTTCGAATACATCCTGGTTGTTTTTTTTAACTTAAAAAAGCACACTGTGAAAGGACAGACAGAAATCTAACAAACAAGAATTCAGTGCGGTTTTGCGTCAGAGCTCATTTTTATTGCACAAAAACTAAAATCTTCAAACAATAAGGCACACCTTGCCTTAGCCTAGGCCAGAAAAGAAGAATGTATCTGTTGAAATAAAGTAACAATTCTTTGGCTTCTTTGTCCCTCAACCTACTGAAGCTCCTGTCCAAGCTCCAGACTCCACTCCTCTACCTGCTTTCCAGGACGTGATGACCTTAATCAGCTAATTGGCCAATCAGCCAACCAATCGACTCAGAGATCTATATAAAATGGGGAGCAAGCAATCCCGAGGTGAAATATACCCAAAAGAATACAATAACATATTAACAGTCTTAGAGATGGTGGGGGTTTGCTTTTAAACAGAGACACACACGCTCTGCTCTCGATGGATGTGAGAAATGTGTTCTATGTTTCTTACTCATGTATTTGTTGCATCCACAAGGTGCAGAGTGTTGTAGGAGACAGGTTAAAGGTTACACTCTGATGTACATGGAGGTTAGACATGCTTTTTAGAGACCTGTTTTAGAGGGGTGCTTTAAACTTCTGAGTTTTAAAAAGTCAGCCGTATGTGATGACATAAAAACATAACAACGATACGCAAAGTGAATCTAAACACCAAGAAGAATCAGCAGGCAAAATAACAGTGATATTCTAGACCCGCGCAAGCTTTTTAAAGCAGAACATTATTTTAATGTGTTTTGTAAGATTTGGAGCATTATCCTCCTAGTGCTTCCCATCCTCATTAGTAATATAGTCCCATTTACCATGGTTTAGTTCATGTCTTCAGTTTTATCTGTCGACAATGTACCTTTGGAAGGCCTGTGATGCAAGACTACACATTTTGCACTTGTGGTCCTCCTGCTTCACTGTGTGTGTCCCACACAGCACTATTGGGATATCGCATTAAAATGAAACAACAATATTGAAAAACACTGCAGTGCACTTATGAATACATTGGGAGCAAGAATACTTTCCATTAACATTTAAAAAAAGCTCAGCGTAAAAGCTTTTCCATACACATAAAATGCACCTCCATCATTGCTGTTAAACCTTAAAAAAGGCATTGCTTAGCACAGCTATTACTGCAATGCTACTACTAATGTACAATTTAAACATGCAGCAATATATTGTGGTACTACCTTTCTTAAGTAATGTGGTACTTCTAAGTACTGTTGCTTTTACTATTGTACTAGGTTAAAGGAAAAGCCCAAAGCAAGTTATTAACTATGCATTTTTATAAGAACAGATTCCAACAGTCTAATTGGTCAGCAATATTTCATAGGTATGTGCTTATTGCAGTGTGAACGTGCATACAGTACGGCCAGGTCACTGCTGTTTCTTGGAATTAGGTACTGGATGAAAATTGTGATGTCTGCAATTGAGTGCACACACTACCAATTGCAATGTTAGTAAGTTTCCATGTATTTATTCCAATATTCAAAGGTTACACATCGATAGCATAAACATTTACAGTTAGACACAACAAATGTGGCACCTAGTTTTAAACAGAAGTCAAATAATGATAAGTTACCTAATTTCCTGGGAGATAGTTCGGGTATGGACATAGTCTGTCGTCAGGAGAGGATTCGTGTAGCTTGTCTCACTCACACTCTTAAGTGCCTGTCTTCTATATCTTACCTAACTGCCTGTGTGAGAAGCTAAACTTTGTGAACTTTGCTGCCAGTATGTTTTCCTAGCAATATCTAAACACTATCAATTTCTTGGCGCATGTTACAATGTTGTTCCGGGTGCAGAACATAACTGCAGCTTTACAGCTCTGCTGAACCACTTGAGATTCCAAGTGTGCTTCACAATATCGGTTGACTCTTCACTGACCGCTACAGTGTGTGGGAAAAAAGTTAACAAAGCATTTCAGAAAATCTATTCAATACCGCTGACCTTTAAATCACTATACAGAACCCTCTCTGGTATTTGACATATTGTTACAGACAGAAATGTACTGTAGAGACTCTCATTCAGTGTTAGATTTTCGTTACCTTGGTTCACACATTTGTATAACTGTTAGATGAATTGAAGTAAGTTACTACAGTGTGATCTTAACAAGAGCTTAAAGTCACAGCTAAACAAGCATGCTGAGGAAAGACAATAAAACAGAAATATTTGGTGGTGAAGACCCCATCATTTAATCCAGGCTTAAACCCTGCTGTGCGGACTTGTACTCTCTCACTGGCTGGATTTGTATTCAGAAACTCTAGTCTGGTATCTAGCTTTCTTTTATTTGTGTCAATTCCAGGACTATTGCTTATTGCCAGTGGGTTGACAATCTCCAGGAGACCCAGAAGATGCTTTGTCTCTCAGGCCCGCTCAGTGATCTTCTCAAGTGGATCCTCAGTCACCTCACCAGGGGCATCGTGAAGCGGGAGATGTATGGACATGGGATAGGGCGATTCTCCAAGGAGGAAATCTATGCGCTGATGGAAAAAGACATGCGGACATTAGCAGCTTTATTAGGTGTGGTAGTATATCATGCATATATCTAGCATAGTTGCATTTATTTTGCATAATAAGTGTTCAGGTTCCTGAACTTTAAAGGTAAAAATGTACTTGACTTTATTTTAACCTGAGATATACACAGACTTCTTCAGTGATTTGAAGGATTAAGACGGACACACACAAAGCATTCATTTATTTTAGCATACCCTCATACAGTTTGTGGAGTTGTTTTTTCTTTTTCCAACTTCCCTGTCACTTTAATTTATAACAGTAAAATCAAGAAGCACTTTGCAGGCTGCAGTACAAAACAACAACGTTCCAACTGAGACAATGACTTGCTTAGCTGCTCTGAGGCTTTGATCAATAATCGATTGGAAACACTGTGTCGGCAGTTATAAGATAAGGACTGCCTAATGATCTGATCAGGCTCTTGTCTCAGTAATTTGCTCTTTACACCCTCTGCTGGTACATCGATAGAGTGCATTGGCTAAATTCCCTTCTAATACTGCTATCTGCTTATACCGATACAATTGCGAATTAGTCGCTTATTCGGTAATTCAAATTTAGTTTGTATAATAATAATAATAATAATAATAATAATAATAATAATAATAATTAAAGCATACCAAGGGTCACCAATTTAAATATTAATATTTAAAATATTTAAAAAAATTCAGGAATCATCTGTATTCCTCAAAGATATGACTTTATGAACAAGTTAGTTTTTGACTGATGTGTTACCCATTATTTATCCCCATTATCCTTAAATAGTTAAGAGTTTTTTTTTGTCTCCATTTTTTTCATGGTTTGATTTCACATTTGAATGTTCTCTTGTCCTTCAGGTGATAAGAAATATATAATGGGACCGAAACTTTCCACAGTAGATGCCACTGTGTTCGGGCATTTGGCTCAGGCTATGTGGACACTACCAGGGACGAGACCCGAGCAATTGATTAAAGGTAATGTACTGTATCTCACCAACCATTGCTGTCTCTTTCCATTGTACCGTACAAAATAACAAGGTAATATGTGACCCTTGAGTCCAAAAGAGTTGGTTCCTCTGTACCAGTGGTACTCAACTCTGGCCATCGAGATCCATTCCATTCCTGGTCTTTATTACATGCAGGTCCTAAATTTAGTTAATTGCCTCTCAACAGCTTCAATTAACTACATTAGAACCTGCTTGGAGTAAAAACCTGGACTGGATTGGATCTTGAGGACCAGAGTTGAGTACCACTGCTCTATACTATCAATTATAGGAATCCTATTGAGAAACATTAACAAGCTCTTTCCAACTCGACTGCAACTGAATAACTCAATCGAGTGTCCAATCTTGTTTTTATAAACTATCCTTTTATTCTCGCTTCTAAAAAGCCAATTTAAACATGTTTTTAAACATTTTTAAATAATAATAATAATAATAATAATAATAATAATAATAATAATAATAACACCAACACATCTATATCTGTAATAACAAGTTTTAATATGTGTACATTGATTTCACAAACAATAAAAAATTACCCAAGTCAAGGTATTTTTTTGGATGAACAGCCCCTTGTGATAAACATACACCTTTAAACAGTGTAAAACATAATTTCTCCACAAGATGGTGCTGTTAGTACTTGTAAACTCAAAACACGCAAAATGCATGAACTGTCTTGGATATAAATATAAATAGTACAAATCTTTATAGCTCAAATAGTACGTTTATTTATATATCGCCTTTCATACAACAGTGTCACAAAGCCCTTTGCAAGTCAATAAAGACAAAAACAAATTTCAATAAAACAATAAAAAAAACATGAACTAGAAAAAGTTATAGTAAAATAAATAAAAACACCAAAAAAAAAAGCCAAACATTATTATTAGCAGAGAAATAAAAAGAGAAGAATGCTTTTAACATTTTGTATAAACAAAGTGAGTTTTTAATCTTGATTTAAAATATGAAGTGACTCTGCATCTCTAATGTCAGATGGTAGATTATTCCATAATGTGGGAGCATCTTAACTGAAAGCTCTTTCTCCTTTTCATTTTGTCTTAATTTTTGGGAAGGACAGAAGAATCGGCCAACCTTAAAGCAAGTCTAGGTTCATATTGGTGCCAGGCTGTGAAGTGTTTTGTAAGTCAAAAGTAGGATTGTATAATCAACTCTTATGTCGTACTGGAAGCCAGTATAGAGAAGCAAGCACAGGAATTATGTGGTCACTTTTCTTCTTTTTTTTTTTTTTACTAAGCACCCGTGCCGCTGCATTTTGAACAAGCGGTAACCGTGAAACGGCATGGTCTGGCAACCCAGCAAAAAAGAGCATAGCAGTAATCGAGTCTAGATGAGACAAAAGCATGAATTATCTTCTCAGAATCTGGCAATGAAAGACAAGACCTAATCTTAGCAATATTTTATAGGTGATAAAAAGACACTTTGGATGACATTACAGATATGAGCCTCAAAACATAAATCAGAATCAAATATGAATCCCACATTTCAGGCCTTTGATTTTGGGTTTGAATTTAAATTACTCAATACTGTTTTTAGAGAATTATAGTTGTTACAGAGAACCCCAAATCAAAACTTCTCTCTTAGCTGAGTTTAACTGTAAAACATTTTGACATCATTCAGACAATCAATTAAATCGGAGACCGCAGAGGTATCCCCATGTTTCACAGAAATATAAAGCTGTGTGTCATCAGCATAGCTGTGAAAATGTACACTACCAGCAATAGCATGTGTAAAGCAAATAATATGGGACCAAGAATGGAACCCTGGGGAACGCCACAGGTAACTGTGGATAATTCTAATGCTGGAAACAAAATCCTGTCTCTTAGTAAGATATGATTTAAACCAGTTTAGTGCAACCCATTCAAATGGTATGATGCACTTAAGTCTAATAAAACCAGAATGGAAATATACCCAGAGTCTGCATTTACCAATAAGTCATTTACTTTCCAAGAACTGTATTGTTATCAAAAACATATTAAGTTGATTGGCTACTACCTCCAAGATCTTAGCTACAAAAGGTACATTGGAGATAGGTCTAAAATTGCTCAAAACTGTAGGATCTAAATTAGATTTTTTTTTGAGTAATGGCTTAACCACAGCAGTTTTAAAAGCAGTTGGTGCTGTTCCAGTTGAAAAAGATATGTTAATAATTTCTAAAATAAAGTCACAGAGATCACTAAAAATGCCTTTGAGGATTTTCGTTGGAACTGGGTCTAAAAACAAGAGGAAGAGTTAATCTGCATCACTGACTTATTCAGATATTGTATTGTAACAAGGGAAAATGATCCATAAAAGAAGGCATTAGTCTAGTCTGCACATGAGAACAGAAGCACACTGAAAAATATGATCCCTAATATTAGTCATTTTACTTTCAAAATAATTAAGAAATGCCTCACAGTTAGTAGGGGTCTCACAGTCAGCTGGTGGAGCTTCAATATGAGGGGGTGCAATCGAGGAGGGGTCTCACAGTCAGCTGGTGTAGCTTCTATATGAGGGGGTGCAATCGAGGACGAGTCTCACAGTTACCTGGTGTAGCTTCGATATAAGGGGGTGCAATCAAGGAGGGGTCTCACAGTCAGCTGGTGTAACTTTGATATAAGGGGTTGCAATCAAGGAGGAGTTAACTCATTTATCAATAGTGGAAAAGAGGACCCTGCGATTATCTCTGTTTGCATTTCTACATTTGAAAAATGAAAGTGTCGGGCTTCTCTCAAACCGTTACTGTACTCCAGCCTATGCCAGATATTTCCAGTTTCTAGATATCAGAATGAATATACAATGTTGTAGTCCTCCATTCTAGTTTACGACCTTCCCATTTCCGGCGTATGTCAGCAGTTACCCAAGGTGAGGTTCGTTTAGAACAGGGGTGAACAACCTTATTTTTGTGAGGGCCAGATCACGAAAAAGACAACTGGCCAAAATGCATGTTGTAAAATGCAATGCCTATATATATATACATATATATATATATATATATATATATATATATATATATATATATATATATATATATATATGTATATATATGTGTGTGTATATATATATATATATATATATATATATATATATATATATATATATATATATATATATATATATATATAGGCATTGGAACACTCCAGTTCAGTAACTCAAGCTGGAGATCGTCAGGTACACTTTCTGCTACAACAGAGAAGGGATCTGCGAAGAGTTTAAAAGAGGCTCGCTCGCTCCTGAATTGCTCAAATCTGCTGGAAGACACCCCATGTAGTTCTTTCAGGACACTTGTATGGCGTTTCCAGTTGTATGTCTCTTCACATGGAAAGGCTTGTTGACATGTTTCAAAGTGTGTCAGCTGCCCTTTCTCGAGCTGGTTTGTGAACAGCTTTCATTTCATTTCAAATGCACACACTGCCTCAAACAAATCACAAATGAACGTTGGCTGATGTAGAACTTCTGATTTTTTTTGACAGTGTGTATTTTCTTAAAAGTGCGGGCTGTTTTTCATTTATAATATAAAAGTCCTTACAGGCTGTATTAAAGCAGTCAGTGGGCCGTATGTTGTGCACCCCTGGTTTAGAAGAAACTTTATGAGTTCTAACCGGGGCCACTGTCTCAAAAGTATTTGATAAAAGACAATTATACCTATCAACTACCCTATCAAGTGAAAGAGACGGAGCATTAGTGAGCCGTGAGAGCCTCAGTGTATCAGAGAGCCTGGATGCAGTTGAGGAATTTATTTTGCTTTTAATGTAATGCGCTGTACTCTTAGTCTGTAAAGGCAACTTAATCTCAAAAAGAATAGCCAAAAGATCAGATATAGTAGGACCCAATGTTGACAATACTTGAACATCTAAGCCATGAGAAATGACTAAATCTAATGTATGGCCGTGATTGTGAGTTGACCCTGTAACATTCTGAGTGTAATCAAGAGAATCTAAAAGCCTTAGAAATTCCACAGATACATATGAATTTGATGATAAATTACAAAATACTTCACACAACATTTTTTTGTCAATTTAAAGTACTTTCCTGGTTAAATAAAGGTTAAATAAAAATGAGAACTAATTTTAACAGCATGTATCAATTTCCGTTCTCTGCCATGCTGGGACAACCAAGGATTGTAAATGAAAACAATAAGAATTATTCACCAAAAGATCTTCTCAATGCAATCCCATTTTCTTTTACTCACAATCATATGTGTTTCCTTCTCTGAAAAACTGGAAAATCACCTACCTATCCTTTTCACTCTCCTCCACCTTTTACACCTGTTCACTCCTCTAATACCCCGCTCCTCATACATAGATAATATCTGGTAGAACAGAAAACTAAAGAAAATAAATAAATAAATAAATCACAAAAATGACTGGAATTACTATGATTTTCTTTTTTTTAACAATTGAATTGTGCTGTAGAACAAATAATTTTAGACCTGATAATAATGTTCCAGGATTTAACACATTTTTGCAGGGGTGGGAGAAGGGGTGATCTAAAAAAACACAGTTGTTGAAAATGTTGAAGGACGTCATATGCTGTGCATGTGGATAACCTTTCGTGGGACACTTGCAGGGGAGCTTATTAACCTGGCCATGTACTGTGAGAGGATAAGGAGGAAGTTCTGGCCTGAGTGGTGTGACTACGGCGACTTGCTCTACGATTACGAGGAAACCAGCGAGGACAGCGTGACACCGACACAGCTACATGGTTACGGCTTGTACTCAAGGACTGAGACTTTCGATGAAGAAGTTACCGAAAACAGCTTCTCCTGCTCCCAGACCCCAGATACAGATTATACCGGCCACGAGCTCTTCGACTCCGACGTAGACATGGAGGAGTCCGATCAAGAGCAGTACAAAACTGAATCTTTTAAATAAAGAATGGTAAGTAGGTAATCCCTCATCTTCCGTGAAATCGAGGGGTGGGTAATATATAACCAAACATACATATTTATGTTTATGTTATGAGCAAAGTAGTTTTAAAATAATAGTAAAAAAGGAATCACACGGAGCTCTGAATGTGGAATTCTGAATAATAAATAGTTTCTAATGCAGAGCAAGATTTTAATTTTATTTTTTTTTTTAATTATAATTTAATTTGTTTTATAATAACTGAAAATACAAATAGGTTTCTAGATGCACTAAAGAAATGGACCAATGGCTTCAATTTGGACATCAATGTTACAGCAGTTTTTTTTAAATTTTTTTTATATATGTATTACTTTACCATCCAAACCATGAAAATAACATATTTTAGCCTTACTTTCTTGTCACACTTATGTTAATGGGACTGGATGCTTTTGCTATTTCACTGCATTACATGATAACAAAAATTTAATTTAACCTAAGGACACATGGCATCCATCAGTGGCATTCTGGCCCATTGTTTATGCAGCTTTGGAATGTAATAATGAAACACTGGGTTAAAACACACAATATACCAACTACAGGGAACCAGTTATGGAAGAGAAATCCTTCTTGCCATGTTAGACTACACATGCATCTTAATGATTTACTCTAAAGAGTTAAACTGTTAATGTTACATAACTAGTAACAAACAACAAAGTCATACTCTGTCCTGAACTGAAATATCTGACTTGTTTGATACATCTTTTGTAACATTAACAGTTTAATATGCTGTAATATTCACATTAAAAAAATATATAAATTGCACTTTGGTGTACAGTTTGGTATACCTTGATAAATTAGACCCTAATACTCTCTCCAGGTTTTTTTTCACTGTATTGTGATTGTATTTGGTGCTATAAATAAGGGAGTCACTAAATTAACCCTGGAAGGAGTTAAGGGGGTGGCTGTTTATACTATTAAAATAAATCCCATTGGGTGAAACAAGAATCGTAAAACAATCTCATGTGTGAATGGCAAGACTGGCTGAGTTGACATCTGCATACACACACAATGTGTTAGCGATTGGTTTAAAGGCAAGCAAACCAATGCTTTGAATCCTTGTTCCTTACCTCTTATAAGCTTAATGAAAATGCTGTTTTAACACCTATTACTGAGCCCCCCTTTTATTGTATTTATTTAATATTTCGGTTCTTCACGTATATACACATTTTTAACAACACTAAAAGCTAATGCATCTTGATACCTTTGTTGTAGGTGCAGCTAGGCCCTTGGAGTGTGTTTAACAAAAACACATGAGATGAGTTGGTACCAGGCAGCTGCAGTAGCAAATATCTTCATATCCCAAATTAAAGTATAAAATACAAGCAAGGAACCAAACGATCCTCAACGTAATAAAAGAGGGGACCATTGGTGATATTGTTAATTCCATTAAGAGGTGAGAATATGGATTTTAAAACCTTGGTTAGCTTTCCTTTAATACCACTGTAAGAAGCATGTCTGATATAGATAGGGGATGGCTAAGCAGACCATGGAGCTTTACTATGAGTAGGTCAAGTAATTAATTGATCCGTTTTAGCCATTTAGCCAGTCTACAGTGTGTGGTGAGGTTGGCAAGGAAACAGTATCTAGCTTATTGATTGTTCCCCTCATGTACAAACAGGGCTTGAAAAAAAAAGCACTACCTCTTTTCTTTCATTTCCAACCTGCACAATCAGTTTTCTATACCTTTACATGTTACGACGATAAAACCAACTGCTGTACTTAATGGTTCCTCTACTAAACACTGTACTATACAACATTATGGGCCCTATTTAGCAAATATGTGTGCAACCGCTTTTGCTAGGACAAAAATGACAGCATTAGCGAACCACCACGAGAGCGCACGAAAACATGATTTAGAAGTCGGGTCTCATGCGTGGGCTAACGCACATCAAATAGCGAATCATGCGCCCAGCCAAACAAAGCACAGTGGGGGGGAGTAAGGTTACAACCAATAAGGATTCAGCATTCCCTTTAAGAGGACCTGTGTGTTTGCGATAGCGAATGCATGGCATTTTGAAACACAAGAAAGGCGGCAAAAGCGCAAAAAAAAAAAATGTCCAGCAGCCCAAGTGAGGAGGATGACCAAGCCCTTGGCTATGATTTTTTTTAAGCAGCCTGGAGGTGGAGAGTGAATACTTACGAAATAAAAAAGTCATCTATAAGGCTTTGTCTGACCTGCCTGGCACTTGCAGCATCTGCAACCTCCACCACTGGGGTTTCAAGTTCAGCATCTGCTTCCCTCAAACCCTGTAATCTTTCCTCTGTAAGTTCAACATCACATCCATTACGGAGAGATATGTTATGTAAAACACAACCAGCCAGGATGAAATTGCTAACCTTCTGAGGAGTGTAGTGTAGTGTTCCCCCAGAGACATCCAAACATAGGAATCGCATTTTGAGGATTCCAAATGTTCGCTCAATTACAGTACAAGCACATTTATAGGTACGGTTATACCTCTGTTCGGCAGGGGTTGTGGGGTTGTGCAGCAGGTAGTAGCCACTGCTTCAGTGGATACCTGTTGTCCCCTATCAACCAGCCTCTCAGACTGTCATCTGGCTGAAACGCAGCTGCCACCTGCGAATTATTGAGGATAAAAGAGTCATGAGCGGAGCCAGGATGGTTTGCATACACGTTTGTGATGTAGTTGCCTTGGCATCACACGCTTCTTGCACATTGACAGAATAGGTCCATTTACGATTTATGTAAAGGTACCTATTCTGTGTTGGTGCTTGTAGCTGCACAATGTGTGCAATCAATGTGTGCAATCAATGTGTGCAATCAATGGCTCCCAGGACACCAGGAAACACACACCTCCCAAGAAAACCCTGCTTTATATTTTGTTGCAGCTCGTGAGAGACAGGGAAATGGATGAATTCTCCTGCCCGCTTTACTAAAGCTGCAGGTACATCTCGCATTGCACAGCCGACTGGCTCATGTCTGCAGTATACTGTAAAGCCATAAATATTTGCAAGCCTTTTATTATGCGTTTTTCACTTACAAAAAAAAACGCAAACATTCTTCGTATATTGCAACAGGTAGCGAACATTTTTGGAGCAAAATAGGTTTTATGGGTGTGATTCGCCAAATATTTTGATCACAAATATTTATGGCTTTACAGTAACCCACGGTATGTTGGAACAAGCCAGTGGCATAAAATGTTAGTGCAGCGGATACCCTTAGTGCTACAGGTAGTGTGCTCTCAGCGTGTCTCCTTCCAGGTCAGCCTGAAGCAGTTGGCAGATGTCAGTGATTGTTTGTGTGTTGAGGTTAAATTGCTGCATACATTGTAGATGACTTCTAAATATTTGGAGACGTCTCCTCCTCCTCTCTTTGTCTGGCCACGTAGAAATCCAATGTGCACCCATATTTCTTTTATTTCTCCTTTTTTCTCTCTCTTCTTTACCTGCTTCTCTTGTAGTTTTGCAGGTATTTATAGTCGACCATGTAATTTGCGCACAGTTTAGACCTGTTTTTCTCATGTCAATTGAAACTCAAACACTAACTCTGTTGATGGTTTGCTAAATCGCTACCTTTGTATGTAAATGAGGACACTCCCCTGAAGTTCAGCCCATGTCGAGCGGTAATGCTGACTTGCCGGATAGGCACTAAACACGGTTGTTATATCACATATGTGGGCAAAGTCTGTTTGCCCGTGCGCCTGATTTTGGTGCACTAACTGTATGCAAAAGTGTTTTGCGATTGCCTTAGGGGTTTGTGAACGTTGCTAAATAGGGCTCTATGTGTATTTGTATGTATGTCTGCGTGAGTTAGTCCACTGGAGTGCAATCGCTGTTTATGTATTGATGTCATGAGGATCCACAAAGCTTAAGGGTGTGGTGTTTGTTTTCTAAAAAATATTTTAAAAATGCATCAACAGGGTGTTGGGTTCTGCGGAAGTCAAGCATTAAACAAAAACAAACAAAAAAAACGTTTCTCTTGCTTACTCTGTTATAGTTACGGACAGCTGTATTAGAATATGTTTTTAGCAACCATTTTACAGACTAATGGAATTTCAAAGTCTGACTTCAGAAGAGACAATAATGAAACACTGTTTAAGTGTTTTGTGTGAAAAAGTGATCCAGCAACAGGTATCCTTGGACATTTTTTCAAGAAACTGAGCTAAATTTTGTGTATATTGAATCATGCTATTGTGTCGCCTCAGTAACTCAAACGCATGAACTAAATGATGGATGCAAATACATGGTTTCATATTATTTATTTCGGTTTTTATCCCAGAATATAACATAAGCTCTTTCTAATTCTGAGGTTTAAATAGCATGCTATTCCTGCGTTCAAAAAAGAAGCTGCTCCACCATTAACTGATAATGGTTTAATATATCTGTAATTTGGCAAACAAAGACTTTCTTGCAGTTCATTGTCACCTTGTTAAAATATCTACTTAGATTGGTCTCTTATTTATAATTAAGACTTTCTGGTAAAGCTCTATTTTGATTTCCATTAATAAGAGAGACTTTTGATAATCTAACCCAGTTGGGACCAGACCTGTTTGCTTTGTTCTGATTGCTGGTCATAGTCTGTATTTATGTTTATGATACTGTCCCAATTTATATTTAATAAAGCATTACAAATATATTTTTCCTATCAGAAAATATATCACCACAGTAATATATTCTTTCATTAGAACTATATCATATAACAATATTGTAATAGTATCATGAATTGCCACTGTCCATTATAATGTGTGTTTGTTTGCTTTGTTCTTTCTGTGTGTGTATATATATATATATATATATATATATATATATATATATATATATATATATATATATAGTATAATGATGTATTTCTCCATTATTTTGCTATGTAGTAAAATGATCAAAAGATGCTATTGTCAAAATAGACTAAAAGGGGTCTAAATAATACTGAGCCACATTTCCAAAGTGATCCCCCCAGTCTTTTGTTGACACCTATTGTTTGAATGAATAAAAATCATGCACATGTTATAAAATAAGAAACAAACACATAGAAGGTGCTTAAGAGAATGTGGGTTATATTACTTAGTTGTTTTGATTCTAGTTTTGTAAAATTAACTTAAAAGAAATAGGAATTTAAAGACTGGATAAACGCTTTGAAAGTATGGCCCATTGAGTTGTTTGAAGGATTCCATTTTGCTGAAGAAGCAGCTGAAAATGCTATATCCAATTTGTGTATAAAGATGTTGTTAAAAAGTGGCCCGCGTGTGACTACTGTATAGCAGAGCTTGTATTACTTTAAATGATTTTATTTTAATTCAAGTGCTAAATCATAAAAAAAGAACTGCTGGAATAGCACCATTCATACAAAACTCTCTCTATATATAATGGTTGAAAGTGTATTTAAATATTAATATGTATGTATTTATGACATAGCTGGGTTATGTTGGAATACCATGTATTGAATGGTTTACTAATGTGAAAACAATACATAAAGATGTTTTCTGGATCATATTATTTTATGTTGAAATATCTTAATTAGATATGTTCTGCTGTGTGTACATACAGTATTGGGTCTACCTGTTTAAAAAGCCATAGTTAAAATAGGACAGCCTATATGTTTAAACTTATTGTTGAGCACTATATTATAAATGTTACATAATTGTCCAAAACTGTACATCTAAAACACTATGAGAAAATGAATGTATTATAACGGGATGTGAGAGACTGTGTGTAAATGATTACTAAATTATTATTTCATAAAATATAGCTATGACAATTATACCTACTATGCATTGTACAGATTTATTTAGCCATACAAACGGAACCATGTAACATGCTAATATGGGTGATGTAGTAAAACTTAAAGAAACTTAGTAATTGAAGATGTTTAAAAAAGATTTTTAGTCTAAACGTTTGTCATAGTATTTTACTCTGTTTCTTTTAGTTTTGCTACGTATTCTACCATTGAGTCACTTACAGTAATTGATGATTAGCCTGGATTATAACAGGTAAGTAAATTCTTGAACATGGATGGCTATCTTCTATTTTTTTCTGTTGTCTGCATGTTTCTGATCAGGGGTATTACATCACAGTATGAGAAGATGCAAACTGATTTTAAATCAAGAAGAAACTCACAAAACCGTTTACGCCAAAGCATCATTATTTCATTTTTTTTTCTGAAAGGAGAAAAAACTGAATTAAGTTTTCTTAATTCCTTTACTTTCAGTTATGTAACATTGGGCGCTATTCACGAAGCTTCAAAGACGGATTTACGTTTTTTTTTTTAAAGCCTATTTTGATCATTTAAATCGAGTTTGCAGATGAAACCTTTTTCAACTGTTTTAGAGAGGGTTGGATGTTTATTCTAATTTTTCAAAGTGCAGTTTAACCCAAATATTTTTATATATAAACACATTTTTTATATTTTTTTATATAGTCCTTAAAACTCTATGCCCATTGACAAGTGTATTTTTTTTTTTTTAATATTTGCAAGTCCTCATGAACTCATCATGAATGTCTGACAAAGTTATAGCTTATAAAGCAAAAACACATAACCCCAGTCTTAGTAGAGCTACACTGGATTCCCGTTTCCTAGACACCTGAGTGTGGGACTTTACTGTAACTTACTTGATTTTACGGGGTTTTGAGTATCTGGGATAATCCTGGTCCTGATTTACAATCTAGGTGCCTTTGTACTCAACCTTATTTGCTTTGGTTGTGATGAATCTTTATGCTAAAGACCTATTTATGTTTTGAAGACATTATCTGGCTAAGTAGTGCCTGGGGTTATCAAATTATATTTGATTTTATTTTTATTTATTTATGTAGCTTATTTTTGTTGTTGTTTTGCTCTCTTCATGGATGTTCACAAGCCTCCTAGCAAGTGCTATCTGCATCCGTTGCAAGCAAGGTGCCTTCGTGCCTGCTCCATCTTGCTGTGATATGCACACCTGCATCTGGCAGTAGACAGAATGACATGGCACCTCTGTTTCATTTTAACAGTGTTCCAAAACTATGGGTTACTGTTCTAAAACCCCTTTCTGAGGCTAGCTCTTCACACATGCATTGTCCTGTGAATAAAACCCTGGTTGGGCCTCAATCAATTAATTTACTAGCAGCCATCCTACATGCCTATTCTTTACCACAGTGGAGAAAATAGAAAAAAGCACATTGCCTTATTAGAATTCTGAAGGAGTTCTAATTTTGGAACTCAGTGACAAACTAATCATGCCCTGCTGTTCTTCTCTTAACATCTGGTCTTATCAAACACACTATACAAGATGCCAAGAATCATAATTTAACATTTTCTAATGAACACATATAGGTGTAAAATTTGGGGCTAAAAATAATTGTTATGTAATTATATTATCTTCAAAACACCTTGCAGAACAGCCACTTTGAATCGGCGCTAAATAAAAAAAGTAACTTCCATACTTCAATGCATACTGTATTTGGAGGCTGACTTGTGCTTGCTTACACCAACTCTCATTGGGGCTTTTTAAGATCAATTACACATGTACATCTGGTTGCATGTAAACTATACTATCCACATGTTCTAGTTGTTGTGCCACTGATCTCCCATGTTGCATTGGAATAGAAACATGGAAGGTTGCAGAGAAAAAAGGCAAGATTATTCCTGAAACCTGTGTGAACACCAAAAACAACTTTTTTTTTTCTGTGACCAAACTGACTTTTTAAATATAATTTAGTTCCCTCCCCATGAACTCAGTCAGTGTCAGGACGTCCCGTTGTTTAAATATTTTCTCTGTGACTATGACAGTGATGCAAATGCTTTTCGATTGGCTCTGTATATACCCTGTGTGGCAGGCCACTGTTGTCATATCTCACTACTGCAGGGACCCTGAAATGGGGTTTCTAACAGTAGCTTTATTTATAGATCATTCTAAAGTTGCCCCTTTAGTTCCAGATATATATATATACTTTTTTAATGTTGTATTCATAGTAAAGTAATAGATGGTTAAGTTAGTGCAGTATGAGCAGCCAGAACAACGACACCCGTCTTACAACGCGGTAACTTCTACATTTACTGTACAGAAACTCAAATACAGGTGTGATAATAACCAAAGTGATGTTATCAGGAGCTTGTCCCTATCGACTCACATTATATTCTGGCCAGGACATTTCAATGTGTTGAATGTTACATTACCATGAGTGTTAATAAGAGAGTTACACTGTATTCATTTATGTAATTAATATTCTCACTCAAACTTAATTCACAGTATTAAAATTACAAACAAAACAAAACAGCGGGTTGTTAAATATAATATATAATGTATATTTTTTTCCCCAAACACATTTGAAAACTGAATCTTCTGAAACTGTTGAGAATTTTCAAATGGAATATAAAGGTATGAAAAAGGTATATTTGAATGAATGTGCCTGTCATGAACTTTAAAATATCTGCATTATATAAAAAAAAAAGAAAAACCAGAAATGGTTGGAATGTTTTTGATAAACCTCAAATCTCTGCTTGACTGTGCTAAGCTGTTGGATGTACTGGTTTTCTGTTCATTAGGCATGCCAACATTTTTAATCTAACACCACAGCTAAAGAGTGGCATGCTTCCAATGAAATATATCAGCCAGCCTTATTAATTTCATGCCAAGTGCTGGAGGCGTGAATGTAGAAAATGCTGTTTGACTTAGGATAATGGGAAGCAGGCAGCTGAAGGCAGAGGATACAGATCAGGAACCCTGGGTCTCAGGAGGAGGAGCAGGTGCAGGCTTCGAGCAAGGCCTTTAGGCCCGATGGGACAGCCGAAGCTTAAAACAATCTGCAATGCTTTTTTTTTTATTTTTTGTTAATTTAGGTTTTGCTTCTCACTGTCTTTCACTGTCTTTCTCTCTTTCTTTCTTTCTCTTTCTCTGCTTAACAGATCACTGCTCCACAAAGAGTATTAAACAGGAGAAGGGAAATTAAAAAGGGAACTCCCATGGTACACAAAAACAAATTAGAGCAAACAAATTAGAGTCAACAAATAAACACAGGAGCATCTGTGAATTTTTTGGCTGTAGAGCTATGGTCGCCGGCTGAGCAAAAGTGTAAAGACGATTTAAAACATGCTCAACAGCAAACATTTTAGAGCATGCACATGCTGTTAATGTTTTTATTCTTTAAGTTATACATTTTTTATTCTTTAGCCTACACGCACATATATACTTATTTTGGTTTACAGACTGTTTATGGTGAGTTCAAATAAGCAGGAGGATGTAAATGTTTTTAATTAATAGTTGGTATCCTTTATAAAATCTAAATGTGAAATATGTCTTATACAAAGGTCTCAAAGATTAAGGCAAGTGCAAAGAAACAAAATAATCTCATCAGTATGTAACAGTATGCAAAAAATAACATACTTATGAAGGAAGGCACAGACTGAATTGTCTGCTTTGCATCCGTGATTGAAGTTATAGATGTAAAAAAAATACTAAGACACTGACAAGAATTTAATGACTGTTTCCAATAAGTAAGCTATTTATTACTTGTTATAATTGTTTTATTTACATTTGAATCAGATTTGCACTTGATTCAAAATACAAGCCCATTGTGAAGCTCCTGAAAACCAGATTTGTGGCACCAGGTGCCAATGTACCTGAATTCCTGTATTACAGAACAGTAAAAGCATGTGAAAGTTTGTTTTCATATTTTGTTTTTCAATTTTTAATGAACACTGGGGGTAGGAAAACAAAAGAATGTTGGACCGTTTATTGAGTGATCTCCACTGATCTCTTTGCAAGGAAAGTGTAAAATAATTCCATACATCTTAAATCGTGCACTTTTAACATGTGTGTCTTCATTTGAAATCGTGATATCTGGTACCAAACTAGCTTAAAGAAAGTTCTCGGTTTCAATGCCTTACTCGGAGGAAGTCGGTTAAAGCTTCAGTTTTGTTAGCTACAGCCACTTAACTAGTAGCAGGCCGTAAAACAACTTAAACAATCTATTACCCAGTATTGAGCTTTTTAGCTTACATTCCACAGATATGGTACCACACACTTTTCCAATGTCTGGTTATGAAATGCCTAAGACTTGGTTGATGCAAGAAGACAGTGCAGGATTGTAGCTCATCATTAATCCATGGATTCAAGTCTGTTTGATTTATACCAGTTCAGTTTGGGCTGGGTATTTAACCCTTTGTGTTCCAAACTGAAGGGGCAGCAGCGGACCTCATTCAGAGAGTAGTCTGGTGTGTGGGGAGACCAACTTCCTTCATTGCAGGATATCAATTTACTGCTACTTACTGAAAACTATAGATGGGGAGCATTCAACTGATCCAAATGTAACAGTGTCAAATCTTCACAAAGGACTCTTTTATGACATCACCTCTAACAGTGCAAGCGAGGTTCAGGAAGTAACTTTTGTATTGATTTGAATGCCGGTGATATTAAGATCTGTTAATGATTAGATCCATTGAATATACTCTGATGTGTGTGACTCACTAAGATAGGGTCCTTAAAACATGCTTTTCACAATGGATAGAAGTTCTGTCGTATAGTCTAAAATTCTTACTATACTAGATACTGCTACTTTACTAGATAGTTACTGGTAAAACCAATACAATCGGTTGCAGTAGACTGCAACCGTGTTCGGAACTGAACCACAATATCATAATGAAAGGCATGCTAATTGCATCTGTAAAATGTATTTCCACCAAGGTGAATTGAAATAATGCTTCTAAGCATGACATGCACATGTATAGTACAGTGCAGTCCCCATCATGTCAGCTGTCTCTGTATTTGTCTCCCTTTGAAGAGTATCAAAAACATAAAACAATGACTAGACAAGCCATTTTTAATATGGTACAGATTATGATCAGTAGTCCGCACAAACCACTAATCCAGAGCCGGTCCGATTCTAACTGGTTTGGATTAGCGAGACAGTATTGTTTTAAGACAGCTGCATTCCCTGGCTCTGATTATATTCAATTTCTTTTCATTTCCATATTATACATGTGTAAATGCTATAGTATTGTCCAAATATACTAGATATTAGTATAGTTTACTACAATATATGGTAAAGTGTTTTGGTCTTGTGTTCCAATTCAGGTCACTTTTTCTCTGGGGGTTAAGGCACAGAAGCTCCCCAGAAAGAGTTCTTCTTTCCTGCCTTAAAGGTAACTGCTTGTTGCCATTTCCTACTTTTTATTGGAGGGAAACGCTGTTACACTTTCTAAAATAAAGATCCTGTCAAAAATAGTTAGCTGTATTATCACAGTGGATGGTGTACCTACTACAGCAGATAAAACAACTTATTCAGAATGATGTTTTGATGGATTAAATGCATTCTGGTACTGATGTTAAAAATGGAATAACAGCACTGTTAAAGATATTTAAGAAAGTACATTTATTAATAATTTATAAGAAAAAAAATGCCTGGTTCACAAATAAAATTAGATTTCTTAACATATTTCACCAACACATAACTCATTAGTTAACACTTAATAAATAAGGCGCCAGAATCTGTATTTAAACAACATACTGTATATAAACCATACTAGTGTTCAGTAAACATCATATTATACCATATATATATATCATTATTTTTTTTTTTAAAAATCCACTTGGCCTTAGATTGTGTTAGTGATTAGTTTGTTTCCAGTTTAGTAAAATAAAAAGGTGTTTTTCTCCTTTAAAAAACAGGAATTGATTTAAGACTGGAGAAAACAGTTTCAAAACCCAATTGCAACTGATACACAGCATTGATTTGCCTTTATAATAATATAGTGCTTGAAAAAATATTTGTTATAAATATTTGTATTTAAGGGCTGTTTTTTTAGAGTTCTTATTAAAGTTATCATATGTAAGACAGTTATTTGAGAATACACTTCTAACCTTCTCTCTAAAATAATTGAAAAATAGATTTTAGTTAATCAAAATAGACTTTAAATTACAGTTCCTAATAAAATAATCCTTAAAACAGTCCTTAAATTATTGTGAATACAGTACCTTATTAGTACTTAAGTGATACTTACATCACCAAGTACAAACCAATGCAATGAAGTTTGTATTACACAGACAACATTGATATTATGAGCCATGTTAATTAAAAAGAAAAAGTTTCAATACATTGTATGTAATACATTCAAATATTTCCCAAATTTCTATATACCATGCCAGATCTGCAGAATATCCTAGTATTGTCTAATGGAAAACATGTCAAAGCTCCCGTTTTAATTCTAATTGTTCCTAATTCAGCCAAGTGACTGAATCCAACTAATCATGTGAAAGGGGGGAGTCTGACAAGAAGACAAGAAGGGGTTAAGTAGCACATTCTTCACATTATCTCACTAAACATGCTTTTTCATTTTTAATTTTGAAGGATGTTATCTTGCGCCGCTTAGGTTTTTAATTCCTTAATTGTTGATCTCCGAAACAATAATTAGCAATCCCAAAAGAGACGGGACAAATTCAGCATTACTTTTAGAGGCATAATATTGTCAAAGCTGCTTTGACTCCATGATATTATTATGGATTCTTGTGTGGAGAAGCTGCATATTTTTAGCCGTATCAGACTCTGAAGGTAAATAGTTCATGTCACAGTTGATTGCATTTAGAAATTAAAAAAAACACAGAAACAATGGCACAAGGACATGGACACCATAAATGTAAGCTCTTTATAGAATAATCATGACAACAAGCCACTTTTGGAACCTCAATTGAAAGCTTTCTTTTTCTCCAGAGCAAGCCCAAGGGCATGGGGTTTAGTCTATCTTTGTAAGACCATCTGTCATGCTGCTCCTTGTCACAGTTTTCGTCATATTGGGACTGGTATAAATTTGAATTTGGCTCAATTATTTAGCTGTTTACAAACAGAAACACTGCCTTCTAAATAGGACAAACACTGATGCCTATTTACAGCAAGCAGCGATACTGATATTTGCCATTTTTAGTGTCTTGGAAATCCCCAGGGCTGACAGCCAAGCTCCTGGGATGTTGAAGCCTGGTTCTGTCACATGATAACACAGGTCTGCACTGCTAGCTACGTGGAGATTTGAAGACTTTAGTCCCCTCTAAGGGGGTGATTAGAATCATTTGAAGAAAAGAAGAAAAAAGGAATCACAAGCTAATTAAAAGTTGAAAAGGATGAAAAAAAGGCCCTGAATCTCAAAATATTCTGTAGAATAAAAATACAAACTTAAAAAATATCTATTGATTTTCCACAATGCTAGTCCAAAAAGGGTCAAAATTAGTGTAAACTCAAGCAAAGTAACTGAAGTAATTTTATATTTTTGGAGTGTCCAGTAGATAAAAACATGCATTACTGTAACCCAGGAGGGCCCCGAAAGAAAAGCTATGTCATAATCTTTAATCATAAATTGTAAAACCCAAATGCATGTATGCTTTGTGACAAGATGATTTCAAATTACTATTGTGTATTATTTACAGGATTATTTATGTTAGAAAAGATTGTAGTAATTTCTATCTAACTGATAGAGAAAGGGATACAAACTGATTTTTTTTTAAACCTTGGAATTATTAGGTATCTTAGAATGAATGTATTCCAATAATAGCATCATAGTATTTTTTTTATTTTTTTTTAATCTCAAGTACTTAATTATTTTAATTCACCTACCATTTATTTCACAACTAAAAATACCCATATACTGTACCTTAGCAATTAATGTCCAACCAATTTATTTTCTTAACCAGCAGAGAGCAGTCTTGCCATGCATTTTTTCAAGTGTTTCATTCATCGAAACTTCAGGCTTCTGTTGCCAGGCAAGAAGCCAGGCCATAGGTGGCCAAGTACAGTAGCATTTTTTTTACTTTTATAATAAAGTATCAAGGCTTATTTGTGAGTCAACCAGAGAGGACCTTCTTGTACTGTTGACTACCTTTTTATATAAAGTTATCTACTCTTCAACCTATATACATGTCACAGAAAGATAACTCTTTCTGAAACAACAGGCTGCACTGGCGGTATAGGAAAGCTAATTCTGAACGGCAGACCAAGTAAACTAATGAAATATACCAATATGGCCATTTTTGTTTTATTTTTCAGTGTAAGAAACGAACATGCTTTCATTAGTTATCCGGTTATAACTTTACAGTTAATCTGTTACATAGTGCTGTAAGTGTAACTCTGTTTACTATTAAAGGTATATAAGAACAAAACTCAATTTCAGTAATGAAGAGTTGAAAAAGGGCTTTTCTCAAACAACGTGCTCTTCTCTTTTAGTATCGCTTTCTATAAAGAAATATTAAAATTGAGATGTTTTCAAGTGCAGTAGAACTACAAACACACTGGAATCTTGTCAATGATATTATGAATGTGCACTGTGTTATTAAAAATGTCTAGAATATTTACAATTAAGAAACCATGATGGGGGGGGGGGGTCGCTTAATGAACAAAACCATAGAAATAGATGCAAACACTTTTTCTGTTGTGTTTGTCGTAAAACAAAATGCATGGCAATTAATTGCATTTTTAATTTCAAATAGTTTCAAAATCAGGTTGTATCTGTCAAATCTCCTGTTCCTATCCTGGGAACAACAGGTCGACAGACCTGCCTGAACTAGCATAACCTGTGAAGCCAGCCACTTGTGCATCCCTAATATATAATGTGTTGTTATTCTGTCACCAAGAAGAACTAGCCAGATTCCTGGGAGACCCCATCAAAATTCATTAATCTAATTAAATATGTTGTCTAGCCCAAATGAGCCGGTGGAATATCTTCTCTGTCGGATAAGTGCAAAGTAAAATGGAGTCCCAACAGAGAAACCAACAGTAGACTGGTGCTGAAGACAGCATGCTTCATTAAACTCTTAATTACCTATTGGTTCTAACTAGTTCGTACCGATTTAATGAGAATCTACAAGCACTTAAATGCATTCTGAATTTTATAATCTACTGGTCCATTACCAAGGAGTCAAAATGTTATTAGTTTTATTACTAATGATACTTTAAAATAGTGTTGATACTAATCCTGAGGATAAACCCAACTGCATACTGTAATACTATGTATATAGGTATATGCAATTCATTTCAGATGTCCATCTAGGAAGCAGTACGGTAAAAAAAATATATATATTAGTGATTAAAGAAGTTTTTGAAGTCGTAAGTAGTTATTTCTTGATGTGAATTAGATGCAAAAGAAATGTACAAGTGCTTTTCTTCAGATATTAGTTTCAAAATATACAGGGAATGGTTTTCCCAGTTTACAGCAAGTCGATTCCAGAAACAGAAAGAACACTCAAAGTAAAACAGTACAGAGCACACTTTCATATGAGAACTGCACGGAGCAAAACTTAAGTTCAGAACAGAATAAAAGAATATAATGCAATACTGTAGGTTTGATTCTCCAGGACTCCTCGATTGACAAGTCTCCAAAACCAGTCTGAATGAAAGAGAGAAGTGACCTGAGCTGAGTGCACCTTGATTAAGTAGCCACTGACCTCAGCCCCACCCTCCTTCCTTCTCTTAGTGGGTTCAATCTCGTATGTGTCGTAAAGAAAACTGGTTCTGCCTCACACTGCCTAAGATGGTGTTATCTTGGTGTGGCCCTTTGGTCCTTTATGCTTCCTAAGAAGGTGTTATCTTGGTGTGGCCCTTTGATCTTTGTGCTTAACCTATGTTATCTCTTGAGCCCATCAGTTCTTCCAGCAATGTGCGGTTATGTTTGTTCCAGCAGTCATACGGTTGCCGTCAGTGCAATTAAATGCAATCTTGCATTTACCAGTTACTATACCTCCTCTGATAATCTCCTTTTAAAATTAACCGAGTGTACAAACCTGTAAACACGTGTATCTTATATTGCATTAAAACTTCTTTCCATGTTATCCAACAGGTAAGTGAAGACTTTTCTTCTATTTTTGATTTATTTCCAAAACCTTATTTTCTCTTTTTTCACTTTTTTTATTTTTATGAAATATGTTGGATTGGCAGCTCTTATACCTAAGAAAATTAATCACCACCTTTTTTTGTGAGTGAATAAATCCATAAATCCATTGTGAGTGAATAAATTCCTTTTTATATATTGCTATATATTACCATATACAACTGGTATCTTTTAAAATGTGAAGGAGGCAGTTTGTCAAATCTTTTATCAAATCTGGAGTTTATGGTTCTTAACGTAGATTCTATATACAATGTGTGCATGCGTTTTCTTGCTGTTCATGGCATTCTGTAATTCAGAATTTAGGACAGACATTTGGACATTTCTTTGAGAATGCCTAAGTAAGTTATGTGATTAAGCTACTGTAGTATTGATTTCATGGGCATTTTGGTATTTTGTCGCTAGAAGCCATTTGTCATATCTTTCCAACTTCCCTTCAGAATACCATATTTTCCTTTAATGCTCTTCTGCGCCTTAGACATTAACATCTGGTATTGCAGCTTTGTCAAATGTTATCTTTGTGCTGACTATTCATTATTGCAGCCCTCTTTTACACCATAGCAGTAAAATGGGTGCAATACACCTGAAGAACTAGCAGGTTGAAAAGCAGAAAACTTAAGGTGAATGCAAAATGAATTCCTTCATTGTGGTGACAAAATATTACGTCCCATATTTCATCAATCCTTTGCCACTTGTCACTAATCTGCCTGGAATTTTCAGTCATCATCTTTCTTTTCAATAAAACAACTCTAAGAAACTGCCAATCTTCAAACAGCTATCATTCAGACAAAAGTTATTTTTACAGACCCCCAAAGGGTGTGAGATTATGACAGAGTGATATTAACAAGATGTTGAGTTATTTCGAGTGGAGATCTCCTTTCAATAGGCTGTCCTTTGATGGATACATTCAATTATCACATTAGCACAGCAGGCCAACAAAATTGCAATACATTATTTTGTCATTGATTGAAACACTGTTGACATATCTGTCCCAGACTACCTTGCCTCTTAATAGACATGCAATAACTGTATCTGTTAATTGGTTTAGCTGAGCAAGTGCAGTATCATAATGAAGGCCGTTCCACAGCACTGTTGTGGTAAAAGATTTGGCAGATAGAGACATGAACCAATCGGGCTAGGATGACCACCATGAGCCAACAAGTAGAAAGGGTTATTGCAATGGCGCTGCAGCGATGTTGCTTTGCAAAATCCTTTACTTTGCAAAACAGCATTGCACAGCCAGGTCACCAACCTGCATTCCCCTGACTGCATGAATCACCCCATGTGATTGTGCCTTTACCAGCTGAGCCACTCAGGGACCCCACAGTTGAATATTTTTTATATCAGATCTTATTAAATTTTACTGCAGTATACCTTTGAGAAAAGCCTGGCAAAGTATAGTACAGTAAAATCATTGGGAAAGATTGGTAAGGCACTGTGAATCAAGGTATGTTGCATTTACTTATAATTGAAAGTCACCATGGCATAAGCAGAGCAAACTACACCGTAACAGCAAATATGCCTTGGTAAACTTTTATAGGGCTGACCTTTATTAATAGTGTCATAACATTTATATGCAGGGGTTCACAAAATAGGTACGCAGGTATGCATGCGCTCCAATAAAAATGAATGCAGACTTCCATATTTTTGAGATGCAAAGACAGAACATTTTTCATAAAGGCAGAGAGGGTGCAAGGTCAAGCATATCATGTGGCTGTGACCCATACCTGCCTAACCTGGATTTTCCCTAGAGACCCAAGGTTTTCTATTCAGTCTCAGGGTCCAATTTAACTAAAAAGTCACCCTCTGCTAGTGCTGCATCATGTTTTTATTAGAAAATGGAGCGTGATAGGTGGAACCACCAGTTCATAATATCAATCATTTTCTTTTAATGGACACTTGAAACAACCAGTGATAGCAGGGATCTCTATTAAGCCGTCCATTCAGAGAAGAGGGATGCAGTTACGAGGAATGGCGTTATGAAGCTCGCTAACGCTTCACTTCCCAAACGGAGCACGCATGAGAGGAGTTTAAAAAAAAACAAACATTTACTTAAGCATTATACTTAAAGTAATATTATTTTCCCCTCAGTTAAATACTGTTGTGCTGTTAAGCTAAGATGTTCAAGAACACTAATAAAGTGACAAAGTGTATTGTTTTTTACTTTTGAATCCCCAGGGCAGGAATATGGTCGTAGGATATTGAAATAAATAGAGAATGCGGGTTCTTTGTTAAAAATTTTAATAACCAGCAATACGGACGAGGTGGAGCTTGACAGTATCTTGGATGATGATCCCTAATTTTGGTGCGTACCAAACCATTTCTGCTGGTACTCGCGTGAAAACCTAATGTTGAACCCCTGTTTACCTGTATAATCCTTTTGTGTGCAAGAATCTCTATATTATTTGTACAAGTGAAATGTTTTGGTCAGCTATGATAACAATCTGTTGTACATTTCAACTGAATATGTGTTTTGTTTAGTTTTTGCTGGCAAAACTATTTGTCTCCTTGAGTTGTGAGCTCTACTGAAAATTGGTGACTGGCTCCAGTGAGTCATCACTGTTGATAGAGGTCCTGCTGCTATCCTGGAAATGTGCTCCCTTGAAGAAATGCAACATGTCTGTCTTTTTACTATAAGATCATCAGAGTGAAATAGCAGGATTCCGATTCTGTATCTGTCAGAAACCATTTCTCCTCTGTAAGTGAGGGGAAGCAAAATGTCAAAATATTTGAATAAATTGCACTAAATCCTTTTTATTTTTTAAAAGGAAAGAAGATACGCATGGATGTGGACGATTCCTTGAATTGTAATATACAATGTTCAAACAATCGCAATCTGATTGGTTGTAAATGTTGTGATATGGTGTATAATATTAATTACATAATTAGCTATTTAATTGACATCTGGTTCATCTGTATTGGAACATGATAAAAAGGAAATTAATGCTTCATATTTATGTGAGGAATACCAGTATCAACTGATGTAGTTTGTATAAACTGCAATGATTCCACC
Organism: Acipenser ruthenus; assembly: GCF_902713425.1. Taxonomy (NCBI): domain Eukaryota; kingdom Metazoa; phylum Chordata; class Actinopteri; order Acipenseriformes; family Acipenseridae; genus Acipenser; species Acipenser ruthenus. The sequence goes on along the minus strand of NC_081193.1, from coordinate 79,611,125 downwards.
ACTCTTACGAAAAGCCATGATAATCTAGCCCATTGAGTTGCAATGGGATACCTGATGCAGGAACCCTAAAAACACATCTGTTACTATGGAAAAGAAAAGCTGATTTTTTTCAGCTTGTGAACAAAAGAAATGTGGCCTCCTAAAGGAAGACCTTAATATAAATATTAGATTATAACAGCTTCACTGGAACCAGATTGGGCACATAATATTGTGTGACCGCAATGAAAATGAGGAACAACAATAATATAACATTAATATTGTCCATACTGCAATTTCGTGGTTAACTGGCATAGTTACTGATACACATTCCTAACTTACAGAATTCAGGATACGTATATAAATGCTGTGGAATGAAATCTGTTTTGTGAACCAAAGTATATTAAAAAAAACAAAAAAAAAAAAACAATACCCAAATGAACTATTAGTCTAATTATACATTCATGACAAAATCCTAAGTCCTGTGCCAGGGAAGATAGCATTCCTCCGTACAAAACAATGATGAATCTGAAAATATTTGAAAATCATAGTACACGCCAGCAGGTCTGAAAGGTACTGGGAGTTGACCTTGGTGCCAAGAGGGATTCTGGGGGAGAGATAAGTGAATCCCTGCTTCGCTGCACTGCTGCATTGGCACCTTCACAACAGGCATGGCTTTGTGTCCTAAACTGCAGAAAACCTTTTTCAGTAAAGATATTCAGAAGGAATTCATCACCAACTGATGCAAAAAATATTGTAGTGTTCATAGTGTAGTGTTGGAATTATTTATTTGAAAGTATTACCATTTTGTATGCATTATAAAAGGGCCAAACTTGCTAAAGATACTCTTTTAATAAAAACTTTGCCTGGGTGCTGACTGAGTTCACTGATATAATATATCCACCACATGTATTGGGTACATTTTTGGAGTAAACAGCTTTGAGAATCTTGCTCAGTGTGTTGGTCTGTGAACCTGGTGACTGAGGTTCGATCCTCTGTTGCAACTTTTGTTATTAAGGATGATGTATCTTCTGGGCCAACCATGGAATGCAACCTGAAGTCTAACAGTTCCCCCTTTTCACTGATATGATCGATTTTAGTAGGGGTACCAAACCTTGGTCACGCTTTAGATTAAGGGTACACGGTTAAAACATCTATAAACATGTTATAATTAGTTTTGCTAATCAAAAAATAATAAGCTATTACAATAACATTTAATGACACATTACAAGTGTACAGCTTAATGTCAAAGTTACTATTTATAATATTTACTACATGCACCTAGCACACAATTCTGTGATGGAACTCCATGTATTAACAACAACATGCATTTAACAATATTTTTTTCCTGATCATAGAATTTGGCTGTAAGCGTATGTATTAAATAAGATGAGAAAAGTGTAGCTGTGGTGTAGTAACACATGCACCACATTTATGTAATCTGATTACATTTTTCAGTAACTTTTCACTTCCTTTTTTCAGACAGGTATATAACGTTTTATGTAAAAAAGTAAAGTAGTTACTTTTAGTTGCATTTAACAAAAGGACTACAGGTAATGAATCACATGGAAATCAGAAGGAGCTTCAACAGCGCAAGTCAAACCTTACATGTTACATGAACATGCGTTTGATATCATCTTGCTAGGCATCAGAGGAGGGAACGAGAGGGTTTGTAAAACCGCATCTTCAAAAAAATATTTTGAACTGCAATCTGACTAAACTGAAAAAAATGTCTGTAAATTGTAGACTGTGCCTGAGAAGTAACTATTTGTAACTGTAACTAGTTACAGTTTTGTTCAAGTTGCTTGTAACTAACGGATTACTTAAGAAAACGAAAACTTTAATAGAAAAGAGAATGCTAATTTGCATTCAGAGAATGCTAATTTGCATTCACAAACATTTAAAAGAAAATTAATTTCATAAACCTGTAATTAAAAAAAAATGTAATCAGTTCATTATACACAAAATAATATGCTAGGCTGCTGTTTGCTGTTCTTTTTAATACATCAGTATGTATTTGAAAAATGCTTACTAATCAAGGGTAAAGATCAAGGTTGTGATATGCACTGGTCTTTAATAATTCTGATATGCAACACAACTGATTTTATAAAACCAATTAAATTCCCTTCTGAAGTTCGAATGGAGGTCGTTACAAAAACAATGCAATAAGACAAGACAATTGTGAGGCTTTAAAGTAAGAATCCTTTTTGAAAGCAGAGTGGCTCTTTTTTTGCATTTGTGCATTTTCATATCAGTTTTCTTTACAAATGTGCGTGCTGTCATTTGTACAGGAGAATTAGAAGCCAGAAAGCTTGGTAACTATGTAAATAGCTTTTAAAAAGTGAAACTGCTACATGTCCTTCAAAGAGATGACGTTGGAAAGTGACTATTTTATCCCCTCATTTTTTGTAACCAGTACTGTAAGCAGTGTACCACATTTGATGATCAAAGGTTTACCAGCACACTTAATTTAAAGAGTAAGTTCTGAAAAATATAGCGTTACACGTCCCCAAGTGTTGCTACAACTGTTAAATAACGTACCTGTATTTTTCTTTTCATTGTTAAAATCCTAACAACTTTTTACATGTAATTTTAAAGTCTGTTTCAAAGCTCTTTTTAAAACAGCTGCTCTATAGCACTGATAGTGTAAGGATTACTGCCCACAATGTCAAACAGGTAACACAGCAATAATGATCCATGATGTGGTAGGAACAGAAAAGCCAGAGCACTTGTTATGTTTTTTTTTTTTTGTTAAATTGCTCTTCCTGCAGTGATTTAGAGGACAGATCTCAAACCCCAGTGCACTAAAGTGGCCATTTTGAAAAGAGTTTTGAAACAGACTTTAAAGTTATAAGTGTAAAAAGTTGTCAGGATGTGAACAATGAAAAAATAAATTACAAGTACATTATTTAAACAGTTGTAACAACATGTGGGGACATATAACAGTATATTTTTCGGAACCCTGCTACTTACTACTTACTCTTTAAGTTTTTGGAGTGTTTTTAACTGTTAATAACTAGTTAACTAACACGTTACAAATGTTTCTTATTTTGTGTTATATAGTATCCAATTTACGAACTAATGAAAAGGTATTATCATTTAAAATCTGATATCATTTGCTTAGCGCCTTTAAGCAGATCCCATCCCAATTTCATCTATATAATTTACTTGGAGCTGATAATCCTAACGTAGAGACATATGTTTGATGAACATTTTTAGCTGACTGATATTGGTTTACAATATTAACAAACCATTAACAAACATGCCCTTAATACACTTGTGTCCAGTGGTGGTTTACTGCAGATGTGGCCTTTCAAGGAATACCTGTGAGACTGTCTTGATAGACCCATTGGCCAATGCAGCCATTGGTCAATGCCTATATAGGTCTAGTGGATCAAATGACCAGACATGCAACCACATACATTTTTATTTTTTATTTTTTTAATTTACATTCTGTATTTTTTTGGCCAGTGCAGTTGAGGGCAGGTCAGGTAAGTACGCAAAGCAAACTTAAGGTAAAGTGTTCAAAACTTTCAAATACTGCACATAAAGTACTACTGTATAATGTCACTTATAATGTGAAGTGTGGCCCTGAGATATCTGACCCTGAGATTTTTGTTAAGCATAAAAGATTTTGTTTTTTAAGTTGCCCATTCTATTTCTTACCTTGACCACAGATGTGACTGCTGGAAAAGATGCCATTATTCATCATCTAAGTAAATACTTTCTAAATAAGCAGATGAGTCCTCATTATAATACAATTTATATTACTTCAGAATGCCAACTGCAGCACTTTTGGATGAAAGTCTGGCAGTGGTAAGGTGCATACATTTGTATACATCTGGTAAGATATCAATTGTTTTTAAATGTATGCACATAATTACATTGGCATCTTTTTGTGTTTATTTGCATTCACGCCAGGCAGTCAAACTCCTAGAAATCAAAAGTTGAAGGAAAGGGGATGTTAATGCAACATGGGTTATAAATCTTGGTTTAGCAACAGGCACATAGCTATAGGCAGTGAGAGAGGAGGGTGGGGATGTTTAAAAGATGCTTATATTTCATTAGAGATTGATTTACTGTTACAATTACTATGCACACTGTCTAGGCTATTCATTTTCAGTGTAGGGGTACACAGAATTATGTAATATTGACATATTGTGAAACATGTTAATTGGCAGGCTTTGATAACAGGCAGATGTATCCAAGTAAAGAACAGTGAAGTGTCTGAGTTTGGATGGAAAATATGCCCATCAACTTTCAAATGTAACCCCTGTGTATTATTTTAATGTAATTATTTGATTATATACAGGTATGTATCTTATGTAGAATCTAAAAAATTAATAACTTCAATATTCAAATACAGTACTGTTTAATTTTTTTTCCACAGTTTTCCATTAAGGACCTATGGGGACTTCTGTGTCTTTCAGTACAATAAGACACCCAGCTTGTCTACCGTCTTACATGTGTCTGCACCCTGCTACACTCAGGTCAAGTTTTGTCTCAACTGGTCTGAAAAAATAAATAAATTGAATATTATCGCATGAAGCAGCAAAGCTTCTGCCAGTAGAGCCAACTTGTTGCACACTTATCAGGCTTGAATGATGTTTCAATGAAGATCCCCAGTCAACTAAAAATAAATACTCTAAAAGGTGTATACCATTAGCCTGTGCATTCCTCAAAAGTGAACTAAATGAAGACGAAGAACCCTACTGTGAAGGTGTACATGCCTTTTCATTATTGTTGAAATCCAAATATTGTGTTTAAATGCGCTGGAGGGAAAATAAAATAGTGTGTCACCAAAAATCCCATACAACGTGCTTGAGCCCATGAGCAAAACTGACTGGTGATGGTAAAGAGGAAACAAGAGGTTGTATCAGGAGCACTTTAGGGCATGCAATAGCATGGTGATAACTGGGTTACTACCAATGGCAAAGTAAACAACAATCCATTCGCACTGCTTTATATGACATGGCTTGTTGTCTGTACTGATATCTAAAAGAATTATTACAAGGCCCTACAGTATCTACTTTTGTCAAACGCTGGACAGTTGGCAGTTAATATTGCTTGTTTTGGAATAAATAAATAAATAAATAAATAAATAAATAAATAAAACTTTTAAAAAGTCCTTTATCAAAGAATAACTTAACAGGAGAAGTTATATAAGTTCAGTTCATATAATCAATCAGCATTATTAATGATGACTTTATGACTTTTAGAAATAATTTTGTGTTTACTTCCACAGCTTTTCTGTCCCTGTGGAAGCCTAGCCGTGGAATGTTATCTGAACAGTTTGGCACATATACAGATTTTCCAGGCAAAGCAGAGTAAATGAATTATTTACCAGGAGTTTTGACAGCAGGGAGAAGAGCGATGAGACAGTAACATGCTTTTGGCAACATGTTATCAAATTGAAAGCAACAGTGCACTCCCTGCATGTGGTACAGTGGGTTGGAACTGACTCTGGCAGATGACACAAGCTCTCGACAGTGATGCCTGTACAAGCTGACAGCACCTTCTACAGTCAATCAAGACTACATGCTGCATTGGAGCTAAACCAACTGAGCTTTCAGGGCAAAGCTAATTTAGCTTCAATTGTTTGTACTTTGGTTGAATGAGATGGTTTGGTTAGCAAAATACTACAAACTCTCTGGTTCCCCTTTGAACTGAAGAATAATGTGTACATTTTGCTCTTTGTTTCCCCATAAATTTACAAGGGCTTGTTTAGTTCACAAAAATGTACCCCAAACAAAGTAAAACAATAGTTAAAAAAAACCATCAGGCTTTATTTAAAGTAGTCCTTTTTTAGTTTATTAATGGTTAACTAGCTTTCTAATGCATTTACAAATGTTGTCCATGTTGTGTTAATAGTTATTAATAACACATTTATAAACTAATAACCAATACAAAGCCTGATCATTTGTGCTCAACATTACAACAGTTACATCTTTCTAAGTGCCTTCAAACAATCTGAACCCATTTCAATGATGTGATCGACTTGGAGTTGACAATCCCGAAGTAGGGGTTTGATGTTTGCTGATGTAACAGTTTGGAGACTGGGAGGGAAACGGCCGGCATACACACCACATGTGAGCATCTTACCCACCATTCAAAAAGCAGATTAGTTTGCAGATGTGGTAATTGAGCTCATCTCACCAACAGGTCACTTTCCCCTCTAACCTCATCCCTCTGCTTCCCCCCCCCCCCCCCCCCTTCACTCTCTCCCCTCCCGCACTCTCTCTGGTGCCCTCTGGAACTGTCAGTCTTCTGCTAACAAAGCTGATTTCATATCTTCCTTTGCCTCCTACCTCTCTCTCGATTTCCTTGCTCTCACTGAAACCTGGCTCTCTCCTGATAACACTGTAACTCCTGCTGCCCTGTCCTCTCTCCACACCCTGTCCCATGCTCCTCGTCTCACTGGACGGGGAGGTGGGACTGGTCTTCTCCTCTGTATCTCCTTACTCTTTTCTGTCTCCTATGACCTCTTCTCACTCTCTGTTAACACCTGTGAATTTCACTCTGTCCAACTAACCTCTCTTAATGAAGAGGATGGGAAGGAGACAGCAGCAGACGCAGCAACAGCAGCCACAGAGGGAAGTCTGCAGGGTCTGCCTTGAGGGAGAGGAGTGGTGTTTCGCCATCCATGAGCCCTGGCATATCTCATCAGAAGACAGCGCAAATGCCACTACCATCGGCCGTCTGCCAGGGCTGATCAGATAATTGATAGCTGGTTAATCCCTCGGTCACTAATATAAAAAGCCTGCAGCTCTCCCTGTTCTGTGTGGGTGTTTGGAGGAGGAACAAGAGCAAGGAAGAGAGAGAAATCAGACTGAAAGTAAAATAAAATAAAGACTATAGGAACAGTGAAGGCGATTGCCCAGCCTGACCTGTAGTCAGTTTTGTGTTAATTTTTAAACTTTTATTTTTGCTCTGTGAGCAGTGTTTTTGTGTTTAAATATTTATTTTATTTTTGTTGGAAAATAAAAATAATGCTGCAGTGCGTTTGCACCCAAATCCCTGCCTGCCTGTGTGTGTATCAGTTCCTGCTTCTGGACTGACATCACCACCTCAACCATCCCTGCCACACTTGGTCAGAGTGAATCAGTTGTGGAACCCCAGAACAGTAGAACCACTCATTAAAAAGCAGTTGAGCAACAGTACTAGCACATTGATCCAATTGTATTTTAGGCTCAGCTCACTGTTACCACCCTTGCACTGACTCAGGAGCGGCGATGATGAACACATGCTGTCTTCCAAAACGTGTGCTGTCAGCCAACCGCTTCTTTTCACTCTGCAGGCCCACCATGCAGCCAACCCAGAGCTACAGCGTCAGAGGATGACGCAGCTCTGGGCAGCTTACAGGCAAGCCTGCAGGCGCCCGGCCAGTCTACAGGGTTCGCTGGTGCGCGGTGAGCAGAGGAGACCCTGGCCGACCTAAGCCACCCCCCCAGATGGCGCTCGACCAATTGTCCGCTGCCCCCTGGGAACTCCCGTCCACAGTCGGCAGTGGAATAGCCTGGACTTGAACCGGCAACCTCCGGACTATAGGGTGCATCCACGTGGAGTGCCTTTACCGGATGCGCCACTCAGGAGCCCCCTTGTACAGAAGTTTTGGCCTACACTTTCACTTTGCCAATACTTGGCAATACTTTAATAACCAAAACCCCACGACTGGGAATTAACTTCCCCAACACTGTTACCTCAAGTTCCAGGTGCACCACATATGGAATGTCCAAACCATTGGCCGCTTTAAGCTGTAACCAACCACAATGCTGTAGCCTCTTCCATCCCCAGGGTCTAAAAAACTGAGAGAAGAACCTTTCAGTTATAGTAGTGACCACTGAGCCGGTGTCCAGCAGACAGGGAACACTCACCCCACCCATAACGACATTGATTACTGGACACTGACCCACTAAACACTCCATCATAGTGGGATACTCAGGAACTATACCAAAAGAGTCTACTTCAACCCCTCCTGATGTCTGGCTCATTACACCAGAGGGCGTCCACATTCTGTATATTGGGCTGTGCATTAGTTCTTTATTTTTTTCTTTATTAGATTTTCCTTTAAAATCAATAGGCAGGAGCTGTCGGCAATAGTGTGCAATATGACCTAGTCGGTTACACCGCAAGCACCTACATTGCTCATTAGGGTAGCTCTGATTACTACTTAGTGGGGGTATACCCCTTTTGTCCTGCATAGATTCCCAATTTTTCATTAGAGCTTCTTAATTAGTGATTGCAACCTGCATTCCGCATGGACCTAGTGTCCCACATGCTACAATAGCATTGTATGAGAAATGTGCAAGCAATGAGGCGGCCAGAGTACGGTGTGTAGGAGTCCTTTGCAATTCGATTGCAATAAATTACAAATGTAATCTCCAAAATGCACAACGAAAAGTTACTGTTTGTTGTATTTCAAATTAACTATGGTACAAGTATTCACAATAAAGAATAATCATTTTTAGTACTTATAGTTTGTGAAGGGGATACTGACAAATATAGTATTCAAAAAGTATTTGAACTTCCAGCATAAAATACAAACACAAATGGCTCCCAAATTGGGAAGAAGTACTGAGGGGCAGATGTATTAATGTGGGCCAGATGCAGTGCAAATATTCCCGCAGTTTGCATTTCTGCTGCAACAATTTGCAAAGTATACAATTTGCCATATGTACTAAAAGAAAATACATTAATAAAGAGAGCCTTAATATACTCATTTAAATATCTGTTGCATCATCTAGCGAGATCTCTAGCATTGCATTGCTGTACAATGCGAATACAATATTATTTTAAATATTATTATTTTAAATATATTATTTTGCAGTGTGGAGTAGTGGTTAGGGCTCTGGACTCTTGACCGAAGGGTCGTTGGTTCAATCCCAGGTGGGGACACTGCTGCTGTTCCTTGAGCAAGGTACTTTACCTAGATTGCTCCAGTAAAAACCCAACTATATAAAAGGGTATTTGTATGTAAAAATAATGTGATAACTTGTGACAATGGTAAGTTGCCCTGGCTACTGCTAAGAAATAAATAATAATTAAAAAAAAAAAAAAAATTGAAGCTAAATGATTTTAATTATTATTATTATTATTATTATTATTATTATTATTATTATTATTATTATTATTATTATTATTATTATTAACATTAACTTGGCCTACTTAGTAGCCTAGACAATTAACACAAAATAGATCATGATGCCGCATTGACAAGTTATGATACTTACAGGAGGACAGTCATTTCTCGTTAATAGGAATTTTAAGGGACCAGCAAAAGTTTTGCTATGTACCATTAATTCGCAAAGCATTCCCTAAAAAGTCGCTAACAGCATTGCGCTTGTTTAATACATTTCATCCAAGACTTCCAACTGGTTTGCGACTATTGTGACAGCCGCAACACTTTAGTACATCTACCCCTTTGTGTTTCCAGGTATGTTTTATCCAAACCATCTTAATGTGAGAAGTGTTCCCCAAAAGCAGTTATCTAAATAGCTGTTTATATTAACTTTTTCCATGTGGAGCAATTCTATTGGGAATAATTTCACATTTTCATCTGCACCAGCAATAAAACTCAATCTGATCTTGTTCCAGTATCACATGTCTTATGCTGCTGGTTACATCTGTTGTCTACAGTCCAATCTGCAACAGAATGTTACACAAAGGTCAAAGACCACCTATATATACACATCATGTTTTTGTACAAGTGTAATTTAGAAATTAATTCTCCTATTGCCCGGATAATGTAATGTATTCAGAGACAACCGTTCTGCCAACTTCCTTTTCTTCCGTGCAGTTCAAGGTTTGATACCCGCCAATCACAACCTTTGCATTGGATTCTCATTAGGATACCTTAAGTGTGACGGAGATTGAGTTCTGCCAAACTACAATCCTAACTGGGGGTTCACAGAGCCCCAATTGTTTTGTTCTGGATCCGCTGCTGATGAAAACGAATAGGGATGATATCAAATTGCTTTCAAGTCAGTCTCAGTGGCAGACTGAATCATGGCAAATGTAATTATTTAATTGGCATATATTAAAGGCCCTTTAGAAGAGGATGTCTCCAGGAGGTGAACAAATCAGTTTGGAATTCTCTTAGAGCAGGAAAATATGCCTCATGTTCTCTTTAATAAAATACTGAATGACTTATATTAATAAGTAGTACTGACAGCAGCAGTTCATGCTGGCGTGATGTATGAGTGTTGCCTCCCAATATGATAAGTGACAGAATTACTCACTGAGCAGCTGTTAGTTGTACTAATTTACAAAAGTTTTATACCCAGAATTTAAAAAATGGTATTACTCAAATGAGGCTTTTTTATTTCTTTATTTAAAATAGAAAGTATTTATTTATTTTTTTAAATTTTTTTGTTCAGCTGCTACCAGCATGGATTTCATGATAGGTCAATTTAGATTATGGGGGTTTAGATTAGCATGAACGCACTGTATTGTTCAAAGTTAATTCCAAATGACAAATAATGTACATTTCTTTCTAAATGGCAGTCTTGAAATATGATAACTGGAGTTGAGGCTTGCAGTGGAAAACTGTTGCCCCAAGTATTGAAAAAGTGACAGACAGTGGGCAATAATTCCTGAACCCACAGGGATTGTTTGTATTTTGGTGTTTTGTTTTTTTTATTATTTGGCAGAGCTAGTGTTAAAACCCCTTGCTTTCAATTTTTCACACTCTTTTGCAGGGCAAATCAGATAACATGGAAGGATTGTACAAATAACAACATAAAAATTATAATAATACCACTCCCTGTCCTATCACAAAAAGGTATACACTGAAACAGATTGCAGTATATAATCCTTTAACAATAAAGTAACATCCTATATAAAACGAAAGCCTGTAATTCAAATACTGCTAAGCTTGCAAATACGAATATTCAGCATTATTTAAACCATCTCAATGTCAATTGGTATTTGCTCTTCCACTGGGTATTGGGCAGCACTGACTGGAGTTAAAAGGTCAGCCTGGGGATAAAATAATCCAATTTGTTATAGAGGACCTTTTTTTTCTTTTTTTCTTCTTCTTCTTATTTTTTTTTAAGAAAATGCTCTTTGACTTTTTTGAATGTCAGCAATTAAAAAAAAAAAAGTATGTTTGGTGCTATCAAATAAAATGTTTTTTTGAAACAGTTTAGTTATTCAGCGACAATTATCTGGATCATTCTTGGATGTTTGCTAATGAGAGATCGGCTGTCGTGGATTCCAGGGAGACTGAATGCTCTTTGTACTGACAATAGGGGCTAAAATCACTGGAGAGCAAATGACTGGACAAATCATTCATCTATGCAAATGCCAGCCAAGAACGGTCACATTCATTTATTACCCTCCTTATTATAGTAAACAAGGCAGAAATCGTGACTGGCAAGCATCAACATGCCCCAAAGTATGATCTGTGTTTCAGAAGAGAGGGAAAAGGCAAGCCACAGGAGAATACGTTGATTTATGAAAGAATAAATGTCACATCAGCACATTCTTTGAGATTTCTTTGAGATTTCTGATTGACAAATGTTTTATTCAACATATTAAACAATGATATTTTTATGTGAAAGTCTTTATGTTTGATAATATGATCTTTCGGTATTATAAAGGCATTGAGCTACTTTGTATGAAACCAAGTGAGTCAGGGATAGAGCACAACTCGGCTGTAAAGACCATTATCCACTGTCCAACTCTGCTTAGCGAAGCGAATCAACTTATCATACCTTTATTATTCTTAACTCATGACTTACTTTGAAGTAAAAAATCCTGTTGATGTTTCAAGATCTTTTCTTCTCACTTTTAAAGACGTGCATAGTCTGGCCCCTGCATATATTCTCATGTACACCCTCTCGGTCACTTTGCTCCTCTTACCTTTGTCTCCAGAGGAGCAAATTGAAAATTCAGACAAGGATATATTATCAAATCCAAAAGGTGTGGAGTTTCAAGTGACAAAAATAACGTCATACTATAGCTTGCTTTGTGTATTTCAATACGCCTATCTATTGACCCAATTAGACTATGTATCATTTCTGTTGTTTATAGTGATGTAAGCATTGATATGATGGCTATGCTAGATGCAGATTTTTTGTACCAACCATATTTTCCTTCACTAGGTGTAATACTGTGTTCAAGGTAGAAGACATGTTGGTAAACCAGGAAAGCATTACCTGAAGCCACTGCAGCCTTAAGTCACCTCTTCCATTCCTGTATTTTGATACCTCATGGGGTAATGTCACCTGTTGCCGAAGAACAAAAAGGTTATTGATTGATATTTGTGATTTGTTTATTGCATGCTTCATTTAATAAAGTCATTTTGGAAAAAACAATAAAAATAAGTTTGCAGGCAGCGATTGGATAGACCATGGCGCCATGCTTATCACAGGGAGGTGTTTGGCAGTACTAAATAGACACAGTTTCTGTTGTATTGGAGATGAGTAACAGCCAGGTACCTGCAGCCAGAGAGCCAGCACAACCACCCGAAGCACTCTAAAGCGCTGCACAGCAGAGCACAACGAGCACCACCCGGAGAGCACTTTTCCGTGCACCACGAGGATTGTACCATTGTTGCTATTATTATTTCAGGGTCGTATACCCCCCGATACCATTGCTGGTAGAGGGGCGGATTTATTATTTATTTATTGCAAGACTGTTGTCTGGATATTATATCTTCACCCACACCACTCACAGGTGGATTGTCAACCAAGAGCAGAAACATTGGGCCAAACTCCTTCCCTACTTGATGTTTGCAGTGAGAGCTGTGCCTCAGAGATCGACCAGGGTTTTCTCCCTTTGAACTGCTGTACGGGAGGTAGCTTTGACCTTGTGAATGAAGGGTGGGAAGACCAAACTAAGAGTTCCAAAAACATAGTCAAATATGTAATAATGTTGAGAGACCGTCTGGAATTGGTTGGTTGTTTGGCACACGAGAATTTAAAACTGGCTGATGTTTTTATCAGTAATTAGTTCATATCAAAACTTTATCTTTCAAATAATGCATTTTGTCTTTTTAAGAAATGTAGAGGATCACTAAAGTGTTGTACAGCACAGGTGAATAATACTGAATTGCATCACCCAGGGTATAAGTTAATCAAACCAACCCTTTAGTTTCTTGAGAGCTGGTTCACAGACCCTGATTAGCTTTAATCTTGAACTACCTAATGATACCTTACTAAGGTAGTCTAAGATTAGGGGTATGTGAAACCAAACATATACGTTTTTACCCAGCAAACCAAACAGTGGTGAAAGAGAATCTGTAACATCCCAAGACAGCAAGGAAAACCAACCAACACACAGTTGTGAAAATGGCACCATTCTAGTTTTATCCCCAATGCTTCCTTCTGCTTATCCCCTATTTTCTTCTCCTGCTTTTCATCTGTCAACCTGTCTTTCAGTTTTTTCTGCCCTGCTCCACTGGAGCAACTAAGAGCTCTCCTCTCCCAGTCTCTGTCTGTTACCCTCTTGACAGCCTTGCCTTCACTCACAGACACTTTAACAACCAAATGGACAGTGGGATCTTCCAACAGCCCAGTCTTTAGTTAGGTTAGTAAAGGGCACATCTACAAATTCTAGTATTATTGCTGTATGTGAAGATAAAGATGCTAAGCACTTTGTTTGTGTTAGGTTACGAGATATTAAAAGCATGTTTATATGCATGCATCTAAGCCTGTTAAAAAATGTAGATGTGGAAAATACCATATTTGTTAAACAAGGATGTGTGTGGCTAGTCTTAATCTTCAGCTCATTCAGTTTACAAAATATATTTTCAATGGCAAAGGAAGTCTGGGAAAGATGAAAGCTTGTTTTTCTACAGCCAAACTTACTTTCGAGAATATGCACATGAAGCTAAATTACAAGAGAATGTTATGAACAGACACCGATGAAGCATTAATAAAACCGTGCTGTTATGAGGTATTGCAGCTATGTTAACAAGTATTGTTTCACAAGGTAATCCTTTTCAAGGTGCAGTATGGTTCTGAGGGCTGATGGGAGCTCTTTTAGGGTAACTTCCATAGGAACTTTTATAATATGATCTCCATGGCAACCTCTCCCTCTCCTTCATGCCAATCCTGTCAGCTACAATCGTTTCAATGTCTGCCTTACATTGCCTTACTTTTAACAGTTCCATATTTTCCACTGTTTCAACTTCTGCCCTTCTGTTATTTCAAAGAAAAATGCAGCTGTTGCATTTTTTGTTCCTTTCATAATCATCAAGTTCTTTCAGTTAGATGTATGCCTTCCAAAAAAAAAACTAATCTTTGCTTCCAATGCCCTGGAGACATTACTGGTCTGCTTTCAAAGATATGCCCTTGCAGACTGTGGTGTGTTTGTTTAATGAGAATGTAATTATATTGTAATATAACCAAAGACCTCTGTATCTCCTGGTTATTTACATTTTCTTTGAATGCACTGAAAGAAAAGTAGTTTAAGCCATCATACAGTAATACACTTGGCTAATGTGAATGGGGAATGATGGGATATTTTTTTTAGTAAACAAAAGTTGTATCACTTGCAACAGTGTTTTGTATACTGCCAAACATTTGTGAATTACTATCTACACAACACTGCCCTCGTGTTTAGTAAGGTAAACTCACAAGCACATTCAGCTTTATTTATCAAATAATGTGTCTGATGTGTTACACTATAATATCAGCACCAAATCTGGTGATGAAAATGTATCATTTTCAGTGTTTTTGGGACAGACTACTAGGTTCTAATGCATCCTTCTAGGGTATCTGTCACTGCCAATGTGGTAAAAATAAAGTAAAACGATAATACAGGCAGTTTTTACCTGTCATTAATATTAGAAAAAGTTAGAGGTGGTGGTAAATCAAATGCAAATACCCAGTTTTACACAATGGCATTAACACAAAAGTGGTATCAGTGCATCAAACAAGGTCAATGATTTTATTTAATATGTCACAGTGTGGGGTATGATCATATGACATTATCAGAGGCCAAATGTCATATAGAGTTCTGTTTTGAGCTGTTTTAGGACCTGTTGAGTTAAAATGGCTCACAACTGAATATCCCCCTTCCTCGAGAATTTTGGACAATGATTAATATGACCTAAATTCAGTGCTCGAATTATTATTATTATTATTATTTATTTCTTAGCAGACGCCCTTATCCAGGGCGACTTACAATTGTTACAAGATATCACATTATACATTATTTCACATTATACAGATATCACATTATTTATTTATTTTTACATACAATTACCCATTTATACAGTTGGGTTTTTACTGGAGCAATGTAGGTAAAGTACCTTGCTCAAGGGTACAACAGCAGTGTCCCCCACTGGGGATTGAACCCACAACCCTCCTAACCACTACTCCACACTGCTGCTATTTATGTGGGGGCCGGGCACCCTTAATTCTTTTAAGGGCCCCCTCACTTTTGTATATAGTTGAAGGCACTGGGGGGTGGGGCGTGTTTTGGGCCCCCTTAATTCTCACCAGGGATTTTAGAAATCTGTTGGCTGCAGGAGGATTTTCTAATATCTTGCCAGATATTTATATTTTGTGGGGAAAGTCTGTTGTAGAAGCGAACCCCGCTTTCTGCAGTGTACATGACAGCATACACATCCTCTTACTACCAATCAAATTGCTGGGTCCCAGCGACCCAACTCAGGATGTGGGTCGATGCCCTTTGACCTGGGTAGAGCGAGACAAAATGCACGACAGCCGTTCGTAAGCCGACGACATAACAAACAGCCACGCCTGCGTCAGGTTTCACTTCCGCAAGGAACAAATTATCTCCACCGGGGTTGAGCTTTTTTTAAAAATGTCAAGCATAGATATAAAAGGATAGCTCAGACACGCCCATGGAAACTCTCCTAGCAGCAGTATGCAAACCGGGCGGCCATATTGCCTAGGTAAAGAACTTAATTCCCTAGAAGGCAACAGATAGGAGCAGTTAAACTTTGACTTGTTCCAGTAATAGGCTACATTAAAATCACAAATATTACGGGAAAATATTGATGTACAAAATGGGTGTGTTTTTTGATTGTTAAATAAAACCCCAGAATGAAGGGTGGTAATAAAAGGTCAGCCAGCTAGAACAGCTTAGGAGACTGACTTTTTTTCCTGTAGGTTTTTTGGTCTTATTAACAAATAAAATAAATGAATACCTACTGTACATACACACATGCATAAATACACCCGATTATTTCAACGTTACACTGGTGATTCACTTTTTTTTTTTTTTTTTATACTTTTTTATAAGAACTTTTAACTATTTTTTTGTAAAAATGTATGTATAAAGCTAAATCTGTGGAACATTTTTTTTAAAATTTAAATCTAGTTATAAATAACTCAATAAAGTACATACGTCAACTTAATACCCCCCGCCCCCCTCCCCCCGTCCCCCCGTCCCCCCTCCCCCATATCTATGATCTAAAGTTTTTTGTTTGTGTTTTTTATGTTTTTTTTTTATTTTTAATACAGATGACAGACAACGTCCGCAGATCCGTGAGGCATGTGTAATGCCAACAAACCATAAACCCCGCCTCACACACAACAGGACTTTTGAGTGTAGTTTTTTTTAATACGGTTCTACAGTTATGGACTACAGTTCCCAGCGATCCTCTGTCACCCACGCTTCCAGATATAGATAGATGTTGTTGACGTTCGAGGTAAACATAGAAACAGCTTTAATGACAGCATCGACAGCGGTAGTACAGTGGATTAAGTTATTGGAGAAATGGTAATTTTTTTTTTCAGAATGAACATTTAGACATATCGTGAGTATTTTTTTTTTTTGTAGTTCGACAGTACCATATGACTGAGTTACATCCAGAATCCCCAGCTATAATAAGGAGAAATAGATATCAATGTTGAAAGACAAGGCATGCTACTGAGGTAGCGGTACAGCTGTTTTCTTATTTACACTGTAGTAACTGTTCTACCTATAGTAAAAAGCCGTGTTACACACGGATGCATATACACACGGATTCTTGGCGTTTTGTTTGACTACAGACTTAATACTATTTTTAGCTTGCTGCGTCATTGAAAATGATTTGCAACGTTAGGGATTTAGAAAATACAGCCGATTACACAGTTTTTTTTTTTTTTTTTAGAGGTGGACGATTCCTTTTAATTTTCTGTTTCAACTGGAACAGTCGCGGCTGGCAGTGGTGGCCAAAAAAAATGGGGAGGCAGAAAACAAGACACATGACTTAAGGTCCCCTTAAGACCCCAGCGACAGTACAGAATTAGTGTATTCTGACTGACACTTTTCATATTATTTATTTATTTATTTATTTATTTATTTATTTGATGCCTTCATGGAAGGTGACTTACAGGACATTACAGTACAGGGTTACAATGCAAGATTGTTATTTAAATACAGTATAGTTTGCAGTAAGTGCAAATAATACTACTAAAATACAATATGAGCTAGAATGCAACAAATTAGGATTACAACAAGTTATATCTACAATGACAAATTAGTAGCGCAATAGTGCATCAGCTGAGTATCAGGTAGGTCAGGTAAGTCCAGTGCATCAGCTGAGTATCAGGTAGGTCAGGTAAGTCCAGTGCATCAGCTGAGTATCAGGTAGGTCAGGTAAGTCCAGTGCATCAGCTGAGTATCAGGTAGGTCAGGTAAGTCCAGTGCATCAGCTGAGTATCAGGTAGGTCAGGTAAGTCCAGTGCATCAGCTGAGTATCAGGTAGGTCAGGTAAGTCCAGTGCATCAGCTGAGTATCAGGTAGGTCAGGTAAGTCCAGTGCATCAGCTGAGTATCAGGTAGGTCAGGTGAGTCCAGTGCATCAGCTGAGTATCAGGTAGGTCAGGTAAGTCCAGTGCATCAGCTGAGTATCAGGTAGGTCAGGTAAGTCCAGTGCATCAGCTGAGTATCAGGTAGGTCAGGTAAGTCCAGTGCATCAGCTGAGTATCAGGTAGGTCAGGTAAGTCCAGTGCATCAGCTGAGTATCAGGTAGGTCAGGTAAGTCCAGTGCATCAGGGTAGATCAAGAGATCTACAAATGCAGTCTAAAATGTTTTACCCCAGTTCAGCTGTTAAATGCATTTTCTCCACCAGCCAACATTGAAAAATATACTTAACTGTTATACACTGCCAGCGTATGTTTAAAAAGGCACTGTATACAACATCAATATATAACATTTAGATTTCAAGACCACGTCACTAACATACTTTGCGTACAATATTTTCTAAGCAACGTTGTTAAGGCAGGAGGAAGGGAGCAAAAAAACCAAGCACATCCTATCGACTTAATTTGCTATCTTAAATATGACCAACAAAATAATTATATACCACACAGGCGAAATGAGAGTGAATAAATACTGCAGGGGAAGGGCTAAAATAATATCAATACGACTTCCAACAAACACTAACAGAGAAAAAAACAAAACCAATAACTAGATTTGTTACCAGAGAAAGGAAGTGGTATCAGATTATGAAACTTTGAACATATATCTCACTTTACTGACGCTACCATTGACATAAAGCACCGAGCATACGGGCATGCAGTGTCTTCTGGGGATAGTAGTTTATCTGGGACACGCTGAATGGTGTGGACACAGCACATTATCAAATTAGTATGGGTGGGCGTTTCAAAGTGTCACAGTACAATCAGCAGGAATTGGCTCTCCAGCTTTGCGAAGGGGTCGATTTTATCAACCTGTACCCTGCCGCCAGGATAAGCCACAGCTGGATTTTATTGCTGTATTTAACTGAGGAACACCCCAGGATTGCATTGGCTACCTATCTTTGGTTACACCAGAATAACCCATGCAAATAGGTGGTTTATGCAATCTTGGGTGGAGTAAATGTGGATCAAATCAACACCTAAATCTCAGAGCCTCTGCGAGTAAGCCGGTAGGCTTTTCAGCCCCCCAGTTGACAGCGCTTTTTAAATTTTTTTAGAGCAAGTCAGTTGCTGCCATCATCTCCATCTGCTTGCATGGTTTACAGTGACTTAAACTCTGACATAATCAGGCACTCATGACAGATTCTGACAAAAGTATAATGGAAGTTGTGTTGTGGTTGGATGCTCTCACACGTCTTAAGAGGCTGAACTGAACGTTCTAATTCCAGTGCTCAGTGTGTCGGTAGATGTTCATACTGAACCTCTGATATGTATGTAGTTTAAGAAATAGAACACTGATTAAAGGGCATGGTATTTGCAATCTTTAACTACCAAGTTATGCCAAATAAAAATGGTTTTATTGCAATTTAGAAACTAGTAAACAGTACCTTTATTTTTATGTTAAAACATTTTAAATCTCTAATCACTGTTTTATTTACCTTTCCACTGTTTTGCTTTCCTTCCTTGTCACTTTTTTAAAGCTCATTCTATCTGAATGTTCCGCAGTCAACTAGCTTGTGATAGTGCCCAGCAAAGGAGCTTCCTGATTGGTGGATGAATGTTCTGAGGTTTGTAATACATGCTTAGTTTTAGCTGATTTGTGTGTTAACCCTGCTTTGCATGCAACGTAGCTATATAAATTACAATTTACAATGAATTACAGTGAGCAAGATCATAGGGTGCTTTCCCATCTAACAATAAAACAAAGAAAATGTCTTGTTTGCCGAGATATATTTTGTTTACTGTCCATGGATCAAGGTATTTTCAGGTCTCCGAGTCAGTTTTGCTTAGCCATCACTGAATTACTTGCAGTCTTGAAATAACAAGCAGGGCAGTGGGCACAGTAATTCCTAAAACAGATGTTAAAAGTACAGCAGCAGTTCAATATAACCTGTAAGTGTATAGCAATGTCGCTTTTCAGAGGTCTGTGTTTATGGTGCACAGGCAGCATGTGTGGAGTAGTGGTTAGAGCTCTGGACTCTTGACCGGAGGGTCGTGGGTTTAATCCCAGGTGGGGGACATTGCTGCTGCACCCTTGAGCAAGGTACTTTACCTAGATTGCTCCAGTTAAAACCCAACTGTATAAATGGGTAATTGTATGTAAAAAATAATGGAATTATATGTAAATAATGTGCTATCTTGTAACAATTGTAAGTCGCCCTGGATAAGGGCATCTGCTAAGAAATAAATAAATAAATAAATAATAATAATAATAATAATAATAATATTGTACAAAAGGGGTGAACTTTACAGCAGGTGTAAGTACACTTCTGCTTGCACTGAACATATTTCGATCCATGATTGTTTAACAAGCTGCAGTATTTATTACCACACCTCAGAATAGAATGTGATACCAGTGTTCTTCTTGGGAGTACTTTGTTTAATGACCTCGTTCATGAGGTGCTGTGCTCAGCTGTTCCATTTGCTATTTTAGAACTTTCACTTTGGTTTGCGGTCCCCCTATTGACAAGACTATTGTGATAAAAAAAAAAACAACTCTGCCTTTGTGATATGTTGCTAAACATACTAACTACGTGTTTATACTTCTGTATAGAAAAAATCTGGAATTCAAGTTTTGTTTTGTATTTGGAATGACTATCCATATGCACAGTAGAATGAGAAAACACCCTATTATCATACTGTCTTTAGGCTGTATCATGCATGTGGTGCTAAGCAGTAGTTTGTATTATGTTGACATTGGAAACAAAGGTAGTCTGCATTATATAGTTTAGTATTTCAACTATATTACAATTGCATGCCATTTGTTTTCAGTTTAATAGGATCTACACAGAATTCAGAATTGTTCTAAATACAGAGACAGCTCCTAAAGTATTTGTAAAAGTGTATTGGACTCAAAATGCCTATATGTAGTTTTGGACCCTATTTGAAAAGCTTTCTTGATCAGATATTTAAAGGAGATTTTTATATATAATTAGGGCTGTCAATTAATCGCAGTTCATTTCTGCGATTAACACGTAAATTTTTTTGGCGATTAATTTTTTAACACGCGTTAATCGTATTGCTGTGTCTGAGCCTTTCGACACACCGCACTGTAATCCCGGCCGCGGCAACATTGGATTGAGTGTCTGAGTGCAGTTATTGTTTAAATAGAAAGTTAGTTACTGAACCACTTAATGGAGCAAAGCACTAAAAATGAATGGGGGGTTTATTTATTTATTTATTTATGTTTTGTAAAACCGTTCTGACGACTCACAGGACAGAAAGACGCTTACTTGTCTACTGTCAAAGTGAGTTCCAGTAATCACACACAGTATCACTCGAGTACATCTAGTCTGCTGCGTGCTGAACACACCTTCACTTCTCAAAATACACTAGCAGCTCTTCTGCTACAGACAACAACAAAACAACAAATTAAACCCACCAGTTGTGACAGAAATTCAGTATCGGTGTAAGCCTATGAATCAAGCCAAGTATGATAGGGGGTGTACCCAGTTAGCACACAATCCCACCAAAATCTGTGCCTATGTGAATGCCAAGGTTAAGTAAATTTACATATTTGTTATTATTATTATTATTATTATTATTATTATTATTATTATTATTTTTTAAACTGTGCACCCTGAAGGCGGGAGCTCAAGTTTAGGACAAAAATCCTGTTTTTAAAAAATTCACAGGCTTTAGCCAATCAAAGCAAAGTAGCTATGATGTTGTATTTGGGTGGGATCTTCCTCTCACACAACGAATCATGTGCAAGCTTTGTTTGATTGACAGCTTGTGAGGCAGCTGATGCGGCTCTTTTAAAAGTCCCAGCCGTTTGGTATTACATTTGTATTTTCCCCAAATGTTTTTCAGCTAACTGAATTAACCAACATAACAATTTATTAATAGGAACTGCAACTGCACAAATGTACTGTATATATCAAAATACGGAGAGTTGAAATATAAAGCAAACAAAAATACCAAAATTAACTTTATGCACATTCATGAAAAAAACAGTAATAGATCCAGAAACACACACACATACACACACACGAATACAGTAAATTGGAATCTATGGCTGACTGTCTTTCAAGCATACTGGATTAAGTTATTTTGCTCCAAAAACAACAGTCATTCTCAAGGGATTACAAATGTTTTTGCTATACAGCATGTTTTGAATATGGTATCTTGTTTAATAAAACTATTTTTAATGAACAAAAAATATATATATATTGTAATGACCCGGACAATTGCATTATTGCAGGACTTGTTGTCTTGTCTATCTTTTATGTTACCTGTATTGTAAGGGGAACGGGTCACGCTGTTACTTAGCATGGGGAAAAGGGGGACTTATAGACTGCAGATATATATATATATATATATATATATATATATATATATATATATATATATATATATATATATATAAGGAAACTGATAATAAAATATACAGTATAATTTTAAATGCATTAAGATTAGTAATAAACTGACATATGGGGTCAGCAGATCTTGAAGATAAGAAGGTCCAAGACCATGTAAGGCCTTATAGGTAAGAAGAACTTTAAAATAATACAAATAATAATAAAAGCATCGGTAATAAAGCAAAAGAATGAGATAGATGCAGTAACTTTATCAATTAAATATGTGATTAAAACCAAGATTAAGAAATAATTTTATTCACAATTAATTGTTTAATCGCTTGACAGCCCTAATATATATTTTGTAATAGCATTTGATATACATTAAACTGTTGTAGACTATTTAAAGAAGCCACCAACAACCTAGAATAGTTTTATTAATATTAAAACTTAATTTAGTCCTTAAAATGACAATTATTATTATTTATTTTTAACAGCTCACAAGTTTCTTCATTGCAAATAGGAGCCATTATGTCTTGCTGCTCCTATACTCTGTCTTTTCTTTTCTGAACCTTGCAGGACATGCATGTGGTGTAGAGAAAACCCAAGGCTGCCGCTGCTGCTTTGAACATACTCACATTTAAGCCTAATGTTTCCTTTGCTAACAGTTCTGAGCATGTTTTACTATATCTGCCTTCGGCGCCAAGCCAGGACAGGGACAAGAGGAGAGATCATGAACAGTCGGCAAGCCATTGAATCCAACCAGCGAACGCTACCTCACACTGTCGAAGTGGAACAGTATGTCAAAGAAATTGTCGACTTCAGTTCTCATTATGGCAGCGAGAACAGCATGTCTTACACCATGTGGAACTTGGCTGGGATGCCCAATGTCTACCCTAGTTCTGGCGATTTCACACAGACAGCAGTTTTTAGGATGTACGGTAAATGGTGGGAGCAGTGTGCCAGTGCGCCCCAGCCCTTTCGAAGGACACCGGATAGATTTCACAGTCAGGACTATGTAGAGCTGGCTTTTGAAGATCCTGTTTACCCCACGTCCATTGATATTCTTGAAACCTACCACCCCGGGGCTGTTATTCGGATCCTTGCCTGCTCACTCAACCCATTCTCTCAGAATCTACCAGCAGAAGTAAGGTAAACTCTAATACAGTAGGTCCCATTTACACCCCTTCTCAATCATATTTAGCTGGAAGCACTGCCATAAATTAACTGGAGAATTAATATTTTATCATCTGCACATAAAGCTGTGTTTACATTAAGTGATGATTTAATTACTACACTGTAAAATAAGTAAAGCATTGGCTTTTTTAAAATTATGGTACAGTCCCGTTATACAATAAATTCTACAGCAACACAAGTATCTTACTGAAAGATCAAAGTCAATTAGTTTTACTTGTTTAAAGTAAGGGATGTTTAATAATATAAGAGCCTGCTACAGTTATTTTAAATTAGGTAGCATTGTTAGAACCAGGGTTAGAAACTAACAAAATTGTGGTACTAGTCCTAAGCGTGTATACGTGTATACACTCTTGTGCCTGTTTATAATTTCTATATGTTTTCTCCACATTTAATCCTTTTGCCTCATCCAGGTCACACATAAATTCAAAATACGGTCATGCATCCTTTGCAAGGCAGTGAGCTGTTCTAAAAAGCACTTTTAGCTTTAAAATCACAGATCACAGAGGTGTTTATGGTGTGTAGTAATTCTTATGCTTTTGATGTGCCTTGTTTGGCAGTCTTTGCCTTCATCAGTTTCACACGGTTATTATTATTACTTGATTTTTACACCCCGTTAGAAAATGGACTTTTCTAGCATTTTTTAAAAGCAAGCCTGAGGACTACTGAGACACAGACATCAGCTAGTCCTCATCAGTTTTTAATTTGCTTAGGGCGAATGGGCGAGCGTTAGTTTCTAACCCTGGTTAGAAGAGTGACAGCATGAAACTTGTTTATTTGACTATGAGTGTTAAATGTGACCTTGTTAAAATATTTTAATAACCTAGGCGAACTAACTACTAAATCCTGCAGCAGTCAAAATAAATCAGTTCACATTGTTTTAATGGTGTCCAGTAGAGTGGATTGTTACCGAGAGATTGTATCTAAATGCAAATGAGCTGTGTCCCTTTCTTAAGACGTCAATTGCATACACCGTCTGTTTACACCATCACATTATGGCTACGGACATGTCTGGAGACACGTTGTCCAAAATATCAAGAAATCAAACTAAACAAAAGTACAAATAAATTGCACACACACATATTTATAGAGCTCGGTTTACTTTAAATGTACAAATCATTGCGCTGAAATAACATTAGTGTATTCTCCGTTCACATTACATTAGCCTATGTAAAAATATAAATCTGCAAATTAGGCATATACAGCTATGCATCACCCAATAGAATTAACAACTACTGTTATGGCTTCTGGCAGTGGTTAAAGTGGGGCGATATACGTCGGTATGCATACCGGTAAAAAAAAAAAAACTGACGGTATGGCATACCGGCAAAAGAAAAAAAAATCTAGGGAGAAAAAAATTCTATTAATGTTCTACTGCAAAACACCCTACCCGGACCTTTAGTTTCAAACAAAAAAACTTTGACTTTAAGGCTGCTACCTACCAGACGCGATACGGCAAGCAAAACTGCAGCGATGCGACAAAATGAATAGAACCTATGCTTTTGATAAGTATCTTTCACATCACAGACGATGCAGGAGCGGCACTGGAGCGACACGAAAATAAATAGGATCGAATCCTATTTTTTAGCGATTTGTTGTGTGTCAAGTAGGGAATTGACCAATCAGAGAACAGCTTCACCTCAGGTCATGCCCTTATTCTGCAGAAGCACTTCCCCTGTAGGTCACTGGACCCGCAAATTTTATGCATGACTTATGTGTTGGAAATTGTGTCAGTTGAATTTCGTCTGTTTTATTTATTTTATGACGTCAAAATGAAAAGATCGATCTAGGCCAGGCAAAGCAATCTAAGACTGAGCAATCACAGAGTGACGATTCTGACAGTTTGGATAACACAAAAACATCAGACCTAAAAAGCAGTCGGCACCATGCCCAAACTAAATCAGTAAACTTCTCATCAGCCAGGATTTTAATATCTAGACAAGAACAAAGAAACTCCCCCGCAAGTATGAATTCTGTTGATTTCCCTGATTGTTGGAGTAAACAACAATATCTGGACTACAAAGAGAAATATAAATAGCTGATTTTTATTTTTCCGAAAGGTTCTGTGGTGATGCAAATAAATTAAATACTGTCTATTCAAGATGTAGCATGTAGTATACTTCCATTTGGAAGCACCCAACTTCAACAGCACTAAAAAAAAAAAAAAAAAAAAAAGTTTTAAATATTTAATGTCTATTTTGTAAGTCCTTTAAAAAAAAAAAAAACTATTGTAGATTGCATTTAAAAACGATACCTAGTCTGGAGCTGTGGCTGAATGTGGTAAAAACATCCCGCACTGTAATAGAATCAAGTGAATAACCTAGCACACTTTCTTTTTACTTTGGCCTATAGGCTACTGGTAAAACAAAACAAATCATGCTGCTGCATTACACATACTGTACAGTGCTAAAAAAAAAACAAAAACATGATTGAAATGAAAGGATTTTAGCGCATTTTCTTTAACCGCAGCCTGTTAGTACACAGATCATGGTGCCGCATTAGCACGTTATAATACTATACAGTACCTTACATATACTGCACACACTTTACAGAAATCAATAATGTTTAAATATGCATAGAAAACTGTGCAGCGTAGCAAGTAACACATAGCTTACTTACTACTTTTTGTTTTCTTTTGGCATGAGTCAAGCTTTCTTTACTTTGCAAAAAGCAATTCAATACTTCAAATTCAGAATATTGTAGTCCACATCTTGCATTTCGAGTCAGTATTTCTGAAGCGTCTTGCCCCTTTCCAACCAATCGATCACAGTTAGTTTAAACTCTGTAGAGTATGTTTATGTGCCCTTTTTAATCATGTTCTTCATTGTAGTGATTTATAGGCTACTTGTATCTGTTGGACTTATTTTCATCCAGTCAGTATAAGTCATTTTCTCTTTGGATAATGCAATTCGTAGCATCACACTAAATTGATTATCGGGGACATATAAGACATATCAAAATGTACGGCATGACGGTGTCTGTATAGCAAAGGACTCCTGTACTAAAAGGTGTTGGATGCGAGTGAGAGGTTAAGAAAACCTACATTCACTCCCCAGTAACTTGCATTATTAAAATAAGACATACTTCGTCAACACAGATCAACTGTTTGGAAGTACAAGGTTCTGTGGCTGAAAAAATATGGCAGGAGATAGCTGATTGGATAAATGCAGTTTGTACTTTAAACAGGGAGATCATCTGCTGCCAGAAGCGCTGGCAAGATGAACGTCAGATTGTAAACCAAACTGCGGGGTCTTCTCTTCTGGATCATGTTCCAAGATATCTCCCTCCTCTTCATGTACAGTCCACACAAGCACACCGAAGCCTGGCATTTTCTTAGATCAACGAGTTACAAACGTGATTTATCTGTTTTCTAACCTCTCTGCCTGGTCTGCCGATAAGGGTCAATTAACGGCACAATACAGATTTATGAATCAGATGACAACTATGTTAATGAGAAAATTGGTCTCTAAAGGCATGTTATTCTAACGTCATGATGAGTGATGTTTTTTGACAGTAAATGACGTTTATGCATCACCCAATGAAATACTGTCATGTTAAACACTTACTGGCATGATAAAGGAGACATTAAGTTTTATTACTATGGGCCATCATGTGTAATATAGTGCAATGTAATATACATAAATATGGTTTATATTTCATTGACATGGAATCATCACCAAAATCCACACTGTGTATGCAATAATTACAAGATATGTTCTTAGAAAGCTTAGGCAAAAGGCCATATAGTAGCATGCTAGACACGCTCTATCATGTAACATCTATATAGTGTAAATGTTATTCATAAACTGATTGCACTAAGGTCAGGTGTCTTTTTTTAAAGGTAGAATTGCAAGGGTTTACAAAAGTTAATAATTCTCTTATCTAAGTGACATTGATGATATTTGGTTTCCAATCCTGTCTTCCTGTTTTTATTACATCATTGAAACTTTTTTTTTTATTAAAATGTATGCTTCCCTAAGCTCTTGCAGACCAATACAACATGCAATTCCATTACCATGAGGCATGTCATAAAGATCCGCTTTTTAATGTCTTCCAATACTTTACATAAAATAAAAGATTGCTGATCCCAGAGGGCTATGGGAAGAGGAACTAAATGAACGTGCTATTATAGAGCAGAGCTATTGCCATGTCCCAGTGGTGTCTACCATTGTTAGAATTCATTTCAAACTAAACTGTACATTCATTTAACAAGTACTGTAAAATCAATTTACTTCATTTATGAAATGTATTGATTGATTAGAAAAATTCCATACACATCTAATAACTCAATAGCTCATCAAATGAAACAGCAGCTAAACTCATTCAGGTGATGAGACAGGTTGGATGGATGACGTAACTTGTGCAAATCATTGTCCTTGAGTAGGCATGTGGATTTCAGCAAGACAGAATTGGAAACCAAATAAAATGAAGAACACAAATTATATTTGTAAACCGTACAAACCAAGCTTTTTATTTCATGCACATAAAAAACGATCAAATCTAAATGATTTTGGTGCCAAAACCAACAGATCACACTCAAGGTGCGATAAGTAAGGATGTGGCGTGTAAGGTACTGTACAGCAAGAAATGTTAAATCAATATTTAGGAGGCTGTGTGGTCCAGTGGTTAAAGAAAAAGGGCTTGTAACCAGGAGGTCCCCCGGTTCAAATCCCACCTCAGCCACTGACTCATTGTGTGACCCTGAGCAAGTCACTTAACCTCCTTTTGCTCTGTCTTTCGGGTGAGACGTAACTGTAAGTGACTCTGCAGCTGATGCATATTTCACACACCCTAGTCTCTGTAAGTCGCCTTGAATAAAGGAGTCTGCTAAATAAATAAAACAAATATTCATATGGTAATTTGGGTACATTCCATTTGGTTAACTCCTTTACAGACGTTGTCATCGATGTCGCCCCAACCAAGCATTTTATGACTGTATTTGCAGTACTATCTTTAAAGTGCTATATATAAAAAAAACAAAACTTTGTAGCTGGATTGTAGCTGAACATTCTTCGAGAGTATGAAAGGGTTAGGCATAGGGTGATTGCTGTCATTACCAATAAGTCAATATGGATAATTTGACTTAGAGCTATCTGAAGACCTTAGGCAGAACATTTTTTATTGTCATAAATCTGGAGAAGGATACAAGATTTCCAACCATTTGAGTATCCCAATTTCAACTATTGTTTCTATTATCAAGAAGTACAAGACTCATGGTACTGTCACAACACTCCCTCGGTCTGGAATAAAGAAGGGTCTTTCACCAAGAACAAGTAGAAGAATTGTGAGGAAGGTTAATAGCAATCTGAGATTGACTACCAAAGATACTCAAAGTGAATTGGCTGCAAGTGGGACTGGGGTTTCCATTTCAACCATAGGTCAAGTATTGCATGGTGAAGATCTCAATGGTCGCAGGCCAAGGAAAAAGCCACTCTTAGGAAAACGTCACAAGGACAGTCGCTTAAAGTTTGTAAAACGGCATTTGAATGATGGATATGAGTTCTGGTCAAAGGTTTTGTGGAGTGATGAAACAAAAATCGAACTATTTGGTCATGCTGATAGTCGTTACGTTTGGAGAAAGTCTGTTGAGGCATACAAAGTTTTAAAAATTTAGTTCCAAAACATGGTAAAAATGGATTCCATAGCATACCAAAAGATATTGGCCAATCATCTGAAACCCTCCGCTACAAAAATTGGTTTAAAGCGCAACTGGACGTTCCAACACAGCAACAATCCAAAGCGCACATCAAAATCTATTTCAGAATGGTTAAAGAAGAATAAAATCAAGATACTGGAATGACCTAGTAAAAGTCCCGATCTAAATCCAATTGAGAATCTTTGGTATGAGTTGAACAAGGCTGTGCACAAGAGAAGTCCTCGGAATTTGAATCAACTGGAACAATTATTATTATTTTTTTTTAAATTTAGTAGTCACCAATTCTCTCCAATTTAGTAGTGTCCAATATTTTTTGTTTTTTACTTAGCTCAGCTCACTGCTACCACCCCTGCGCTGACTCGGGAGCGGCGAAGACGAGCACACGCTGTCCTCCGAAGTGTGTGCCGTCAGCCGACTGCTTTTTTTCACATTGCAGACTCACCATGCAGCCACCTCAGAGCTACAGCGTCGGAGGACAACGCAGCTCTGGGCAACTTACAGGCAAGCACGCAGGCGCCTGGCCAGACTACAGGGGTCGCTGGTGCGCGCTGAGCCGAGAACACCCTGGCCGACCTAACCCTCCCTCCCCGGGTGGCACTTGGCCAATTGAGCGCCGCCCCCTGGGAGCTCCCGTCCTTGGTCGGCAAAGGAATAGCCTGGACTTGAACCGACGACGGTCAGACTATAGGGTGCATCCTGCACTCTACGCGAGTGCTTACTGGATTCACCACTTGGGAGCCCTGAAACTGGAACAATTTTGTGTTGAAGAATGGTCAAAAATCACTAAAGAATCATGCCAAAAGGTCATTGACAAATATCCGAATCGTTTAAAAGAGGTTACTATTGCGAAAGGTGCCTCAACTAAGCTATTTCATTTTCCTTGTCAGGGTATGAATACTTTTGAATTCGCATTTTTGGAGTTTTGCAAAAAGATTGCTGAAATAAATAATTGTAGACATCTATTTCTTGTAACTTTTTTTTTCCTCATTCACAAAAGCAAAACTTTTGCTTCAAAAGATTTCCCTTAAAACTTTGTTTGGGAAATTTCTAGAAATTATAAATTTCCATTGGGGTTTTGACTACAACTGTATATATTTCCAGACCCTTGCCAGACCACACTACTACATCATTGTAAGATCACTATATATATATGTTTTATTTTTATTATAGTCTACCTTTAGGAGGTATTTTTTTCAACAATATCATTATATACAGTATATATATATATATATATATATATATATATATATATATATATATATATATATATATATATATATATAAATTATGTTACCTTAGGTACCCTGGGGTAAAGGGATTTAATTTAAAGGGATTTATTTTTCATAATTTTACATTATTGAACCTATAGTTATTATACTCAACATAACTAGCTTCACCACATGGTGAAAATGTCAGCAGGTTACAAAACAATACAAACATGAATTAATTACATCTAAAAATGAGCTTAAAATAGCATCATCCCTAACTTATATATATGTTGATAAGAAGAAACAATATTTTAAAAATAATGTACACAAAAAGTTTAAATGATTAAAAAAAAACCATTTATTTCAGAAATCAACCTTCATTTTTGTACACTGCAGTTCTACCGTCTCTGAATATATATATATATATATATATATATATATATATATATATATATATATATATATATATACATTATACATATTTTATTCCATATATATAACCCAACATCATCCCCTGCTTTGAGCATTTGATTATTACATTATATATCTCCACAATACCGATGTAGAAGAACAAAGAAAAACGTATTCATTCATAGCACCTCCTACTACTTAACATTACATTATAGCTGCATTTGTCGTGTACTGTGTATGTATATTCACTGTATGTGTGGGTCTGAGAGAGTGACAGCTGCAACACCAGTCAAAGCCACTATCTTCAAAGTGAACAGCCTGTCAATCAGGCTGTGTAAGTCGACAGAGACAAGTCTGTCTGGTTCACAAAGGGCTTGACTGTCGCGATTCGAAGTTTGGTGCAGTTTAATTACAGAATGCCGTAGTAACACAGCTAAGAAGGGACGCATAGCGGCAAATCAAACATGGCTAATGGCAGCTACCCTAGACCACTAGGGGAATCGAACATCGCGGATGCTGGCTGCAAGGGGGTTAAAGTATCTCAGAGAAGGGAATATAATTAGGGGTGTTCATACTTTAGAGCCAACCACACTGTGATGCAGCAGATTCCTGATCACACAACCTTACACACATTTAGAATTGTATCTGAGCATTTAAGCGTTGTTAGAATTATACCTGGTTGGCCTCAGTGTTTATACGGTCAGTAGTAACTACACAGTGTAAAGTTATTATTGAACTCTTGTTAGAAAACTTATTGCTCTGAGTGGTTACTAACACTACAAATATCTTAGTTTAAAAGTTAAAGCATGGTTAATCTTACTATTTAAGCATTTAAGAAATTAAAATATTTGAAAGCTCCTAAAATACTATTTATTGATTTATAAATTTTTTTCAGATGGGAGGAACTGTGGTCGGGAGAGCCGTCAAAAATGGTCACACCTCAGGCTCGTCAGTTTTCACCACGCATCAAGCAAATAAACTTCCCTACCAACCTAATACGTTTAGAAGTCAACAGCTCGCTGCTGGAATATTACGCAGAGCTGGATGCTGTTGTTCTACGTGGAGTGAAGCAGAGGTCTTTACTGTCCCTGTACAAGATGCCACTGATAGATATCAACGATTTAAGTGACAGCGACGAAGAAAAGGATGCTTATGAAGCAGAAAGACTACATAAGCAATGCCGAGACACAGGCATTAATGAACACACCAATAATGGTTACTTTGATAAACTTCCCTACGAGGTACAGTTTCTAAAATACACATATATGTTAACATTAACAAGATTCTTATATGTGTCCCAAGCCGCTTAAAAACAACACTAGATTTTACTCTATATTTAATAAATATAAAAGTTGAACTTGACAGAGCCGTGACAAGGCTTTAACATACAGGAGTGTGACATCCTGTTTATTTCCCCCCTAAAAGTGGCTGGATTTCCATTGTAAATGATCTTGAGCAATTATTCCAAAAAACACCTTGCCGGTACCTGACGCAACTGGCCCTTGACCAAACATTTGCATGGTTCAGCTGTCTGAGGTACTGTACTTACAGGTGTATTAAAGAGAATCTTAGTAATACAATTAGACTATTTATAGATGTCTTTGTCAGTGACAGGACCTGGTTCTAAAGCAAATGCACATGTTGACCTTTAGTTAGCAAGAAATGTCTTAAATTGAGGTAGACACGTTCTTATTTGGAGTGGTTTCTCATTAGTTTTATGAAGTAAAAATAATACAGAATCTTTTTCTTCAAACCAGACCTGTATGGTTTACTAAAGAGCCTCAACATGTTGTGTACTGGATATAACTTAGTAGAAGTTCCTCTTCAAACAGTTGGTAGTGTGGATGGTACAGCTGCAAGCCGTTACAGTTCTGTAGCTTGGCAATGCCAGAGCTCACCTGTAGGAACAAGCTGCTCCAAAAAGCATCCAATTATTACTGCTGTAGATCTTATTTTTCAACAATATACATTTTGTTTGCCTTGCAGGGCTTCCAACATATTGGCTACTTACATTTTGCATGCATGAGATAATAAATTATTACTTTGAAAAGTTTATTGGTTAAGTTAAATGTAAGTTTGTTCTCTCTTTGCCACTCCTGTGATTTAATTTAATTTAATTTTTTTTGTTTGTTTTAAGTTTCATTTTATACAGAAGGCGTCTTTTTATAATTGTATAAATAAAGTAAAAAGTACAAGAAACAGAAACGTACGGTGTATTGAAAGCAAACTGTTTTGACTGACATATTGTTTCGGAGATTAAACAACTTGCATTTTTTCTGTGTTTATAGATTAAACTACTGTGTTTTAGAGTGGTGTATTTGGTTTCCTTATCTAAAGTGTGCTATGGGGAACAATGGATTAGGAAATCAAATGCATATATGAACAAATAATTAAAAAATACTATGAAATGTTAGAAAATATTTCATTATATAAACAAAAAGACTTGTTTGTCATTTAATTTAAGTTTCTTTTTGTATTTCTAAAAGTTTTTCCAATGAAGATGATGTAGATCCTTCAGAATAAATCCCATTACCTATCCCTCTATATTAGGGCCTATTACAAAAATAACTGAATTTGTTTTATAGTAACCCAAACTTTATATCATATGTGATTAAGAACACAAGAAAGTTTATAAATGAGAGGAGGCCATTCGGCTCATCTTGCTCGTTTGGTTGTTGGTAGCTTATTAATCCTAGAATCTCATCAAGCAGCTTTGTGAAGGATCCCAGGGTGTCAGCTTCAACAACATTATTGGGGAGTTGGTTACAGACTCCAACGATTCTCTGTGTAAAAAAGTGCCTACTATTTATCTGTTCTGAATGCCCCTTTTGTGATCTCCATTTGTGACCCCTGGTCCTTGTTTCTTTTTTCAGGTAGAAAAAGTCCCCTGGGTCGATACTGTCAATACCTTTTAGGATTTTGAATGCTTGAATCAGATCACCAAGTAGTCTCCTTCTTTTAGCCTGTCTGCATATGACATGCCTTTTAAACCCGGGATAATTCTGGTCGCTCTTCTTTGCACTCTTTGTAGAGCAGCAATATCCTTTTTGTAACGAGGTGACCAGAACTGAACACAATATTCTAGATGAGGCCTTACTAATGCATTGTAAAGTTTTAACATTATTTCCCTTGATTTAAATTAAACACTTTTCACTATATATCCGAGCATATTGTTGGCCTTTTCTATAGCTTCCCCACATTGTCTAGATGAAGACATTTCTGAGTCAACATAAACTCCTAGGTCTTTTTCATAGATTCCTTCTTCAATTTAAGTGTCTCCCATATGGTATTTATAATGCACATTCTTACTGCCTGCATGCAGTACCTTACACTTTTCTCTATTAAATGTCATTTGCCATGTGTCTGCCCAGTTCTGAATGATGTCTAGATCATTTTTAAGATTCACCTTTCACAGATCATCGGGTATGTACTATATTCTTAGAACTGGGTCAAATATTTAAATATTCGAACAAACACTACTTGAAATGTATTTCATTGCAAGTGTCCAAGTTCGTATTCGTTCACATAACAAAATTTAGAAATGCATTTATCAAAAAGATATCAAAGGAACCAAATGAAAATAAATGACACTTATTCTTCTGTACTAAAGAGTATTTCTCTCCTTTCTTTAATAATTTGATACAGTACCCTTTTTATGCTGTAAAATGGTACAAATGATACTTTTTCTGAGCATTTTTTAAATTAATACATGTTTGAATATTATTTGTTTAAATTTTGAAAGAATATTCAAACATAAAAAGCGTATGTTTGTCCCAGCCCTATGTGTCATTCATACAGATTGCCTTTGGAAACAAAGCAAATTGTTCCAATATACTGTAGCACATGTATATATTCTACATTGTGAAAACTCTCAAGCAGCAGTTAATGAAGTACTCAGTTACTACACAATGCAAATGATGTTTTCTGTGAAGTAAAATAAAATAAGACAGAAACCAATCTCCTGTTAGTTTCTAGCAGGTTTTGAAATCCTAAATTGCTTTGACAGCTCAGTAATGGGCCTGATTACACATAGATAAAGCAGTTTTATGACAGTCGTCGTATATTCCTGACCAGCTATGATTAATGAGATTTGCCCTGAAGGCCTGAAAACCCATCATCTAGTTAATTAAAATTAAAATAAAAACAAATAATATTTGCACACTAGCCATACGTTTCCAGTCCCCTCGTTTGTTTTGAAGAGGATTAGTGGAGGATTGCTAAGGCTCTGAAAGCTGTCATTGTAGATGCAAGTGCAAAATAAAATGCATCCCAGCATCCAATTAGCATTCTGTTTCAATGTTTCATCAGTTATCGTCAGGGATGAGACGATAGCTGGGTCCATTGCAGTCGAGCACTTTTAAGAATGCTCAGAACCAGCAGATTCTGTTGTCCCCCGCAACCCTCTGCCCCAGTAAATGTGGTATTTTTTACATCCACTGAGGAGTGTTGCACAGGGGACAGGTAAACAGTTACACTCTGGTGTACCAGCTGACGTTAGGGAGAAGGTATGTTTGAGATCCCTGTTGAGGCCAACTTCTGAATTTTAAAGTCACCAGGATGAATGTTAAAAAGTAGAAAAATCATCTGCTATGCAAATGTGTATTTGTCCTTAACTACAAAGCTCAAGTCCACAGACACACTGCTTGACATTGAAAAGGAGTGTGCTAATTTGTTACAGGGTTCAGGCCTGAAGTCATTTTGCAGCCACAGCAATATGTCAAAAGGTAATCGATCTAGTTTTAACAATTTAAATGGAACATGTGTTTAATGTTATGCTTAAAAGTTATACAGAGCATTTCAAGGTATTGCAGGTATGTACTGTAAATGCAGTCAATAAAAAATAAATGATACTATTTTCCATTTCTTTCTTCCTTTCTTTCCAGTTGATTCAGCTGCTTTTAGATCACGTCACCCTCCCAGACCTGTGCAGGCTGGCACAGACCTGTAAGCTGCTGTACCAGCACTGCTGCGACCCCCTGCAATATATCCAGCTGAGTTTACAGCCATACTGGGCACGAGTGAACGACTCCGCTCTCGACCACCTGCAATCGCGCTGCACCCTGATTCAGAGACTCAATCTGTCATGGAGTGGAAACAGGGGAGCAATCACTTTAGCGGGGTTCTGCAGGTTATTGCTGATATAAGAAATCAGAGACAGTCACAGGCTCCCCTTCCCCATAAGTGTTGTTTTGTGCATGGAAAATTAACTGACATACAGTAAATGACATGGCTGCCATACATCATTTTTAAAAAGAACATTCTTGTGGAATGAAATTTAAATGTTTAACTAAATAAAACCGATATGATGGGTCTATTTTAAAACACTAAACAGGGTCCGATCTAAATGCTGCTGCTCTTTAACTATATTAAAGCTAAATGTTATACCATCTACATTTTTTTGTGTAGAAAATCAGCTGACATAAGGGTAAAGGCTCTGTTTAAAATAACATACTGTAGGTATACTTTATACCATCTACATTTTCTGAATATTTAATTTGTTACCTGTTTAAAATCCTATTATGTGTGTGGATCGCATACTTCTTTATTGCTGTTTCTGCATAGATAATTATTTGCCAGGCTTAACGGCTGTTGCCCTTTTCAGCTATGACAGCTGCTTGAAAAAGTTCCTAAAATGTGTGATACCATTGGTCTGTCAGAATTAGAAAATATACTATTCTATCAATGGCTCATACAATTGCATCTTCCTTGCAACCACAGTCTTCTAAGCACAACACCACTGCAGTTCCATTTAAGATAATTTGTGGGATTATATTACTTACATGCCAGACAACTTGTTCTTAAATAATAGGTTTGTGTTTCACAGATTACTGTATGAATAGGTGTCTGTGTTTAATACATACCTTTTTTTCCTATTTGTCTTATTCCTTATTTGGAGTAGGTTCTTGAAAGTGTGCGGTTCCCAGTTGGTGTGCCTTGAGTTGGCATGCTGTCATTTCCTGAATGAGGCCTGTCTGGAAGTCATTGCTCAGATGTGCCCGAACCTTCAGGAACTGAACCTCTCCTCCTGTGACAGACTGCATCCTCAGGCTTTCAGCCACATTTCCAAACTGGTGGGCTTGAGACGTCTCATACTGTATCGCACAAAAATTGAGGTAGGAAGAATCAATTAAACCAGGAGTGTCAGAGTTTTACCAGGTGCTCTGATGGAAATGTATCGCATATCGTGGGGTATTGTGGGAACAGAAAATAAGCATTATTCCTAGAGGGAGCCTGATCTGGATACACTGTGCTACTCATATAAATCCTTCCTGTCTTGGATAAAAGCAGAGGAATGTATTCCCCAGCTGATTTATGATGTCAACTTGTTTCAGAGATCCTGATTTAGCACTAATCCTGGCACAGCTAACGTTACCTTCGGTAAAGCCGTCCAAGGTAGTGCTAATCGGGGTCTGTGGGCTATGCTGGATTGCTGAATAAAAATAGAACAATAATCCAGATTAAGATGAAAAATATCTCACTGCGAAACAGACAGCATGGTTGGTGGCCTGCAAATGTAACATGTTTTTTGTAAAGGGTTCTGTACCACTTTAATCCAAGAAAATATACAGTAAAAAAAAGCCGTTCCAGGTTTAACAAACTACACGTGCACTTTTGATCAAATAATATTCACTACGCTGTGATCAAATAATATTCCATCACTGAGCAGCACTACTGGAGCGGATCCCGCATTCCAAGCTTTTGGAAGTGTCACATAAATTTAAAAGATTTAAAAAATCTGTGCTTTGAACCACATTGGCCAGTCCTTGTAGTCATAAATAAGTACACCATTTTTTTTTTTCTTCATGCAAACTAAAATAATAGAAAAAACAATTCTAATGGCAATACAATATGTGTTGGGATGATATTGTGGCATATAGCATTTGTTAACTGATTTAAACTCCCATCACTTCTTTCCAAGAGAGCAGCCTGTTTTCCAGTACAATACCTTTTAGAGCCGTTATTAGATTAACTTGAATGCTTAAGGTAAAAAATACCCTTGGGATGCCCTTGGCCAACAAAAAAGCAAGCACATGCTTTTCCTTATTATGGAAGTTATCGACAACATAAGTAGATTAGGACCGCCACTGATGCAGCAGGGTAAATTTCGATGGTGGTGTTGATATTAAGTGACTGTGCATGGTTAGGTTACCCTAGCATCATTATTAAATGTGTTTGTACTGGGTGTATATTTCAAATTCCTGGCACACTTCTGTGTTAAAAAACAAAACAATGAACAATAGATAATTCCTAAGTCATGCAAAAACATGACTTTAAGATGGCTGGTTGGCAGGCAGACTTTATTAATTTCTTTGTGGTAGTATTGCAAGCCCTGGTTATCTTTTGATTGTTCTTTGAATTTGTTCACTGGGCCTTTTCAAGAAAACAAATACTGGAAGAGTAGTCCCCCATTAAACCAGACGTTGGGAGACAGACAGGTTGTCCGAAATAACTAGGTGTCTGGTTTTATAAAACAAATCGCACACATTTTATTTTAAATGTTAACCTATTATGTGTGTTTCAGGGGGGGCGGGAGCTAGGCTCTTCCCTACCCTTTGATCTCCTATCATCAATCATTCTACTTGCTATTTAAACCATTAGTCACACCCTATACGTCCGTGTTGCGTTTTTCCATTTTGATTCTGAATCTAAGCAGATTGCAAGACAGCAGGACAGCATACCACTACCCGCCGTCCAAGGAGTCAATCCCCATCAATCTAAGCGGCTCCAGCCGCAGGGTAGCTCTCCTGAGAGACTGTGCTTTAGGACTGGTCTCTCAACAAGCAGATAAAAACACTCCTTAAAAAAGGCAGTGAGATCCCAGCAGGGAGCAATCGGGAATCTCTTTTCATTTTTTATTGCAATTCCATCTCAGCAGAACCAATTTTTCCACCCAAGAAAACTCCCCAGCTGCACTCGGCTGTTCAGCTGCCCATGTCAGGCAGCCCCGTAGCCAGCACATCAGGCCAGCAGGCATAAAAGCATTCATGCAGCCATTTGCGGATACCTTATCCTCAGTCAATACCAAACTCAGCAATCTGGATAAACGGGTGTCCAACATCGAGCGAGAGAAGCAAGGTTCCACAGTTACAGTATTTTCCTCCATTCCTGCAGTAAACTCAGCCGCCGCAGCAGCTACCATCAATTCTGGTTTTATACCAACCCCGGTCCCTACAGTCGAGTCTCCGATCTACAACCTTGCAGCTGCCACAGCATATGGTTCCGCCACCTCAACCACTACCCGTCGTCACTCAATATCCCTGCATATTCGGCTAAGCATAGTCGAAGGTAAGGACTTTAACCTGGTTTCACTGTTGAAGGCTACATCTGAGTTTCTGGACCATAGAGTTGTGGAATGCAGAGATCTATCAGTCACACTGAAATCCAGAGACCCCAGATTACCGAAGAATCTTACACTGGGGGAATTCGTCCTAGCCTTCACTATATACAGAGATGTGCTATGTTCTGTATACCCTAACCGCAGGCAAGAACTGGATTCTTATGAATTCTACATTGTGGAGCTTCTGTCAGCATATCACGACATCACTGCAAATCCAAGACTGCACAGACATCACTGCGAGGGACATTACAGTGCAGACTATTACAGCGACTGCACATAACAGCGCTACGACATTAGCGCAACGGACATTTCGGTTTTGGACTCGCTGTTATGTCATGTAACCGTCTGTCAGGTATGGAGGGACCATGTTTTTCGACTACCACAAATCCTTTTCAGCAAAAGCAGCAGCTATTTTGGCATCAGATAACCACATCATCGACTGGGCACAACCTGATTTAGATCGTTTCAGGATTTTCAGCGGTCTCAAAGCTAACGCAGCGGGGTCTGCGGTTCCACCGGCCACTCAACCTCTCTCTGCCCGAAAGCTACCATTGCATGAACCTCCTCTAGATCAGCAGTCTGCATCACTCCTCCCCGCTTTTCAAACAGAATCTCGATCCCTAACCCATCCATTCTTCAGCCCCACCTGAGCAATCTACAAGATGTAGTTTAAAAGGCCATGTATATGTAATTACACAGGACTTACCATGCTGGAAAATAGAAAATTACCCAGTTGGTACAGTATAATTACATGGCTATTTAAACCCTGTAACCCTGTAGTCCTATACCATTGTGTTCCAGTGTTACTTATATCATAGATCGTCACTCATATAACAACCTAAACAAATTCTGTTGTTAAACGTGCATATCAAGTATCTGATGGCTATTGTAAGGTGATTTTATGAATATTTTTAATATATCCATTTAATATATACAGTGTATATATATATATATATATATATATATATATATATATATATATATATATATATATATATACACATACATACACACAATGAGTGTACAAAACATTAGGAACACCTGCTCTTTCCATAAAATAGACTGAAGAGGTGAATCCAGGTGAAAGCTATGACCCCTTATTGATGTAACCTGTTAAATCCACTTCAATTGGTGTAGATAAAGGGGAGACAGGTTAAAGAAGGATTTTTAAGCCTTGACACAATTGAGACATGGATTGTGTATGTATGCCATTCAGAGGGTAAATGGGCAAGATAAAAGATTTACAGTAAGTGCCTTTGAACGGGGTATGGTAGTAGGTGCCAGGCGTGCCGGTATGAGTGTGTCAAGAACTGCAACGCTGCTGGGTTTTTCACGCTTAACAGTTTCTCGTGTGTATCAAGGATGGTCCACCAGCCAAAGGACATCCAGCCAACGGCAGGCCAGTGGTTGAAAACGGCTCATTGATGAAAGAGGCCAAAGGAGGCTGACACGAATTGTGCAGAGCAACAGACGGGCTACAGTTAGTCAACTGACAGTCCAGTACAACATTGGTGCCGAAAGACCCATAACTCGTCGTACCTTGACACGAATTATTATTATTATTATTATTTATTTCTTAGCAGACGCCCTTATCCAGGCTTACAATTGTTACAAGATACCACGTTATTTTTACATACAATTACCCATTTATACAGTGGGGTTTTTACTGGAGCATTCTAGGTAAAGTACCTTGCTCAAGGGTACAACAGCAGTATCCCCGACCAGGGATTGAACCCATGACCCTCTGGTCAAGAGTCCAGAGCCCTAACCACTACTCCACACTGCTGCCGAATGGGGTATGGCAGCCAACAACCTAAGAGAGTTCCACTTCTTTCAGCAAAACGCAAGAAACTGCGGTTGCAGTGGGCTAAGGAACGAAAACACTGGACACTGGAGGATCGGAAAAACATTGCCTGGTCTGATGAATCCCGGTTCCTGCTGTTTCACGCTGATGGGAGGACTAGGGTATGGAGAAAACCACATGAGTACATGCATCCATTATGCCGCATGTCAACATTGCAGGCTGGTGGTGGTGGTGTGTTTTCATGGCACGCATTGGGCCCCTTGAAAAAAGTGGAGCAACGTTTGAGTGCCACAGGATATCTGAACATCATTGCCAATCAGGTGCATCCCTTCATGGCAGCAGTGTATCCATCTGCTAATGAATTTTTCAGCAGGATAATGCCCCATGCCACAAGGCTAGGATTGTCCAGAAATGGTTCCACGAACATGACAGTGAATTCAGCTTACTGCAGTGGCCTGCCCAGTCACCAGATCTCAATCCAATTGAGCACCTGTGGGATGAGATGGAACAAGCTATTCGGAGTAGAGATCCACTACCAGCCAACTTGACAGAACTGTGGGAAGCATTGGAGTCAACATGGGCCAGCATCCCTGTGGAATGCTTTTGACACCTTGTAGAGTCCATGCCCCAACAAATTGAGGCTGTTCTGAGGGCAAAAGGGCGTGTAACTCAATATTAGGAAGTTGTTCCTAATGTTTTGTACACTCAGTGTGTATATATATATATATATATATATATATATATATATATATATATATATATATATATATATATATACACACAGTGCCTATAGAATGTCTACACCCCCTTGAACTTTTTTCACATTTTGTTGTGTCAGTGCCTCAGAGCTTCATGCATTTAAATTAGGATTTTTTTCCCCACATATCTACACACCCTACTCCACACTGTTAAGGGGAAAAAAGTTTTATTGAGAAAAAAATTATATATTAAAAATACAAAACTGAAAGATCATAATTGGATAAGTCTCCATCCCCCTGAGTTAATACTTGGTGGAAGCACCTTTGGCAGCAATTACAGCTGTGAGTCTGTTGGGATTGTTCTCCACCAACTTTGCACACCTAGATTTGGCAATATCTGACCATTCTTCTTTACAAAACTGTTCAAGCTCTGTCAAGTTCCTTGGGGAGCGTTGATGGACAGCAATCTTCAAATCATGCCACAAATCTTCGATTGGATTTAGGTCGGGGCTCTGACTGGGCCACTCAAGGACATTTAACTTTTTGTTCCTTAGCCACTCCAGTATACAGTATCTTTGGCTGTGTGCTTTGGGTATTTGTCATGCTGAAAGGTGAACTTCCGTCCCAGTTTCAGCTTTCTTGCAGAGGGCAGCAGGTTTTCCTCAAGGACTTCACTGTACTTTGCTCCATTCATTTTCCCTTCTATCCTGACAAGTGCCCCAGTCCCTGCCGATGAGAAACATCCCCATAACATGATGCTGCCACCACCATGCTTCACAGTAGGGATGGTGTTCTTTGGGTGATGCGCTGAGTTGGGTTTGCGCCAAACATAACGCTTTGCATTTAGGCCAAAAAGTTCAATTTTAGTTTCGTCAGACCACAAAACTTTTTGCCACATGGCTACAGAATCTCCTGAGTGTTTTTTTGCATACTTCAAATGGGATTCAAGGTGGGCTTTCTTGAGTAATGGCTTCCTTCTTGCCACCCTACCATATAGGACAGATTTGTGGAGTGCTTGGGATATTGTTGTTCCATGCACACTTTGACCAGTCTTGGCCATAAAAGCCTATAGGTCTTGCAAAGTTGCCATGGGCCTCTTGGTAGCCTCTCTGATCAGTCTCCTTCTTGCTCAGTCATCCAGTTTGGAGGGACGGCCTGATGTAGGCAGGGTCTTGGTGGTGCCATACACCTTCCACTTCTTAATAATCGTCTTGACTGTGCTCCAAGGGATATTCAAGGCCTTTGATATTTTTTTATACCCATCCCCTGATCTGTGCCTTTCAACAACTTTATCCCAGAGTTCTTTTGAAAGCACCTTGGTGCTCATGGTTGAGTCTTTGCTTTGAAATGCACTACCCAGCAGAGAGAACCTACAAGAACTGCTGAATTTATCCTGAAATCATGTGAATCACTACAATTTAACACAGGTGGAGGCCACTTAACTTGGTGTGTGATTTTGAAGGTGATTGGTTACACCTGAGCTAATTTAGGATTGCCATTACAAGGGGGGTGAACACTTATCCAACCAAGCTATTTCAGTTTTTATTTTTAATTAATTTTCTACACATTTCTAGAATATTTTTTTCACTTGGAAGTTGTGGGGTAGGATGTGTAGATAAATATATATATATATATATATATATATATATATATATATACATATATATATATATATATATATATATATATATCTATATATATATATATATATATATATATATATATATACACAGTCTTTAATGTTTTACTTTGTTTAGTCCCATAAATACACTCCATAATATGTTTAAAAGCTTTGAGAATGTGACCTTGAAAAGGTGTTATTATGCATTTGGTTATTGAAATCTTCTCAATAGACACTACTGTGAGTCACTAGAACCCTGTGGCAGGTTAAGGTCACATTCACTCGATGTGCCCCTGTGTGTGTCTCCACTATTGACAGCCTTGTCAGCCTTGGCTGATCAGTGAATGTCAGAGTTGCCACTGCTCTTCTGGGATAGTACTGATCTTTTCTGCTGATTTATCCGTCTGCACTGTTACTTAGGGTTCCCACATTTTCCAAAGGTCTTCCTCAGGGAAGAGTACTTAGCAGCCAAGGGACCACCGTGGCTACAGTTCATGCATTTTCATATCTTGGGCAACTACTTTGGGGCTTGTAATGATTTCCTTGACTGCAAGGCAATCAATTGGCTGGGAGCCAGGGGACTCATTAAATACCATGTGTGATATCTGTAACCTAAGCCTGGAGCGGTATTTTATAGAACCTACTGACAGCCTTTAATGCCTAATTGACCCCTTTTCTCTTTGTTTCACTTTACTCGCCTGCTTCTGATGTGGTTCCTGATGCCAGCAAACAGCGCTGCTGAGCATTCTGAATTTTTGCACAGACCTTCGGCACCTTAACCTTGGCAGCTGTATCATGGTAGGGTCTTAGAATGTTTTATTCTTTACAGCAGCAATCCCATCCTCTATTGCCTCTAGAATTCTCAAAGTGTAGGCATGATA
The DNA here is from genome assembly GCF_902713425.1 of Acipenser ruthenus. Lineage (NCBI taxonomy): Eukaryota > Metazoa > Chordata > Actinopteri > Acipenseriformes > Acipenseridae > Acipenser > Acipenser ruthenus. Next base: position 79,567,218 of record NC_081193.1, on the reverse strand, counting down.
ATAAGCTAAAGATCCACATGTGAGCATTTATATAATTCATCAAACAGTGATCTACACATACAGTCACAGACAAAAGTATTGGCACCCTACACTTAATATAAGATCATTCAAGAAAGCATTTTAAATACAAGTATTTAGTGAACATTAGCCACTAATATGACAAAGACCAGAAAATACACAATTTCTGGTAGTTTAATAAACAATCTTTATACAAATAAAAATAAAAACTTAAGCATTTTAAAATATTTGTTAATGACAAAAGTATTGGCACCTTTACATTAGAACTCTGTAAAAATGTAATAGAACTAATAGAAATATATATTCATTGATTGAAAACCATTACATAGTAACTGAGCTGTATTATAAAGTCAGTAGCCAGAAAAATAGGTAATTATAAGAGGTAAGAAAAATGTTTTGGCAAAACAGCAGACGATGGTCAAGAGAAAGGAGTTGAGAAAAGCACTGATAGCAAATTGCAACAAAGGAAATGTTACAGAACAGTATAAAAAATATGAAATACCAAAATCCACAATCAGAGCAGTAATCAAGAAGTACCACAGAACAGATTCAACTGAAACGCTTGAAAGAAATGGACATCCAAAGAAAATTATGGGTACAGCAGGTAGGAGAATCGTCCCAGCAGCTAAAAAAAAAAAAAAAATCAGCCAAGGACTTAAAGAAAGATTGAGAAGCATCAAGCATAATAGTCCACGAAAGAACTGTACCGAGGCACCTGAATACGGAAGAGTTGTATGGACGTAGACCTTGCTGCAAATCTGAAGCGTACTTCAACAAAATTCTTTGATCCATAGAGACTAAAATATAACTTTTCCCCCAAAAATTGACCACAGTATGTTTGGAGAAAAAAAAAGGAAAGCCTTCTATGAATACAGTTAAACATGTAGGTGGTTCGATCATGATATGGGATTATTTTAGTAGTTCAGGGACTAGAGACATTGATGTGATTGAAGATCGATTGAATGCAGCCATGTATCAAAACATTCTATAAAATGCAATGATACCATCTGCTCATAGGCTGATTGGCAGACAGTTTATCTTCCAACACAACAAGAACCCAAAGCATACGGCTAAGTCAACTCTGGAATTCTTTAAGAAAATGAAGATACAAGTTCTGGAATGGCTTTCACAATCACCAGATCTCAATCCAATAGAAATGCTTTGGATTGATCTGAAAAAAAGCAGTAGCCAAGCACTGTGTATCCGAATCTGTCTGAGCTGAAGGAAATATGCAAGACAGAATGGGCCCAGATTTCACCAGCAAGATTAACATACTGGTTAACAGTTATCATAAACGTCTGAAAGCTGTAATAAAAGCAAAAGGAGGACATGAAATACTAAAGCAGGGGTGCCAATACTTTTGTCATGAACAAATACTTGAAATAAGTTTGTTTGTTTTTTGATTTATTAAAAAGTGGTTAAAGTTTACTAAATGCCTGTCCGTAATCTGTTACCTTGAATTATGTTATAATAAGCGTAGGGTGCCAATACTTTTGTCTTCGACTGTATAGTACAGTGCAAGTCATCATTTGAAAGTAATTTGTATCTGCATGTTTAGGTTTGTTGCTGATTTTTCATGAAATATAACTTGGGAGTGTCATAAATTTACTCAAAATTAAAAAAATAAAAATCAGATCAGCTAGATATAAAGACGAGATCACCACGAAGACCCCTCTGTGAACCCCCTTGATCTCCCTTTTATAAGGACCAGATTTCTAGTAACTCTACCCTTTTGGTGGTCTTTGTTGATTTAAAAAATGTATATATATATTGTCTTCAATCTGTAAATAGATGGGTGTTAAAACACTATTGTTATCTTTCAGATTGAGGATTATGACATGATTGCCAGCATGATAAGTGCAAAGAGCAAAAATCTAAAATCCTTGGATATCTGGAGGTGTAAAAACATTACAGAGAAAGGCATCACTGAGCTGGTGTCAGGGTGCAGGTTACTGGAAGAGCTGGATCTCGGCTGGTGCTCCACTCTGCAGAGCAGCACTGGCTGCTTCGTGCATCTGGCTCGCCACCTTCCAAAGCTGCGCAAGTTCTTTGTCACAGCAAACAGGACTGTGTGTGACACAGACATAGAGGAGCTGGCAGCCAACTGCCCAAACCTGCAACATCTAGACATTCTGGGTAAGGAGGAGAAAAATCTCCCTCTACAAAAAAAAAAAAAGTGTACTGTGTGCGTGAATGCAGTTGCCTAGATCATACATTTCTATCACTACTGTTTTTCTTTGGATGTCTTGCCTGCTTGAGGAAGTTAATCACGATTTGAGAAATACTATTCTTAATGCTCCCAGACAAATCCCGGTAATCATCCTCACATTACCCTCTTTATAAAAACACTTAAAGGAGCTACACTGCCCTGCATATATATAGCTGAATGAGTAGAAGGCTGCAGTAACATCTGTTTCTGCTGTTTACGAAAGATAAAGGCATGCTTTACCAGAGGAGTTGGCTAGTGCTCCCTTAGATAGGGAGTCTAAAAGACTGACAATTAATATGGAAGTAGACTGTTGGCAATAAATTGATTAATCGGTTGATTAATCCATGCACATTTTTAATTAAAGGTAACAATCTAATAGCAACTGTCCTGCATAGTAATACTAAAAAAATCAATATAATCTAAAAAATTAAAAATATTAAAAAAATAAGCCCAATGGGAATTTGGTCTTTTTAAAACATTTTTATTATTATTTTTATTTTAGTAAATTTAACACATTTTCACAGAACAACTGTTCTTTCGGGCCACCGTCAGTCACATACCTGAAAACACAAGACAGCTGAGCTGCGTTTCCATCGTCGGTTGTTTACTCTACCATTACAGCTTCGTACTTGGCTTCCAGTACTTCTGCTTTTATTTGTTCTGAATCTTGTTAGAGGTACCCGAGAATACTGTGGCTATTGACAAGCGATTGCTTAACATGCTGTCATAGTCAGAAATCAGAGAAAGTAATTCCACATAATTGGCTCTATTTAAGGAATTGGTGCCTTCATCATGCCCTCTGAATGCCAGTTCTTGCTTGCCAAGGTAAACAACAGAATCAATCAAGCGTTTAAGAACCTCGTGATTTTTTCTTACTTGCTCATTCTGATGTATTGTATCCCTAGGCTTCTGCTCATCCAGTTAAACATCAATCCGGGTTTGTCCAAAAGCTTTTAGTGTTACAGTGGCTCACAAGTGACTTTGGGAACACTCATATTTTTGTGCTGACTTCGATAGACATCCTAGATCGCTGTAGCCAGTACTGTTCCATATCGCCTTTTCTATACTGAACAAAAGACAGTTCCACCACTATAATTTTTTTAATTGTCAGCTACTGGTAAGCCATGGATACCTTTCATACTTTGAATGTTGAAAGTGACGAGTATATCCCTTCCCTTCCTGAGTCAGTTCAGGTAGTTCTTCTTGAAAATGATTCATAACCAAATCGACTACGATGTCTCCGTTGTCTGATGGCATTTTTTTAATTTGTAAAAAGCAATTCTAAATATTACTTTGAAGTTCTCAATATAATTCTCAATAACGGTTTCTATAATATTAGCAATATCACGCAGAATTCAGCTATTCTTACACCATTTACCCTTTGCTCGCTAATGATTGGACAGCTGCAAAACCAGGGCATAACAAGGTGCAGATGGCTCCCGAGTGCAGATCTTCTATTGGGTGATTTTATTTTGTATAAAAAAAAAAAAAAACTGTGCACGATTTAAATTGTAAAAAAAAAAATAAAAAAAAAAATCTGCAGCCCTAATCACCCAATATATATATATATATATATATAAGATCTGCATAAACAGTTGAAGGTCTTGAGTAGGTTTAACCAATGGGAGAGTCAAAGATCTGCCCCTTGTTATGCAGGTGTCCAAACGTGAGTGACCAGAGGCCTATAATTTGACCAATCAAAATGTTTAATCGAGTTATTTAAGCCCTGATATATATATATATATATATATATATATAATTTATTTATTTTTGTCTTGCAGGAACTAGAATGGTGAGCCCAGCATCATTGAGAAAGCTGCTCCAGTCGTGCAAGGATCTCCTCCTGCTCGATGTGTCCTTCTGTTCCCAGATTGATACCCGAGTGGTGCAGGAGCTGACTGTCCAGTTTCCCAAAGTGTTCATCAAAAAAAGCTTTACCCAGTGACCTCCTTGCCCCTGAATAGCAAGTCTCAGGACGTGAAAGACAGATCTTTGGAAGATGTAGCAAAGTCCCTTGTTTCATATGGGTGCAGTGAGATCAATATTAAAATGTTTAATGTGTAGCTGGTGTACTCATGTGTACCATAGGGCCCTATTCACAAAGCTTTAACTTTGAGTTATTTTAATAATGTTTTTATATTCATTAAACTTAACAGCAGTAGACTGCTGTAACTCATTCAGGACAAAGTAACCCCCAGAACTCAGGGTTTCCTTTTTTTCGTCTTTGTTTGGTTTTATAAATTATGTTTTAGTGTAATATTCTTTTTTTTTAACTCAATAAGCATGACTTTGCTGAAGACAACATAAATCTGACTTGTGTACTATAAATTATAAAAGCCTCTATACCTTTAGAATGCCAGAACAATTGTCATGAAGACTAAAAAATATTTTTCATAGATTCAAAATATATTATGGTGGAAAATCATAGAGTCTATTCGTCTTCCAATGGGAAAACTATAAAGAAATTTAACAGCTTTTTTTTCTGTGATAAATATGATGGATGCATTTTTCACATTATTTGTGCCTTATAATAATGGTCTGTGTTAATAAGGGTTGCCTCCTGTGAAGGTAAAAAGACTTCCCATCTTATGTTCTTGTGACAAATCAATATTAGTTCTGCCAAATATGGATTTTTGACAAGTATAGGAGAAGCCTACATTGTGAAAGTGCCATGTCATGTCAAGATACACTGGAATTGTAATTTCTAGAAGCACACAATAATGTAGAAACTTGATCTTGATTAGTGCTTGTTTTTTCTTTCTTTTTTGTAGGACTGGGTTTATTTATGAGAAAACTAAATATAAATTAAACATTTTTGATCACTCTATAATGGCAACTGGATACATATTAGGATTGATTGAATGTTTTTTTCTTCTTTTCTAATTATGTAGTGTTCTTTGTATATGGTGTGTGGTTTATTTGTGCCATGAAATAAATAAGTATAATTTTGATTAATAAATATATAGAGAACTTGGAAACTCCAGTGATGGTGCTTAAACATCTTGTTTGCACTGATAACTTATTATTTAAAACATGTACAAGATGTGTGCCTCAGCATTAAATAAGTAAACATATATATTTGTTCTTATTGTTTGATTTCAATAAAAAAAGAGCTTTCAGTTATGGTGCTGGCTTTTATCTATAGCCAAAAAAGTGAAGGTCATAATAACTGATTCAATGTGTTATATGTACTGTGAAAAAGGTTTTTGTAGCACATTTGAGAATAAACACAGAGCCAGCAACATTATTAAACGTGTCCTCTCTCTGTCTTCTCAAGTATAAAGTTGCTTACCATATCTTCATCAATGCAGCAGTGGAAGTACAAAAGTAGTGCACTAATTCTGTAAGGGGCAATGGTAGCACAAGAGCTTCCTCGATGTATCTTAGAATGGCACCACATATTTTAGCAAACCACATTGGTAATCCATTGCAGTATAGATAGACAGATGGACAATAGCAAAGTCAAGGGTGATATCAATTCCCACTGGGTTCTGTATCTTATTAACTGATGAGGCTAGAAAGATTTTTGACAATCTGGTTGCTACACAAGATGACTAATTCGATTTCTAGATGGCTGGTCAATCTGCCACAATGTTACTTTCTCTGCCACGATTTTTCCACTAAAAGAGTAGGCATGCCATGGTTTTGGTCCTTCCATTAGCTGACTCAGAATGTACAGTATGCTGTCAGTGTCGGACTCAACTGAAACATGCAGAATCCTGATTCCCTGTGAACTTCCATTACCTTCATGATCTCTTTGCACCTGCAGTTTGCTAAAGCTCTGGCGTTATGTGTTTCACATTTTTAATCCCAGTTCTTGTGATGACAAGTCATTTCTTCAGTGCTGGGGAACTCATTAGTCAGTCTGCCAGTCAGTGAGGTAGAATCATTTAATAGGTTTAACTGGCCATTTTATAACCTATACATATTTGAAGGGACGTCGACATGGTAGTGTGGATTTTATTGGATTTTAATTGTTTCATGTGTCATTTTATGATGCATATTGATTTGGAAAGCAGAGTCACTAAAGCCAGTGAAACAGATGCAAGAATATGATTTGCTTGAAGTGCAATTTAAAGCCACAGCTCAAATTCTTTAGCTCAGATACTTTTGCTTATTTTGCTTGTGTTATATCATATAGCACACTGACTGAAGAAAAATGAGAGCACAAAAGTAAGATTAGAGAATATGTTTGCAGTGTTTGTAGATTATGTGGTCATGTAGTATGACATGTTTTACCAATTAAAAATGTGTTGGGATATGCATAATGATTTGTGCAATTTGTAAGATGGGCCAATATACTTTAATTTAAATAATTAAAATAGGGTGCTTACTGTCAATTTACAAATTTAGAGGAAAATAAAAAAGAGACACGTGCACAGTTAAATGTTCCATTTGTAAAAGATTTGTACCCAAAGGGCCCTTTTTTTTAGATCCACAGCTGTTCACATCAGTTGAATAGACCCGGTAATATGATCATATTTATTGGCATTAGAAATAGTAATAACAAAGGCTGGAAAGAAATTATGGAATTCATTCTAATACCTAAAGTTTAACTATAGGAAAATCCTGCTTAATTATATTTTCATAAGGTTTAAATTACATAAGAGTTTAGCTCGTAACAAGTTGAAACAAATGCAAAACTCCATGACAATGTAATTATGAAAATGGATTAACAAATTGCATGACACATCTAAGGATATAATTAGGGCTTTCTTTAAGTATAAGTGACATTTTGGAACTCTCCTCATGCTTTGTCTCCTCTTGCTTTAAATATTTGATCCTGGCATAAAGATGAAAGAATTTGACGATCCATCAGGTAAGCATGAACCTCATTTTTTGAATAAAGCAGGGGCCTTCGTTTTTAAGAGAGAGAGAGAGAGAGAGAGAGAGAGAGAGAGAGAGAGAGAGAGAGAGGAGATCGAAATGGAATGAGGAAGTTCCACCAGGTAAAGGCAGATTTAGAGAAAATAGAAAGAAATACTCAGAATGACGGGAAATCTTTTGATGTCACTTACACTTTCAAGTCATTTTAAGGGATGTTTTTAATACAGTACAGTTGGATATTTAGGACACAGTTATGGTATGTTGCTGGCTTCTTTTACAATCAGTTTTATGAATACCATTTTGTATCTATTAGGGCACAAATTTCAAGATTTGTGAAAAGGGTCCATACTCTATATCACAAAAAATGTAAAAACAAAAATAAGGCATTTATTTTTTAAATAAATCTTTCATTAACAAAGAGCTCTAGGAGTGTTCATCGGAACTTAAGTGTGGAATTAGCAATAACAATTACACACCGAAAAGAAAACACGTTTTACCTGACTGCTCAGCAAAGTTCAGTCGAATTTACAATTAACAATAACTCCTTTACGAGTGAATGATCATAGAAGCGTGTGTGCTTAAGTGTACAATACTAAGCAATTAACTTGGCTGCAACTGACTGAGAATGAAAAATAAACTGTAATTCGTAATGTTAAACAATAAAAACATAAATATAGACAGGCAGATGAACAGTCAAATATGCTAATACAGTCATTCGGTTGAATCTATTGTATTGAAGTGATGCGATTTATTGCATCTGTGTAACTGGATGCTGTACAGCACTTGTATACCCAAGTGCTGGATTCTGTCAGATTTGTACACCGGGTGATGGGCTGGGAGTGTTAAGAGTTTTAGAGCTACGGCCCAATGTTACTGTTCTCAAGCACGAACATTTCTAAAAAAGCACCCAGAAAAACATAGGCCTTGTCAAATTCTATCTAGGGGTTCCTAATGGAGAAATACAAAATCGGCAGTGGAGCTTTATCTTTTTAAACTTTCGATTCCATGAATTAAAAAAATGAATAAATAAATGCACTAACCACTTCCCATCAGCAGTGTCTTCAGTGTCAAAGCATGTTTTTTTTTAGGGGCAGCAGCAAGTCTGCAGGTAAAATACCTGGTTTCATTCTATGCCTAATCTGTAACTTTCAGTGGAATAGTATTCTTTTTTTGTGTGAACTGCAGCTGTGTGCGACTTGTTTTGAATCTGTGTAACAACACAGAAGAACACACTAGCTTGCAATGATCTTCAGTGAGAAGTGGAAAGTGGAGGTAAAGAAAGTTCCACTTACAGTTCATTTAGATTTAAAAAACAAATAATAAAAGCAGTTCAATACAACTTATAAGCCTTTCAGTTAACGTCTGAGTGGTTTATTTCTAGTTTTTAAGTTTTATTGTGTGATTTGGAGTAAATAGCTTTGAGCATCTAGGCTTATGTCTGTATTAATTTAGTAATGTATTACTGAGAGTGCCCAAACCATATCCATCCCATTTTGAAATCCAGGAGGACTGAAGATGATAGACGTCCACTGTTCCAGTGTCTAGCCAATCAACTCGTTTCAGTATGTTATGATGCTACTGAGCCCTGAATGTGAGAGTGCAGTTTGAGAAGTCTTCACCTGACCAGAGATGACCAACCCCAGTCGTCTTTCTCTCCGTAGCCGTGGTCGGCAGCTTGATGCAACTGGGATTTGAACCTGCAAGCGCCTGATGGTACCACAAACTCTTTAAGATAAAATGTGCAAAAATAAAATCGATCTTCATTAACATACTTGCACAATAATGCCATCTGTACTAAGAATTATCAAATTTATGACCAAGTTACTGTATGTAAATGTCTTTGTTACATGCTGAATGAAACCTGTCCAGAATCACTGGTAACTCTTCTTTTAGCCCAACGTAAAAACCCCCACAGATCCTGACCTCTGAGTGGCAATAAAGCAGAGGATATCTCATGAAGTTCCACACTTGAAATTTCCTTTCCCCAGGCTTATGTCTGTGAAATCAACGACATGTTTTTCTGACCATTCATGTGTCATTTGTAAACTGGATGTTAATTTACATTTAACTACCTTCGGTATGGTTACACAGCATTTCCTCTTCTAATGAGTAGCAAACCAAGGCAGCCCCAGTTCCCCAATGCTTGTCAATTTTAATGAATGTTGTTTGGATTAAATCATCCCAGGATCTGTTTGGAGTTCCAAATGTCTTGTGAAATAAGCAAAGGTCATGCTGTGAAATTTCTCCAGTAGAAACCATCATGACTTGTTCTTAGACTGTCAACGAACAGGTTGTTTTATGTAGTTTTAGTCCCTTCAGAATCGAGCTTTAGTCAGGTATTATTGAATAAAGTTCACTCATAAAATATGAAAGCAACACAAGGACAGATATTTCAGACATTGCAATTGCTGCCTACTGGTAACCCCTTCTAAACCCATACATCTTGGGTCTGTTCAATTGCATCATCAATTAGTTTTGGATTCAAAGAAGATTGATTAACCCATTCTGTACCCTCTATCTCCACTGAATGTTTGACTGTGTTTCAAGTGATCCTAGTTCCTATACTGCTCTTAAAATATTGGCTGGGGTTAACTTTGTAAACTTTTTTTTAAAAAGATTGTGACAAGGCCCCTTGTCAAGGCATTGCCAGCGCAAACCTGCAATCCCAATTGGATTGACTTCAGGCTGAGAAAAGGTTCCCATCACTCTCCTTTACTTCTGTTCACAAATATGTTTACAAATTAAATTATACATTTAAAAAAAGATCATACACCAGTGGTAATGCTACTCATGTTAAGGTAAGAAAATACATTTGAAAACATTGGCTAAAGTTCGTTTAAGACAGTTAAAAGAATGACTGTATTTGAATAGTTTAGGAGAGGTGAAAATTAAAACACACGTTTGAAACGTGTGGCTCATTTTAGAGCTACAGGCTCCTGCATAACGAATATCTGTTTGAGAGAGGAAGAGCAAAGGATACAATTCATACATCTGCTGTATAGCCAGACTGAACTGACTCACAGCAAAGGACTGGTGCCGTCACAAGATCCACGTATAGAAGAGAAATCAGCAGGCGCTGTCAAAGCATTACAGATTTAATACAAACTGTATATGTTTACGTAAAAACAGCTTTGCATGTATTTGAAAACAGTTTGATATCTACAAATAGTTCCAGGCCTCTAGCTATTTGAAGATACTAAATTCATTGAGATTCAGTTGGTAGTGTGTGTCTCAGCATCAAAGGAACGAGCCAATGAGAGGCGAGAGAAGTGATGTAACGGGGAGGGTTGAGGCTCTCGCAGCCGAAGTAGGTTCATGTTGTTATATTTACCAGTGTAGACACAAATTCTGAACTTCTGCCACATTTGTGTTGTATACATAGGATATTATTATTATTATTATTATTATTATTATTATTATCATTATTATTATTATTATTATTATTATTATTATTATTATTTGTCCATCATTTCTCAAATATATTCAGAATTTTTTCAATCAAACTGGAAGCATTCCAGAGCATTTCAGAACATTCTTATAAAGCCTTCTGTAATCCTTATCACCTGAAAACAATCAGAAATGGGGCCTGATACACTGAAAAAGACTTAAAATGGTTTCAGGATTAAAGCTGAGACAGAGATTATACTGTTTATAGAGAAAGGACACATAGATTATGGGTTGTCATAAAAATGGATTCTCCTGTTTAATTTTATTATTATGTATTATTATTATTTATTTTTAGCTCATTTACATGAATATTCTAGGTTTAAATAGAATCCCTTAAATAAGACTACTACACGACTACAACTACTACTATTACTACTACTACGACTACTACTACTAATAATAATAATACTTATCACACTCAAAATAATATAGCAAAAGTAATGTAACTAGTTTAAAATAACTTGTTTAAGTAATAAAGACATGGTGATTAATTTATTTTCTGTCCACAATTTATATTTTGTGCTCTGTATTTACTTATTATACAGACCCCACCCTATCATTACATTATTCTTCTTTGGGGTGTTGTTGGGAAACACATTTGAAACTAATTTATGAAGTAGCCTATATATAAATGATAGTTTTCTTGTAAAGCAAACGAAAAATGCAACGCATGTTAAAAATGCTGGCAAAAGAAATGAAAAAACTAAATATATTTACCCAAAAAGGGGTTGTAATATTAAATTAAGTAAAAATAAACAAGGATATATTATTCTGTAAAATAAAAAATAACACCAAGAATCAAACAAAAAAGAACAAGTGGTAAGTAATTGCAATGGAAGTAAAAGCTTCAAACACTGGTCCTCAGCGAGGCAGAGGTTCGCAAGAAATGGCAGGATTTTGAGCTTATGTGAAAGTTTATTGCAACGAGCTGATTACCAGGATGCCTGCAGTGTTGCTGACGATTTGCAGCAACAAGCAGCCCTTGCTGCTTCTGTCTTTACGTTCCCACAGTGCATTGCAACCTCCACTCACATGTCAAGATCACACCAGATCACTCGTGAACTCAAGTAGTCGTTGAAGAGCGACTGGAGTTACAATGGTGTTCGGGAAACACTACACTTTGCAAACGTTGAACTTTTAACGGTCTTACGATGCTGCATGCTGGTTAGGTTAAAGTATTGGAAACGGGCCCCTGGCCTGACCAGTGTTGCCAAGTCTCACCAGAGAAAAATAAAAAGCGACACTGCTTTTCAAAACAAGCCCAACCCATTTCAGAGGGAGGGGAGTGGGGGTGTTTATACAAATGCCTTTTCTTTTAGTAGTTCTAGTAGTTCTTTTCTAAGTTGAACTGGAATGAGGATAGGAGGATTCTAAAATTCTAATGACGTGCATATATACATTGACACAAGTCAAGCATGCAACCTGCGAATCTCAAAAAATGAAAGCCTCATTCCACTTATTATAAGCAGATGGCAACTGTGCCCCTGACTTGAATACCCCTTGTCATTCAGTCCTGAACCTCACTCAAGCACACAACTGTGAAAGCTGTGTTGTGGCTTTGTGTGATGTGAACTAATGAAGCCTATACAATAAGTTCACAATTTCATTTGTAAGTTTAAAATCTAACAAAGGCCTTCGGAGTAGTAACTTTTAACATCAAATCTTTTAGAAAATAATACGGTAACGGTATTTTCTTTTTTAAATGTATGTTCCTTCATCCAAGTAGGCCTATGTGGAGGCTGATATTTACAGTAATTTAAAAAGATACCGCCCAACACAGAAGAAACAAAACTGGCAAATACCATCTAAAGTAATGTAAGCACTACCAGACTGCAATTAGGTCTGGTAATGTTGGACATTTTGAACCTGTTCCAAAAATGAGAACAGAAGAGAAATAAGTGGAGCACTTTTTGTCGGAATCTTTACTTTCCTTCCCATATTGAAGTGAATTCTATTTTTAATATGATTTTCTAAACACATTTGTTTCTTTAAATATATGTATATGTATTTATAATGTTGGGTTCAGAACAATGCAGTCGAGGCTACTGTCTTTTTAACGTACATTGATTTGCCATTATTGACAATAAGAAAAGTGGATATTAATGTAGCTAATCTGTACCATTTCGTAAAGCTGTAATGATATTTTTTGCTTCATTTTGTACATACATCATAATTTCAAATTAAGATATTTTACATATTAGTTCTTAGCGTAATTGAAAACTATCAGTGTCGCAAAAACTGTTCATGTACAGTACAGACATATGCATATTAAGTGCTAAGAATTTCAATGTAAATGAAAACGTTTTGCATTTAAAAGATAAGATCGTTGTGAAAGAGTGTGGTCCTATTCGCTTTACATTAAAAGCTTATTTTGGTTAAACAGAGTGTGTATATTATCTGGAAGCGAGAACTTTACAAATATCTCGTTAAAAAAAAAAGTCCTTAAATGAAGTGTGAATTTAAAGTTTTGACTTTATTGAATGCCATCTCTTATGTTAAATTCTTAACGATGGTCTAATATTAAAAACCATGAAATATTAAATATTAAATTGGGTTTTAATATCTTGACACGGCCGGGTCGTGTTTATATATCTTCTAACACACACACACACACACACACAAATGTTATATAAAAGCATGCTATGCGGTACGACAGTACTGTCTGAAAGGTGTTTAAAGATATACATTTGCAATAGCCATGCAACTCGACAACAGTTTGACTTGCGTATTGTATTCTTTTTTGTGTGTTTAAAAAAAAAACACAAAACACAGTTTACAGTTAAACTACGGAGTTCAATAAATACTTTACACACAGTGCCTACAGTACCACCCATGTATTTCATTCATGATACGCTAGAGGGCACCAGAGTACTATGTTGGACACCATAGATTATTGATGTCCGTTGAAAATACCAGTTGCACATACTGCACATTGTAATTATATATGGACAGCTCCAACGCCCCCTACACAAATATATGTGGCATTAATAGGCAGTAATAGACGAGAAGTGTCTCTTTTTTCCCTCCAGCTGTGTAAAACGCTGTTTTACCAAAATTAAAGCCCCATCTACTTGTGTTGGCAAGGTCTGTTGTTCTTGGAGTAAATGCTCTCAATTTGACATATTGTCCATTTATTTTGGGTTAATACTAGATTTGATTACAAACAAAAGTGATGCATATTTTGAGCGATACCGTTTTTTTTATGCTATAGCCTATTGTCTGTATTACTTTTTCTGTATACCTAAATAAATAATGTAAATAACGGCGTAGTGTCTTACACGCGTGTTATTGTAGACATAAGTTTAAAATACATTGGATTCAAAAGTATTCTGCAAAGCTCTAAAACTGGAATATGTCTAAAACCAATATCCTATTATTATTATTATTATTATTATTATTATTATTATTATTATTATTATTATTATTATTATTATTATTATTTTATACACCCACAGATCAATAATGAGCATGTTCAAATATACAAAAGTAACAGAAATTCGGCCTCTTAATTTAGACGACTTCGTAAGGAAGCCTTCAATGTATGCACTTCAGTATCTGCAGGGACAATAGTCAACCGTTGTGAATGTCAGTGAAACAGATTCATCAAACTAATATTTTGAAGTCATATAAAAAGCATTATGATAAATATTATAGGCCTACCGCTTGTAACAAAATATGCTCAACAATAAATACACTGTTGAAAAGAATGGCCGTGCCCAAAATATGTTCCTAGATAACATTTAAAGACGGACGACCCATAAGATAAAGTGGTTCAAATAAACGTAAATGATGCACAATTTATAAACCACGAGTCCGGTGTTATTTGATGATTAAAACACCCTTTGGAATACATCTGGAAACCAAAGGGATCTTTGAGGAATGTTGGAATCACTGCGTTTGCTATCAGATGTAAACCTATTTCATTTTCTCACTTTCATTGTGTGTGTGTTACCACGCACTCGTGTACTTTTATATGTGGAATGTCAAAACATCGAAAGGAACTATAAAAGCCTTCAGGATATTGTGGCAATTAGACGTTATACAATTTATCAGGTTTATTTATATTTGGAACAGGAAATTGTATACAAAAAAACGTTAAGTCTAAATGTGTTGTATATTTTCCAAAGTTGTAAGAAGTTGGGATATTTTGATATACTGTATTTTATGTAAAAGTACATTTATACCAACATATATAGTCTCTCTCTCTCTCTCTCTCTCTCTCTCTCTCTCTCTCTCTCTCTCTCTCTCTCTCTCTCTCCCAACCCCTTTCAACTCTATCAATCAATTACAAATTATGTTAATGACTCAACAGCTTCGCGAGCCAAAGCCGTGGAAGCCAAGTTGGAACAAGTCTTTGTTAAATCTTTTTACCATTCTAAAATGAACATCCTAAACTTGCGGAATGAAAACACAAGTCGCGGCGTCTGTCACAACTTTAATTTTTTCTGACCGTCACACTCTTTATATATCAAGTGCATATGCGTTAAACACGAGTCCTATAGGAACAGATTATAAACAGGTTTGGGTGTTTGTAAACTATACTGTAATGTATATGTTGGCAAAACTTTTGTTTTAAAGCAGTGTGAAAATAAAAATAAACTTTAAACTGCGTTTAAAATATACGTTTAATTATTTAACAATCGAGTTTACAGCATAGTTTTTTATTTTATTTTTTTTATATTTTTTGCAGTGCAGATAGATAAATAATTATTTTTTAAAATAGTATTTTATTACCGATGCTATTCATTATAGGCTGGGAATAGTTTGTTAGCTTATCGATATTTAGAATAATGCCCATTGTCTCGAAATGTGTTCTAGAACACCTAAGTACCAGTAGTATTTTCTGGTAAAACTTAAGGCCAGCTTTCTATTTAACTGAATATAAATGTGTTTACACGGAATAGGAAAACAAGTGGTTTTCTATCAATCTAGACAAACAAATACAAATGCTTCCATACACTGCACCCCTTTATTTTCAAGAATCAGAATGGGAATGTGAAAAATAACACACTACGAAAGCAGTTTTGTACTTTTATATTGGATAATAATGTAGAAATGTAGTGCTTTAACTTTGTAAAACATGTCATTTTGTCCGTCCATACGAGTCCGTCCATACGAGTTTCCTTTGCCAGTACAGCTTGGCTGTCTCAAAAATTATTAACATTAATTAAAATGCCTTCAAGTATCACAGAACAATGTAAGCCTTAAAAAAACATCTCTCTCTCTCTCTCTCTCTCTCTCTCTCTCTCTCTCTCTCTCTCTCTCTCTCTCTCTCTCTCTCTCTCTCTCTCTCTCTCCTCTCTCTCCTCTCTCTCTCTCTCTCTCTCTCTCTCTCTCTCTCTCTCTCTCTCTCTCTCTCTCTCTCTCTCTCGTTTAACATGTGTGGCACAGGTATGATTTATTGTATATTCATGACATGCAGTTGTTTGCAAATTCAGAGGTGGTTTATTTATGGTTTATTAATGTTTTGTTCGCTATTTAGAAAACGATAGCCCCTTACATGTAATGACAATGTATACTTTATGGTTATTGGGTTATTGGTTGTTAACTAAACCACTGAAATATTTGTATTTTTTTAAAAAAAAGGAGAGTTGAGTAAAAATAATAAAAAAAGTAGCAATAATAAAATATAGGCCTAATACAATAATAATAATAATAATAATAATAATAATAATAATAATAATAATAATAATAATAATAATAATAATAAATTGGTTGCATGCCAGATTAAACACTAGGCTGTTTGCGACGTTTATTATACTAAAATAAAAAAATAAAAAACGCTTCCTTATTTCAATAGTTTAACATTTACATTTTGAACTAGTGTAACTATTTTTGTTGTTGAAAAAATAAACAGTAGGCCTAGATCGATGCCGTTTGAGAATCATAAAAGATAGCCTAAGTTGTAATCTTCCTGTTAATTCAAATTGTACACGTCGTAGTATAATTACAACCATCTATATATGTTAGATTGTACGAGACATTGCCCTGCAACTCTGAGAGTAGATTGAATGGCAATATTTCACTGCGAAATGTGAATAAATGTGTTCATTATAAATGACAAAGTGGCAACATATTTCAATATGCTTATTACTACTATCACTACTTTAAAACGCATTCGTGTGCCATAAATAAGCTATTAGCCACTGCATTCACATATATACAATTTACGATTTTAATAGATTGCTATGGTTTTGAATTTATTCAAATCGTGTATACGGATCCGATGCAGTTTGTTTGCCTTAAAATGTCTGGGAATATTTCCTGAAAAATGCTTTGTGATTGTGGCTACCAAAATAAAGCCAGGACGTGGTCAAGCGCAATGACCAGCAGAGGGCCCTGTTTTAAAATGAGTTCTTGAGTGCATTGACCAATACCGATACCTTCGGATCTACCTTGGTTAACATTACCCATCAGCCTGTCTGCGGCGACAAAACCATTCTTCTTACTGTCTCTGCCATTTGCACACTATTGATGAGATCATTTAACTGTGCCCGTTTGGGACGCTTGTAATATCGACTAAACGTAAACATAATAATAATTAAAAAAAAAAAAAAAAAAAGTTTACTACATCTAATACAAACCCATAACAATGTTCTGAGACTACACATTTCAAAGTAATTCAATGTAAAATATCCGAGGGGAATTTAAGAAACAAAGCAACGCAAGCAACACATTACGCAGCTGGTTTCAATACCTTCACAGCCAGCATACTCTTATCAGCATAGCTATTAACTTTTACGAATTTAAATTTACTTTTACACAAAGACAAGTAGGCAAAAATCAACCGTCCATATGAAATGTAGGTGTACCCATGCACTCTTTTTAAAAAGAGCATTCCGTGTGCTTATTATAATACACGATTACTGCAAAAATACAGCCGGGAAGGCGTTCGGTTTACCCAAATGATACAATCACCTGTCCACTTTTGAAAGCAACGTCGAGTAAGCATACATCAAGTCGAACGTGTACGCAATATAGCTTCTGGTTTTTGTCCATAAACACTACGCGCTCTGTGTTGTTGTGAACTGTATGAAAAAAAAGAAAATGTAAACAAACTAAGATTGGCAAATATTTCGACAAACCCATATCCTGTTCACTTTTAAACAAAATAACTGTTTTATGTGTATACCCAGAATCTTCGTGATGATAAAAATCTGCATTCATTTTCAATAACAGGAACACACCTTTTCAATTTTGTTGCAATTCCTTTTTTTATGTATGAAATAAAAATTACTTTAACATAAATATATAATGAACTCTGCGCTGTTTTATTTTCCCACAAGCACATCCAAATGTATCAAAACAAAGTTTTGAAAGAGCATTTAAACAAAAAAACAAGCAGAAAAATAATACACCCCACATTGATTCTGTTCATCTAGCTTTTTAAAGCTACAGTGGGGTGAAGTGTTCCCACAATATGATATGAAAATATTTCCCTGGGCAGCTTATTAATTTATAATAATAATAATAATAATAATAATAATAATAATAATAACCCATGTATATCCCTTCCCTCATTTAAAAGACGCATATATACACATATATACAATAGTGGTAGCAGGTGTGCATGGAAATCTCGCTCAATAAAGTTTATGAATGAAGAATTATAATAACATTTATCATATCATTTTTTTTTCTATCCCTATACCCACATCATATTCTAGGATTCATTCCCTTGACAATATTACGGCTCCGATTTTAACACTAAAAGCTATTTTCCAATAAATTACAATCAGAATACACAGTACAGCTTAGTGTGTATTACCTTGCCAATAATGCATGAATGAAGATCACGGTTGCAGAAAACAAAACTTAATAATAATAATAAAAATAATAATAATAATAATAATAATAATAATAATAATAATAATAATAATAATAATAATAATAATAATGTGATCACAGGCAGTTTTATACAACACAGTAGAAAAAAAAAATATTTGATGTCTTTTACCTTTCGGACCTAAATAACATGATATTTAAATATCTCTTTACTATTTATTAAGAAATTAATTCAAAACATAGGCCTTTACATATTTAAATAATAATAGCAAAAATATATCGTTGTACGGCGCTCTTGTTCTTCAAACCGCTATACTGAAATGCCTATTTGTCCAATGTTTTAACCCTTTATGCGAACAGGATCCGTATTTTCAGAATTTGCTGTAAACTTTAGATTTAAATCTGCAAAGATATTGCCCAAGCAGCATTTTACTGAACAGACTGAACCATACCTAGAAAAGACACGCATTTCAATATTACTCACAAAACAGAAACGAGATGCTCAAATAAACTGGACTGGAGCTGCTTGGCTACATATACTACAAAGCACAAGCACTATTCGGGATACAAACCGCGTTAAATAAAAATAGAATGTATTAAAACCTAATATAAAATTATGTCAAATCATTTCAGATAAAAAAAATAAATGAATAGCTAAACCTGTTTCGTCCTAAAAATCCTTGAAAATAAAAATGCCCCAGTGTGCAAAAAAAATGGAGCTATGACTTCAAATTAAAATGTACAATATTTCTAAATGTATTCCAGTGTCATTTAAAAACGTGAAGCGACGTGTGCAGCAAAATATCTCACCAAACATGAAAAGTGCCAGTTCTCTAAGGCTGTATATGAATAAGCAATGAATAAGCATAACCATTTATAACAGGCGATTCTTTCGGGTGGGTGCAGCTGGAGACTCAAAAACCTTTTTTAAAAAATTCTACTTTTAAATAATAGTTGTAAGTGTCCTACACGTAGTAGGCAATGTATAAAAACAATATTTTAAATATTTAAGGTATTACCCATGGGAGTGTCATATATCTGTAATGACACGTATCGGCTATTACAATTGCACAGTAGACTATTATATATGTATTTAATTTGAACATCTCCGATTAGCATACTAGTAAATTGAGGAGTCACTGCAGACAGATAACGATAGCCAGCCAAGTAAGGTCAATACTGAGACGATTTGGTGATTTCTTTAAACTCCATTCGCTGCAGTTGGTGTAGTTAGCATGGCGTTTTATTTTTCCATACACAAACTGTCTGACTATATTATCTGTAAAGAACGTAACATACCTGTACAAAGTATTACAAATAATGATAGTGTACAAAGTTAATAAATGTAAACCTCAGATGGCCCTGTGGTGTAGAACGGTGTCTACTCCGTGATTCTTTCCACAATGGGGCTACTCGTTAAACAGCGTAATGTCACAGTGCTGGGCATATCTTTACAGGACGTAATATATTTTCTCTCTCTCTTCTGAAGCAAACCATGAATCTCGGCGCCTGATATATTTTTTTTATGTTTTTATATATACTCACTGCATTGCCTGGGTGCTCCCCTTGTACAGGTCAAAAACATATAACACCTGCTACCGTTTTGGATAGTCCAGTGCTTAGCTGTTTGTTATTATAAGAGAAAAAACGAGACACAATAATAAAAAAAAAAAGTTTAAGAGGGGTTCGTGTTTGTTCATTGTACAGGAGTCTGAACCCCATGATGTGGCGGGGTGTCCCCATAAACATCCTCGGTTCCGGGGAGAGTTCCCCCGGGAGGAGTCATCCTTTTCTCCTTCTGTCTTCTGTTACAAAACCAAACCCTGACGACCTCCTTCTCCAGCTGAAGACTGTCCGCTAGTGAAGTGATTTCCGGGGCTGCGGGCTTTGGGCACTTTAAGAAATGGCTCTCCAAAGCTCCCTTGACGCTTACCTCGATAGAGGTCCGCTTTTTCCTCTTTCTCCCCTGCGCTGCTATCTTATCTAGGCTGGTGGGGCTCCCAGAAGTGGAATCGGCTTCCTCCAACCACTTGTTCAACAGAGGCTTGAGCTTACACATGTTCTTGAAGCTGAGCTGCAGGGCCTCGAACCTGCAGATCGTGGTCTGTGAAAATACATTACCATAAAGTGTACCTAAGGCTAGTCCAACGTCCGCCTGGGTAAACCCCAGCTTGATTCTCCTCTGTTTGAACTGCTTGGCGAACTGTTCTAAGTCGTCCGAGGTTGGCGTGTCCTCATCCGAATGGTCGTGGTGGCTCTGATGCTGTTGGTGCTGATGCTGCTGCGGGTGCCCGTGGTCACTGAGATGCGGGCTGTGATGCTCTTCGTGGGAATCTCTTAGACCGTGGTGGTGCATTCCTTGACCTGTGCCCGGAATCATGTCGTTAACACTGAACCCGGGTTGTGAGTAGATTAAGCTCTGTCCGTTAGATGTTGCCATGCTAGGGATGTGAGCTGCTGTGGTAGTCCTCCATGCCCTTGCATCATGATGGTTCCCATGCGGCTGGTGCACCAGATGAGGCGGTCTTGCCTGATGCTGCAAGCCGCCTGAATTGTGCAGATCGTCCCTGACGGTTTGCACTGTAGGTTTGATGTCCTGCTGGCTCAGGGGGCTGGTTGACCAGGGAGCCCCATCGCCGTGTGACAGAGCTGTTATCCACTGGTGAGCGTGGCTGAGAGGATGCCCATTGCTCTGCAATGTATAATCGCTTTGCAACAGTGTCTGTGCATCTCTGTAAGCCGTCCCTTGCTGCATGCTCCCGGGCTCCGAGTGCACGATCGAGGAGCTGGAGGTGAGAATATTGTAATGATTAGACGCTGTGGTCGCCATGACTCTCTGAGCCGGACTGATCGCTCTTGTTAAAGGAGCCGTGCATTTGACAGTTACTTTTTGCCACAGGCGTCTCCCAGGCTCATGGCCAACTGGACGCAACGGCGCGCTCCTGCGCTCCTCCCCGGCTCGCCTTCTATTGGCTCAAAGCTCTTTAATAGACGTTGTTGCCCCTATCAACCAGAGCCACAACCTCCGTCGATTGGCTGCCTACAATTCTTTACAAATCTTCTCCATTCATTCTCACAGAAGAGCAAGTACAGCAGCATCTTTGAAACACAAGCTCAGAAGCGCTAAGGGCTTAACAAGAGAACCGAAGCAGGACGTTTTTTTTCAGGGAAAGTAGAACTTTACAGACAAGTATGGTGCATTGGAAACTCATTTTACAAAGAGTGTAGGCTGTTTTTTTTTTTTACTTTTTTATTTTTAATATTTTGCACTGAGCCACCCAAGTCGACGGAATAACATTGGTTTCTTGTATTGTTGAAAAAAGTTTAGCATGCGCGTCTGCATTGTGTCGAACATGCATAATGGATTTATTTGAGCGCAGCTTCCTCAAGGACAAAGCAAAGGTAGCAAATTATATCTGTCATGCTTGGTGTTGCCTCCGTGACAGCACAAACTTGCTCAGAACCGAACTCAGCTGCGTATTGTTCGTCGAGAGAGAATATATATATATATATATATATATATATATATATATATATATATATATATATATATATATATATATATATATATATATATCTCAACGAAAACAAAATAAAACAATATAAAACAACACAAGTCGACTTCTTCTGTACAAATACTCAAGAACAGACGTGCAAAGAACGACGTGTCTTTGTTGTAGAGTTTAAAAACAAACGCTCTGACAGCAAGAAGTCCAAATAGCCTAAAGATTTCAGGACCATAACGTAGAGGTAGCCATTATTGAACTTAGTGAGATCAGCGCATGCTTTCTTTAGTGTTACAATGCAAAGATAACTTCTCTGGGATATTTACGTAATTCTATATTTAAATGCCCGATTTTAAATAAATGTATTTTCTACACAACTAAGCACATGCTTATTTTATGAGTGATTCGGACTTTACATGCGATGCTAATATATTTGTACCCCCCTGCTTATGTACCGAAATGTTGCTCAAGTACAACACGCGAGTTAAATTCAATTTGCGCTTACAGCCACGGAGTGAATGCAATTGGAGGTGGCACGACTCAGGTATTAGATCACTCTTTTGTTTTTCACCATCAGCATAACATACACCGTTCCTCCCCATTTTAAAACCCAGATCACTTGGAGAGTTTATTGGAGAGACGGGTCACATAACCATAGCCACCATGAAAAGGGTCAGGTAGGGTGAAAGGGTTCTGGTAGGCTGCTTCTTGGACATAGGCAGAAATACAATTAGTTAATTGTAATAGGGGACGCACTTCCTAGTCGGGCATTGATTATGAATACGTTTGTAAACTTCATGTCAGCAAAATTGTTCTGCAGCGTAAATTTTGAAACGTGTGTGAAGGGTAATGTAACATTTTATGTTATGTAATATTGTATTACACTCAAAACTGACTTTTTGAAAATTAATTAAAAAAAAAAAAAAAAAAAAAGATTAATAAAAGTGAACAACGCAATAGACTACACTGGTTTAGTTAAGGTGAATATTACAGTGTTTTTCATTTCCAAATTCACTATAGTTTTGTTGGTTCTTAGATTTTTAAACACTATTTTTGTATTATTAGTTATGCATTTTTCATGCTGTTTTTCATACAGGTTAATTTTGGTTCATGATTTCACTTATGGTCACATTTATCGGTTTGAGTTTTACTAATTAAACATTTAGAAGAATATTGCTTTTAAATCTAATGAATAAACCAACAATTGATATAGCACCTTTATTGGAAATAGTGAATTAAGTTAAATCCTATAATAAAGTATTCAGTACATATAGCCTACAGCGTTATTTTTTTGTAAATGTAGTTAATACAGTTATGTTTTCTAATAACCTTGAAATTACTCCTAAACTATTTTCTAACTGTAATAGTTTGTCTGATTCGTTTTTATTAACTTATATCAAAGACAACAGAGTACATATTATGTAGGAGTGCTAATATTTAGTCTCATATAGTGCAATTGCAGATACCCCCGCCCCCCCCCCCCCCCCCCCCCCCCCCTTGTTACTTGTTATTTAGATTGATTTTACTTCTGAATCATAAACTATAATTTATTTATTGTTTTTAATTGTCTGGTAATAAAACGCACAAAGCAAATGCATCGCGCATCCCAGGTCATAGCAACAATGTACCGCATTGTAAGATGTACACATTCAATTAAGGAACAATTAAGAAACTGATGGATGACTAACACTCGGGAAGGTATTCGTATACAGTTAGTTTTACCGCTAAAGTTCTGATTGAGTGTTGGAAGTAATGGATGATACCACAATACAATTCCAAACATCCTTACACCGACTGGGACATATTGGCGAATTTACAGATATTGTATTCATCGCAGTCCTAGTTTATAGGTGCTAGCCTATACTTAAGTCTGCTGTTCAAATATCAAAAGTGAGTAGGTTTAGTATGGAGTGGAAATATAAAAACCTAACTGACAGTACCTTCATTACATCTCCTTTATTAAACATTAAGAACTGAGAATATATATATTATTAAGGCCGACATGTTTAGTCTTTCATCTAAAGTAATTCAGGCACTGTATTTGTCTATCATCAAACATATAATTGTATACTGTTTCCTTAAATTACATATGTTGCATTTGTATAGTACTTACAATCTTTTTTATTTATTTATTTTTTGCCTGCAGAAAGGCCTACAGTTAAGCACAGAAACAATGCATAAATCCATGATGGATGTGATTTTGTAAAGTTGAAATGTTATAAAGTTCATTTGTGAATAAAATGTAAAATGTGTATGTGTTTGTGAATGAGTATTCATCTTCCAAATATTGTAAATTATCTAAAGTTATTTTCATTTTTGTTTAGTTTTCCAAAGTTAGAATAGTGCAAAAAATCGTGCAAAAAGCGTTTCTAGGAAGTAGAATGGTCTGAATGAATACATTGATATTATTATATAATCTGTAAAGTAGATGTATTGATGTTAAATGTCAAATATACCTGTTTATAATTCTGGTCACAATGCCTGACATCACTTCTGCAATTACTCCATTGAACCGGAAGTGTTCTGTTTTTGTTGTTGTCAGCCTGCGATTCAGTAGGCCTAGTGATAGGCAAACAAAATATATCCGTTAAAAAAACAAACAAACATGTATAACCAAACTAATTTGGGTTGAGAAATTAGATAATATATGTATTGTAAGTGATAATGCTGTAATAATAATAATAATAATAATAATAATAATAATAATAATAATAATAATAATAATAATAATAATAATATGAAAATACCTCTACTACAGTGTAAGTACACTTCACAGCAGTCTACATTTCATACACCAGAAACGTGCGCGATGCCTACAGAGACATATGCAGTGGTAATGTACTATTTGGCAATAGGGTTTTACAGACTGGCGTGAAGAGAAGAATGGCATTCAAGCAATTGAGTAGTAACGATTCTAACACAGCTCAGTAACTGTCGTTGGCTTCCAAAGGCATTACTGCTTTCTTAAGATTGGTTGGGCATTCATCGTGTTGCAAGGGGTATCAAACAACTGGGATGCGTGTTTAAGATATTTGTGCCACCTTTACTGGCAGCTACGTGTAAGGTAGGCTGTCTTTTTGCAATTCGCGGGACTAGTGTATTGGAACCTTTTCGCACAAGGGTTGATCTATGTTTTTTAAAATGGCAAATTAATTAGATAGCCAGTATGGCAGAGTTTAACACTAATAATTAAACTGCATCAGACTTACCATCTCGTCGGATATTATTATTATTATTATTATTATTATTATTATTATTATTATTATTATTATTATTATTATTATTATTATTAAATCATACAATTCAACGCTGCTAATCTGGGGGTATGTGTCTGCAAACGCAACAGCTGCCGCGTTTCTGGCCCTCTGAGAAGGATGTGACATTGTCCTAAGAAGGTGCATTTTTTCAAAGCTGCTGCTGGTTGCTATAGTGAGGAGTAGAAGGGAAACAACAGCGCTCACGTCAGCGCTCCCTTCCCCTCTTCTTATATATCTAAAGGGCTTTTAAAACGCTTTGCTAATGGGACAAAGGCTTGGCAAAAGCAGGGGCTTTGTAGGAAAGCAGGGTTAGGGACAAACAAATACTGCAACTTCTAGCTGAAACCCAGTCGAAATATATAATTGCACTGGACGCTTTTGCCAGTTAAAGTGATCGTCGTTATGGAACACTGATGTAAGATACAACTACAAATAAATATTTATTTAGTTGTGCTATTTATTATTAAAGTGATGGCTTTAGAACAGCAGTGGAAGCTTTCAGGCAATTTCATACCCAGACAAGTACTGTAGGATACTGGATAAATGCAATGCTGCTTGTTAATGCATGCCATTTTTATTGTGATATTATACGTATATTATTATTGCACAATGATATGTTGTAAGGGGGTATATTTAAAATGACGTTCTCTAGAACGCGTATTTTATTTAGGTTATATATAGACCCTTTCCTTCAGAGAAAACTAAACGACACAGTGTTCTATTGGGGTTAATAGGAAACAAATGGGTTCCAAATATGAAACCCAATTATGGAATCCCTTTCAGAATGTAAACCCCCAAATTCATAATATAGTATGATAATAGTAATCTACTATAAGGTTTAATAAAACGTTTTTAAAATACTGTTTTGGAATTTATGTCCACAATAGCAAAACAAATGCACACGTTGTGCTTGCATTCGTGGGTCTATGTTGGTTTTCATTAATGGGGCCTGAATCTGGCACAGATACAATAGTTAAAATCGTAATTGTTTGTTTTCATTCTTTCCACAAAACACTGATACTTTATGTACTGATAGTAATGAATTACTTAATTGTTTTAATTACGTTTATTTTCCAAAAACCGTAAAACTTTAATGAAGAAAACTTTTCAAGGTATTGTTAGTTGCATACTAATGATATTAAAACGTGTTTTTTTAAAAAAACACCCAAATTAAGAGAACATCTGTATTAATTGGGTTATAATGAACATAATTACAGTAGCAGCAACGGATTTAACATTACGTGTTGAAAGAAAAGCAAAACACATTATTTTAATAGTCTAATATGCAAACTACGGGTCGTTCAATTACATGGCTTAATAATGCAGACATGATGCGAATCTTGTTGTTTAGACGGCTCGGTCTGCTATAATTCATTCAATAGGCCCGTGCAGGCGCTTTTACATACTGTACGATCTAGTGCTATGGTTCAGAAACTCCTGCCAAACTACATTTAAAAGAATACAAAATAATGGCAGAGAATCTGAGCGTTAAATTAACAGTAATTATATGACCTGCATGCTGTAAAGATTAATTTCTTATGCCCTAATTAGATAACTGTCTCGCAATACATCAAGCCATTTCCCTTTTGTAAATTTCCATACAAGAACACGGTTATGTAAAACACGAATTAATTGTATTCTATGAAGACATAGCACGGTTTAAACTATAAATAATCAAACATTTAAACACTTATGGCGTCTCGGTTTATTTGACCATTTACGTATTACTTTTTTCTGCCTGCCATCATATCTAAGATTCAGTAATTGGGAATATGATCATTTCGATTATAAGGTCTCCTAAATGTATGTCGCATTAATTACACACGCGAAATAGTCAAATATAAGAATGTTCTGTTGTCGTTGTTGTTAGTGTTTGTGAATAGTATGCCAGTTAAAACTCAATAGGCCAAAGTAAAATAAAAAATAAAAAAATAAAAAAAATAACATAACATTTCAGAGATTATTTATTATACTTTCATTTAAAATGTTATAACAGTTCAAAATGAGACTCCTGTACTAATAATATTAAAGGAGATTTTCTCAAAGAGGCAAGTGTATACAATCACACGAGTCTGTATATGATGAGCGTCATAAGTTCCAAAGTCAAGGTAAAAAACGAATGTAATCTACACTTCAGTTATCATTTGGCAATATGTACGACATGCACTAAGCACACAAAATGGCTATACAGTAACAACATTAATTCAATAAGGTTATTTCTCCGAACATGTCATTTTGTTGTAAGTACATTTAATAAATAATGTAACATAGTGTAAGCACAGTGTAGCAACAGTGTAGTTAATGTACGTGTATTTTAAAATGCATCCGATTATTGCAACGCACTACTAAATAAATGGTAAATACTACTACAACAAATATATCATAATCCTCTCCATCAAAATACAACAGTTCAAATAGCTTAGCCTTTGTAGCCAATTTATTTTAGAGATATTAAACATTTAAAATAATATTCAAAGGGATAAAATCACAAAGCGCCCAGTGCTAAGTCTGGAACAAACTGAATTAGCAAGATTGTTTATTCGAATCTATCTCACCAATGTTTTATCTTTTTTTTTTTTTTTTTTTTTTTTGGTGGTGCAAACTTATCAGTGGGTCGCTAAACGCTTTGTGACACCTGATGGTGTTTGTATTTAGTGTTTTATTAATAAAGTCGTGGGCAATAGTTACATTCAGTTGACAAACTTACCAGCAGGTTATTTTTCAGTACTACCTGGAGCGGAGATGGGAGATGACATCATAACTGTAGGCCTATATATATATATATATATATATATATATATATATATATATATATATATATATATATATATATATATTGGAAACTTGTTTCTAGAAAATTTCTAGCTTCTGGGTTGAAGATACATGCAATTAATTAGTTAAGGAAGAGAGGGTTCCTGCTTTTTCAAAGTGAGTCATCGAAGTCTGCATTTTAGGTGGAGAATATGTTATTTTGTTTTTACATTTTTTTAAAACATTAACTTACATCTTAAACAAAACATCTCGGCAGTTGCCCCTTTAGATGCTCTCATGGTACTGATATTTTCTAAACAGCGTGGGACTATAACTTTTCCAAACAATACAAATCGCATTTCTTTTCCACATATGGTAAGGAGTTTAAAAACGAAACTAAATCACTATATACACTTTTTACAAACAATTCGCAATATATATATATATATATATATATATATATATATATATATATATATATATATATATATATATATATATATATATATATATATATATATAGCTAGATATATAGTAACAGGGAACACAAACTGCTTACTTGACAGAACTTTCATAAAGAACCAAGGTCTTAAATTAACCCATTGAGTTTTTTTACTTGACGCTTTGCAACAATAAATTAAACACTGTTTTCACACCTCGCCCAATGAACTTCTGTATTGGTTTTTCAAAGCATAACATGTGCTGT
The DNA here is from genome assembly GCF_902713425.1 of Acipenser ruthenus. Taxonomy (NCBI): domain Eukaryota; kingdom Metazoa; phylum Chordata; class Actinopteri; order Acipenseriformes; family Acipenseridae; genus Acipenser; species Acipenser ruthenus. Next base: position 79,538,712 of record NC_081193.1, on the reverse strand, counting down.
CTTTCTGAAGGCATATCGACTACTTCTCTTATGACAGGGCTCGCCACGTTACCGTGGGTATTCTAGGTCCTTGATGAGTATGTTATTTTATGACTCAGTCACAGCAGCGCCGATTCTGCTCAAAAGAAAAAGGTATTGAAACGTTTAGCTGCGACCCCCCCCCCCCCCCCTCCCTCACCGTCCCCTCCTCTCCCCTCCCCTCCCCTCCCCTCCCCTCCCCTCCCCCTCCGGATCAAAGCGGATCAAATTGGGGTAAGAGATCATTGACATTTTCTCTAAACCCAGATTTCCAGTTTATCCACAATCTAATTAGGTTTTTATAAAAAACACAGTTAATAGAGAGCTATTTAAGTTAACTTTGCAATCAGTCACAGACTGTGACAGGTTAACGTTATTAAAGTAATAGGCGTGCTAAAAATCTGATCTAGGGCTGGGGTTAGAAATGGGCTCTTTATTAAACATCTGCCAATGTTTCTATTAATGCAGCATGAACTGCTATTTAGACCCTATTGCATATCACTGGTCTTATATATACAACACAATAAACGCAGTCCTTGTCTTAAGGAAGAAGTTTAAAAGTTTTTCAATTGCTGTAACAACATTAAATGTACAAAGTTAAATAGCCCAGGGATATATATCTGTAGCCATGGATTGTTGACATAAATGTATGAAAATGTAATGTTCTTCTCATTGTTCAAAATGCCTTATTTGATAATAGAAAACTAATATTTTGCTGCCTGCCCTGAAAAATCACAGTAAAGTGAAACTAGTAACCCGTTTATAATTCTTGGGGCATTTTATATACACTTAGATCAAGCAGCTAAATCTACCCGATTATTTTTATTTTATTTCATACAGTCCTAATTTAAAGAGGTATTCATCAAATGATTGCTTATGCAGTTAGCCTTTACCAAAACAACCATAATAAATAATCATGCTGCAGGTATATGAAAAGAAAGAGCCTAATTTTCATTGAATGGTAAAGTTATTTTATGATATTTAGGATTTCCAGAGTCAACAAAAATGTTACAAAGAACACGTTCCAATGGTCATTTCAGAATAATAAAGCAACATATCCAAACCCTATGCATATCAGATGCTGCACGAACATGGGCACGAGCTGCAGCAACAGGTTTGATGAGTGGAATGTCTGTTTTCAACTTTATTCAAAACTACTAAAGATCGATTAAAAATACATTTTAACTGTTTTAACCAAAAATAAACTACATTATACGTACACTGTCAAGAACTATGTATAATAATTATGAGAACAAAACATTTCCATAATCTATTTTCTACTGTTATATTATTATTATTATTATTATTATTATTATTATTATTATTATTATTATTAGTATTAGTAGTAGGAGTAGTAGTAGTATCTTTGTCAATTTTATACCTTGACTACTACTACTAGTACTACTACTACTACTACTACTACTACTACTAATAATAATAATAATAATAATAATAATAATAATAATAATACACACTACTGATGAGTCTTTGCAATGGTTGTTGAAAAAAGATTTAGTGGTGAGCAATTATATTGAACATTAAAACAGCAAACACAAATAAATCATAGTGTATGCAACTATGTACCGTTACATAATCTAATAATGTTTATTCACACTAGACACTGCAGAACTGGTTGCAGGGTATGCAATTACCTTAACATAGCTGCTTGAAGTGAAGTAATTAACGTGCTGAAAGTCAGATTAAAACATATTTGAAAGGGCTGTCTATTAATGCATGATCTATAATCAGTTTATGATATATTTTATGAGTTTTATTGAGCAGGTAGGGAAACAATGGACAAACATATTACTTTGTGCAAACGATTTCCCTAAAACAATCTGTTAACAAGCATCTGACATTACAATACAAATAACACCAGATGATGATTTTTTTTTTTTTCTTCAGATATTTTATTATCTTGGACCACAGGTGTTTATCGTAAGTTTACCAAAAACAAAAAAAGAGATACTATTTTTGCTCTGTTTTTTGTTTGTTTATTTGTTTGTTTGTTTTAACGCTCAGTGCCCTATTCAGAAGTGCTAAGGCAATGGGAACGTGTGTGAGAGAAATAAGAAATAACATCCTTATAGCTGTATTAAAGCAACAAGAAATGACTTTATTTCTGGAAGGTGCAGCTAGTTGTTCTTAGTGGTTTCTTGCTAGTTGTTATATCCATTGTATTTATCTTTGATTTGCCACTGTCTTTTTGTATTTGCTTCACAAACAAAAATAATTATTTCAGTTGCAAGCCAAGGGGCTGTTGCTGTCACATAACACACCAACATGGAGTGAGGGTAAGACAAGCTTCGACATGATACATCTTTACTAAGGTATGTCATTTCACCTTATATATTGTATTTTATTTGCTTGTCAAAGTGGTATATTTATATAAGATAGAACGATAACAGTAGGATTTAGCAATGCATGCCATCCATGTATTATGGTAATATGTTGTGTGTCTTTCATCTCATGCAGCTTGAGTTTCTTTGATGCAGTTTTTCCTGTGCTGTTTTACTGAGACATCTAATCAACAGGCTAATATGATAAAGGACCAGGGTTCTCGAGGTGTTTACACCTAAATGCTGTTTGCACCATTCTATGGTTAAGTAAAATAAAACTTCTTATGTTACAAAACTAGTAACAGACAATTTTGTAATTTAAGGACTGTGGTATGGTAAAGAAAGCAACAATAGAAGATGTATTTTCTTTTCACAAATAAGTAGGCCTACACTTAATCTTGGTGTAAAACTAACCCAAATTGGCCGTTTTTTGTATTGGATTATGCAGATCAGCTTCTTTTATTCTTTTTATTACGATGTTTGCATAAAACTGATTGCACTATTATTCATTTTTAAAATATTACAGTGATGAAGGCTTTACCAATCAAAAAAGATCACGATAAAAAGAATACTAAGAGTTAGTTAATCCAGTACAAAAAGAGGATCACTTTGAGTGTAATGTGTAAAGAAACACATATCTTATTTTGATTTGCACACACAACAATCTAACAATTAAAAAAAATAGTTCTGATTATATTTACTAAAAGTTGCCTAATTCATAGTATTAGTAATGAGATCCAACTTATTACATAACATGGGTCATATAAATTATCAATGTTTAATAACTTCATTTAAGTCATCATCTGTAGCAGCTATTTTCTGTTCCCTGCAGGAGGAAAGTCTTCCAACATTTTGTGCAGATCAGCTTCAAGGCCTGGTCTTTACATTGCATCTCTCCTTCAACCCCCCCCCCCCCCCATTGCAGTCAACCCTTTCTCTGACCTCAGCCATCAGTTTGTGCTTCTGGGGTGCTGTTGTGCTGTCTGGTCCACAATTTTCCCTTTCTTTGCATTTTTACTCCATTGTTTTGATTGTAAAGTCTTTCTTCCTCTGTTTTACAATTCATACAGCTCTCTACACCCAATTTCCCTCCTACTGGGCAATGTCCAAGGATATGAAGTTTCCTGAAAACAGCAGCACATTTGCCTTCAAGATGAATATTTCCAGTAAGGTACAACCACTTCCGATTAATCCTAAAGTGAGAACTTATTTGGCGTTTCCACAATCATTAGTTACAAGTGTGTTTGGAGATGCACGTACTGTTACCGCGATGAATACCAGCAAACAGTGCGGTCACTTGGAGTGTATTACAAGACAAGTGAAATCTCTCTGCCATTCACTTTGATTGTGATTTCGATTCCTGTGATTAAACTATACGGCACAGTTTGGATAAACAAGCGTCATCACAGAGCCAAATTATTGATCCTCTTGCAATCTGATTCACAGCTGAAGCATGACTTCTATAAGAGCATTTAGTTTTGCTCAGAAGAGCGATCTGCCCTGGATATAGACAAATAACAAAATTCACATGCAATTCCACAACATTGTTTTAAAACGGGTTGAAACGTGTAGTTTGTGCTGAAAATCAAGATGCTGGGACAATGGTATGTGTCATTACTGTGATAAGCAAAACTGTTTTCATTACACATCAATGGGCTGATTGTTACACTGTTTGGAAAAAGAAAAAAAAAATATCTAACTCTGTAAAATATTTACAGTGACCGTACCACGTACCTTTTGTATTCCTGATTTGAGCTCAAGTGGCCTGCTACTTGTATGAACAGAACATAGTTTTATTCAGCTAAGAGTAACTCTTTGGGTGATGCACCATTGTAAACTCCCTCTGTTCAGCTCTTGAAATAGCATCTAGGGCAACCTTTCCAAAGACACATTAAACCCAGAGTGTGCACTCTTACTAATGCAATTAGGCGGCACAAAGAGCTTGTTAAATTTCTAATTCTTAGAAAGTTCTCCCGTGATTGATTGCACCGTTTGCGACTTAAGCTGCATTATCTTTCTCTCTATAAAACTTTATAAAAGGACACTGTACTAAACAACAAAGCTACAATCCTACTACAATTGGGGGATTTATGAAAAAGGTGTACTTTAGGCTTTTGTAACTGGGCTTCATGTCTGGAATATGGTCTCTAGATTAAATGACAAAAGTGCATTCCTTACAGTGCTTTCAAAGCAAGTATTTGGTGTTGCGGTTTTTATGTTTACCCAGATATTTAGCAGCATTTCCCCCTTTTTAAATGCATTTATTACAGATTATGACTGCATTGGCAGATACATGTGTGAAATTAAACAATAATTAATCAGCAGATTTGGTGCTCAGTCTGTCAGACTGTGCATTTGATTCTGATATATTGGCACAAAATAACAGCAGAGAGTAAGCAAATTATTAGCATTTTATTCCATGCCTACAAAGCCTGCATGAATATATATATATCTTTTTTTCAATTTCATTTTTTCAAATTAAACAAGACATATATCAACAGTATTACAGAATAGTTTAGAATAAGAATTAGCCTTGAAATGTTTACTCACAATTTGATAAGCAGTTCTCTAGATTAATGCACAAATGCAAGTGTTACATAACAGATGGACACATGTACAGACAGACAGAAGCCCCCACATATACCAAATAATTGAAATTCTTATGCTAAATAATGTTAATATCAAGTTTCCTGACAATTGGAAAAGTGGTTCTTCTGATATATACTGACACACATGTGTTATTTTGTACATTTGACTACTTTTGCGTATATGATATTTAACATCTTGTACATATCTTGAAGGTTGATGACAGCCATTAAAATAACTGTACTTTGTGGCAATGTAACTCTGTTTGCTGGGTCAATTTCCAGGTGGTAACCAGCAGTGTGGAGTAGCGGTTAGGGCTCTGGACTCTTGACCAGAGGGTTGTGGGTTCAATCCCAGGTGGGCAACACTGCTGCTGTACCTTTGAGCTAGGTACTTTAACTAGATTGCTCCAGTAAAAACCCACCTGTATAAATGGGTAATTGTATATAAAAAATAATGCGATACAATTGTAAGTCGCCCTGGATAAGGGTGCCTGCTAAGAGATAAATAATAATATAGGTGGGTTCTCTAGAACAGAAAGGGAGGGGTATTTTAATATTTCAGATTCAAATAATTTGGCTTAATATTACCCTCAAACAATATATGTTGTGGGTTGAAAAATTAGTTATAACTTGGAACCTTTAAAAAATCTTCCAAAATGAACTTAAAAAATGTTTGATTACATTTAATGAAATAGGGTTCAGTCCGTTAAAAGGCAATGCATTCCTTCAGCTGTTCTGCTCTTTACATTTTCAGATTATTACCTTTTTTCTTTGCTCCCCATGCATGACCAATGTGTTTCCCAGTTGATTGTAAATTGGATTAACAAAAAGAAAAAGAAACAAAAAAGATGTTTCTTGTTGTTGCTCGGGTTAACAAAAGACACGTCTTCATCTCTTCAAATGAATCCGAACAGATGGTGTGAAATTGATTCTAGAAAATGAAGTTAGTGGTATTCAACTGGATTACAATAGCAGAGGTGGGTGCTACAATCAAACCCCCATCTTTCAAACTGGCAGTGGCGTATTCACGGATATCTCATCTGACTTGTCTAGTCACAGAAGACTGTTTGTATTACTTTAAAGAGCAGTCAACTTCAAATGACATTTTCCTAGTTTTTTTTAAATGTCCCCTTAGCTTTTGCAATCATTCAGAGTGGTCCTTACTGTGATTTTTTTTCAGGTGCTTTGACTGAGTTCAGGAGCTGCTCTTCAGTTCTGGTTGGCTGCCATGAACATATATATTGTAGACTAGATCTGCCAAAGTGCACTGCCAAACTTTTTGCCAAGTCTTCCTACGTAATGTAATAGCCGTACCTAAAAGTTGTCACAACACATTAATAAATGAAGGTGAAACAAGTTATATGTTGTTGTTTTTTTTTTCCTGCTGCTGTCCAGATCATATTTAGAGCCACAATTCAGTTGTCATATTCAGCTCTAGTGTTAACAAATGAGGGGTATGCAGCCCTGCCCATGAAGGGGGGGGGGTCTGTATGTATCAAAGATCAAAGATCGTTTTGTGTCAACCTTTACACATGTTTATGATTCACTTTATATCAAATGCTAAAACCACTACATCATCTACATATAATAATAGTCAAGTGAGTCTGGCAGAACTGGAGACTGTTAATGTTGCTACTGTTTTTTTTCAAAGATGATCATTTTATTGTCAGGAACATCACCAAAAGTCATGCTGACATCGGACTGACTAATGAGCCACATTCAGCCCTGACTGAATGATAATTGAAAAATTAAAGTTCAACAACGACTATAATACTACTAATATTAATTCAATCAGGAAACAAATATAGGGATAACAATATTTTTTAAAATCGATTTTATGTTGTAATATAAGAATGTAGCAAAAATAAGGCTGAAACCTGCTGCAAGGTTGAGAAAGGGGAGGTGGTGTGGGCAACGAAACAAGATGACATTGGGGGAGTGTCAGATAGGAAGAAATAGTATGTGTTGGTTTGTTATTGCCTGCAAGATCATTGAGCTCCCTTTCCTGAAGTAGCAATGTACTTGTAATATATTTTACAGAGCAGAAGAAACACATCCCTTGATGACGTGCAGAAAAGCTATGACAACAAAGTAGAAAAAAATGAAAAATCAGTGTTGATGTTCAGAAACTGTTGTTTACAAGAATAGTTCATACAGCATAAACTATAAATCAATTTATACAACCAGGCATAATGTAAATCAACCTGAAAAAAGTACATTGATGTAGTATTAATAATAATCTTCATATTTTGCATCTGCATTTTCCTTTCATATATTACACTGACACATGCCGTATTCAATTGAAGTGATTTAAAATACATCAAGATTCTGTAAATGATCGGTTTAGGATTTCCGCTTACTGTTTAAATGCTTAAACCTGTACACTGCCTTGATTGAAAGTAATTTTCAGCACACTGGTTACACTAAGAAAAGGAACAATAACTCCTATGAAGGAGAGAAGGACTGAAGGGGATTTGAATTCTCTAAGTGGGTAGTATTAACCTTACAGATGATCCAGAGGCTACTGAAGAGCTTGAACGGTTCTGCCTCAGGTTTGGGGGTGTGTGAAGTATCCACCAATATGTTTGAGCCAGTTTTCTACGCCGTTTCCACACAAAGACTCCTTTCTTCTGTTACTGGCGAATATCCAGGACAGCCTTGGAATGCCTGACCCCCGGACCCATCATTAAGGACAATGTCAAACTCAGATTCAGCAGCAACGGACTATAACAAACTAAGGCTTACTGACCCGTGAGCTCTAACAGGCTGGGGAAAGAAAACTCTATTTGGGTCAGCTCCTGCCTTTTTACAAAACACCGGCACAGAGAAATTGCAAAATAAAGAAGTACAAAAAAGTAACCATGTTTAAAAATAAATGCTTCATAGACCACTGAGAGTTTTAAAACAGTTAACGGATGATAGTTACATAGTTACTTTAACCCTTCTACAAGCAAACCCTAAACAAAGGCTGAACAATAACTCTATAGAGTTCATGGTCCCTTAATGTGCACAGGTATAAGTATCTGTTACTGTTTGCTTTTTTAAAATGTAAATATAGAAGTGTCTCTGGAAAATAATGCATCAGTTCACCCTGCATGTTCTTCAGCGATTCAATATACATTTTTGAGTGTTTGTTTCTCACAGGTACAGCTGAAAATCATTCTTCTAAATGGAATCTGGGTCAATAATGTATTTCAAGGCCAAATATGTCCAGAATAGGCACACGCCATACATGTTTTAAATTAAATTAGAGATTTACTCATTGTGTGAAATGTCCACGGAGATAGAGAATGCAGTATTAATATAATATGGGTGTGAAATATATCTAAAATGTCTTATTCAACATGCAGATCATATACGATATTAACTTTTATAATATTTATTAGTAACATTAGTATATACTGTATCATGCACTATACATTTGTGGTCAGGCTTTACTTAACTCCCCTTTTATGTTTTGGATCTATTTGACTCTAAGACCGGTTTCCATTGACCTTAATTATTACTCCCCCGCCCCCCTATAATATTTTAAGATATTTGCTAGGTTGGGGGTCACAAACTTTTAAGTAGCAAATAAGGACTTTGAGATGTTTATTTATTATTATTATTATTATTATTATTATTATTATTATTATTATTATTATTATTATTATTAATAATAATAATGTCTACAAGTGGCTGTACATGTCTGGAGAGATGTTTATAAACCAGGCTAATTTTCTCTGCAGTGTCAGAAACTGAAGACTATGATGATGATGATCCCTGATTATCATAAATGATCCTCTGATGAGTCTGAAGATGCTGACACTAAATCAGCCATGTATTTTCCTTTAGCATCGATGGGAAGAGGTGGAAAATCTGATTCCACCAGCCCATTGCTTCTAATGTGGATAAAAAGATGGAAGTGTAACATGGGCGGAATCTCAACTGTGAAACAAGGTAGGCTGTCAAGTTCCAATGTCAGCAAAATGGTTCCAGGGCCTACTAGATATGCTGTTACTTGCATTCATGATATACATGTTGCATCATACCATCAGCAATCAAAAATATAATAGCAGAAATGACCAACTTGGAGGCAGGCATATACTTGGTGCAAATTGAAAAGAACGTGATCATGTTGATATGTATGCATACATTGGGTTACTTTTGTTAGCTGGGTTATACAGATCCAAAGGAGAAGCAACTGCTAGTTTGTGGAATATAGAAAATGGTAGGGCTATATTTCCAGCCACTGTGTCACTGGAAACATTTCACATCATTGCTAGAGTGATTCGCTTTGATAATCATGATACCAGAGCCAACCAATGTGATTACAACCCAGAACCAAATGTTACAGTGGATGAACATCTTGGTCCCCTTAAGAGGATGCTGTCCCTTTAGGCAGTATATGCCTAACAAGCCTGCTAAGCATGGCATAAAAATATAGGCGACCTGCAATGCTGAATCCAGCTATACATGTAATAGGCAAGTGTACACAGGGAGGTGCCTGGAGAAGCAACTGAAAGAAATCAGGGGATGTGAGTAGTGTTGGTAATGTATCAAGGACTCCAAAGTCACACTGTCACATGGGAACACTTCTTCACTTGGTGCTGAGCTACTCAGAAGAAAGCTGACCATGCTTGGAACAGTGAGAAAAAACAAGTCTGAGCTTCCAAAGGAAATGCAGAACTGAATTGTGCATGCATCAAATTTTGCTTTAACAGAAAGCACAGCAGTTGTTTCATACTGTTCAAGAAAAATAAGAATGTTATTGTGAACAAGCATGATGCACAAGGATGCAACACTGTGTACCAGGGATGACAAGAAGCCAGAGAGGATATTGGATTACAATTCCTCCAAAGGGGGAGTTGACAACCTGGATAAACTGACTGCAACCTACACCTGTCAATACATGACTGCCTGCTGGCCACTGGTCATCTTCTACAATATGGTTGATTTGTTGGCATACAATGCTTTTGTCCTTTGGACTGATATCAATGCAATATGGAATGTTGGCAAGCTGTATCGACGCAGAACCTTCCTGGAGATGTTGGGCAAGGCACTAGTGACACCCCTTATTCAAAGAAGATCAGGAAGTCTACAGCTCCTGCAGCAATTGCTCTTATCCAGAATGGTCAGGCAGAAGGAGCCAATGCATCTCTGCCTGCAGCAACTTTCATTTGCAAAAACACTTACAAAATGTAAGTTTTGCCCTTCAAGCAATGACAGTAAGACAAACATGACCTGTGTGAAATACAGAAAGTATCTGTGCAAACATCATATGTCTACCTTCTGTCCATCATGTGAAAAGTGATGTCACAGTTCTGATATGCATGTACAAAGGAACATGAGAGTACATTTCAGAAATGTTCTTCAAATAACTCATCCTTGACTTTCTTTTGTCACAAGTATCTACAACACTTTATGTCCTATTTTTGTACATAGCCACATTTATCTGTAACCGCTTAATCCTATAGAGGGTTGTGGTGAGCCAGAGCCTAACCCGGCAGACATAGGGGCGCAAGGCGGGACTAAACTCTGGACGGGAAGCCAGTCCATCGCAGGGCAACTAAGGGGCAATTTAGACAGGCCAATCCACCTAGCCAACATGTCTTTGGACTGTGGAAGGAAACCCATATGAACACGGGCTGAACATGCAAACTCCACACAGACAGACCCCTGAGGCCGGAATCAAACCCAGGACCCTGGAGCTGTGAGGCAGCTGTGCTAACCACCACGCCACCGTGCCGCCCTATAAACAGAATTTGTAATAAAACTAAAATGCAGCATTTTCACAGGGGGAAAAAGTATTGGATTTATAAAACAAATATCCATGAAAATATATGGCCAGACTAAATTGATAAATGTATTGCCATTTTAACCAGTCCACATGTATTTATTGCCAGAGTCAAGGGTTCTAGGAGAGTAGATGTCTGTGCTTCCTGCCCTGGTCACAGTGATACACTGGGGTGAATGTGTGTCTGTGCTTCCTGCCCTGGTCACAGTGATATACTGGGGTGAATGTGTGTCTGTGCTTCCTGCCCTGGTCACAGTGATATACTGGGGTGAATGTGTGTCTGTGCTTCCTGCCCTGGTCACAGTGATATACTGGGGTGAATGTGTGTCTGTGCTTCCTGCCCTGGTCACAGTGATATACTGGGGTGAATGTGTGTCTGTGCTTCCTGCCCTGGTCACAGTGATACACTGGGGTGAATGTGTGTCTGTGCTTCCTGCCCTGGTCACAGTGATATACTGGGGTGAATGTGTCTGTGCTTCCTGCCCTGGTCACAGTGATACACTGGGGTGAATGTGTGTCTGTGCTTCCTGCCCTGGTCACAGTGGTATACTGGGGTGAATGTGTCTGTGCTTCCTGCCCTGGTCACAGTGATATACTGGGGTGAATGTGTGTCTGTGCTTCCTGCCCTGGTCACAGTGGTATACTGGGGTGAATGTTGCAACTCACAACCTAAAGGGTCAAGACTTTAGTTTTTATTTATTATTTAAAATAAAAGTGTTCTCCCTGGTGTGTGAGTTTCCTGAGTGTGCGAGTCCTGCATTTGATATTTCTGCTGCTCTCCTGCCTCGACCATTGACTACTCTTCCACACCCTTTCTGATGGATGGCATCGTTCAATGCTGTCAGGAATTCAAAATGGCTGAGCAACTTCATAACACCTTGTAAATTATGGAAGCTTAGCTGCACCAAGCAATGGCCTCTGATCAAATTTCATTTCAACCACAGAAAGTTAAAGACAAAAAAATGCATTGTGGTACGATTCTTGATTTATTGTTTATTTTAATCACTAAACCACGAGGAACAACAATGGACATCCCTTTTAAGTGTTCCTTGAGCCACTGTCCTGAAAAAAGAAAAAGAAACACACACACACACACACAAAAAAACAATTAGGGAAATGTAAAGCACAGAAAATGTTTTCCACAACATCTTTAAATCACCCAGAGTGGGCAAAACATGAGTAACAGTGACATCATTATGTACGGTCTATAGAACTATATTAGACATTCATGACAATAACAGATTATAGTATTACAGTGTAACAAGAACATACATTTCTAAGAATAATTATTTATAACATGACAAAGCCTTATAATAGTTATGAATCCTTACGTTATTCCTTGTATATAACCATCAACCATCACTTGTTTTGGGTAATTATTTTCATTTGGATTTTCAACCCAATTTAGAATGTCCAATTAGGCTCCCTCACCACAGCTATTCCACTCAACAGCTCAGGAGGGCTGAAGGTCAATGGGCGTTATCCGATCCCACGACCAAATCAATTGCCTCTTTACATCCAGTAACTCAAGAGCAGAAGTTGGGGAGCCCTGCAAGTGTCTGTTTGCATTTACCAGGTGCCTGGTGGGGGTTTGACCTTCCAATTTAACAGAGAACATCCTAATATACATAAGATATTGCCCATGATGCATGACTTGTTTTATTGGAGACGCCAGTGGTATTTGATCCTCCACTGTTCAGAACATTAAATGCCACATAGGACCAATCATTGCTTAAGCTCTTTTCTTTTAAATGAAAACTTCCCTTGATGATGTAGGAATCTTCACATTGTACTGGTACTACAGAGCAGCCATATTGTCACCCTCTAGTGTTATACAATTGCTGTATTAATGTGTAATGCTAATAAAGAAAGAAGAGATTCAACTTCCGGTGCTCACATCTCACTACTCCTTCCCGTTCTCCAGCAGCTTCTTGTAAGCTTTGCTCATTTCTCTGACCATGTGCATCTTCCGGAGGTCTGTGCTGAGAGCCCTGATGAGCTCCTCTCGACTGGCTGGCTCGGTCCGCACCACGTCCCCCAGGTTCTCCCTGATGTTGAAGGAGAGCGGGGGGCCATCCGGCCCAGCAGGCAGCTGGAGCTCTTTCTTCACAAACCTTTCCAACGCACTGTTGATTTGTTTTAACTCAAAAAAGGAGACATTGAGATAAATCAATAACTTCTTTCATTTTTAGACAAGCGGTTCCTCTCTAATCTAGAGCTAAGTTTGTTGAAACACATTCAGAGCCCACTCATACCAGGAACACACTGGTCCCAAATTTTTATTTCATATGTCTCAATTCTTTTTATCGAAACAAAGATAATGTTATGAAACAAGATACTTAGACACACATAATTGCCCAGACACATACAGACATGCTCAAATTTGTTGGTACCCTTACAGCTCATTGAAATAATGCTTCATTCCACCTGAAAAGTGATGAAATTAAAAGCTATTTTATGATGTATACTTGCATGCCTTTGGTATGTCATAGAATAAAGCAAAGAAGCTGTGAAAAGAGATGAATTATTGCTTATTCTACAAAGATATTCTAAAATGGCCTGGACACATTTGTTGGTACCCCTTAGAAAAGATAATAAATAATTGGATTATAGTGATATTTCAAACTAATTAGTTTCATTAATTAGTATCACACATGTCTCCAATCTTGTAATCAGTCATTCAGCCTATTTAAATGGAGAAAAGTAGTCACTGTGCTGTTTGGTATCATTGTGTGCACCACACTGAACATGGACCAGAGAAAGCAAAGGAGAGAGTTGTCTGAGAAGATCAGAAAGAAAATAATAGACAAGCATGGTAAAAGTAAAGGCTACAAGACCATCTCCAAGCAGCTTGATGTTCCTGTGACAACAGTTGCAAATATTATTAAGAAGTTTAAGGTCCATGGAACTGTAGCCAACCTCCCTGGGAGCGGCCGCAAGAGGAAAATCAACCCCAGATTGAACAGAAGGATAGTGCAAATGGTAGAAAAAGAACCAAGGATAACTGCCAAAGAGATACAAGCTGAACTCCAAGGTGAAGGTACGTCAGTTTCTGATCGCACCATCCGTCGCTTTTTGAGCGAAAGTGGGCTCCATGGAAGAAGACCCAGGAGGACTCCACTTTTGACAGAAAAACATAAAAAAGCCAGACTGGAATTTGCTAAAAATGCATATTGACAAGCCACAATCCTTCTGGGAGAATGTCCTTTGGACAGATGAGTCAAAACTGGAGCTTTTTGGCAAGTCACATCAGCTCTATGTTCACAGATGAAAAAATGAAGCTTTCAAAAAAAAGAACACCATACCTACAGTGAAACATGGAGGAGGCTCGGTTATGTTTTGGGGCTGCTTTGCTGCACCTGGCACAGGGTGCCTTGAATCTGTGCAGGGCACAATGAAATCTCAAGACTATCAAGGCATTCTGGAGCGAAACGTACTGCCCAGTGTCAGAAAGCTCTGTCTCAGTCGCAGGTCATGGGTCCTCCAACAGGATAATGACCCAAAACACACAGCTAAAAGCACCCAAGAATGGATAAGAACAAAACATTGGACTATTCTGAAGTGGCCTTCTATGTCCTGATCTGAATCCTATCGAACATCTATGGAAAGAGCTGAAACTTGCAGTCTGGAGAAGGCACCCATCAAACCTGAGACAGCTGGAGCAGTTTGCTCAGGAAGAGTGGGCCAAACTACCTGTTAACAGGTGCAGAAGTCTCATTGAGTGCTACAGAAAATGTTTGATTGCAGTGATTGCCTCTAAAGGTTGTGCAACAAAATATTAGGTTAGCGGTCCCATCATTTTTGTCCATGCCATTTTCATTTGTTTTGTTATTTACAATATTATGTTGAATAAAAAATCAAAAGCAAAGTCTGATTTCTATTAAATATGGAATAAACAATGGTGGATGCCAATTACTTTTGTCAGTTATTTCAGAGAAAATTGTGCATTCTTTGTTTTTTGTGGAGGGGTACCAACAAATTTGAGCACGTCTGTATATTTATTTGAATACATGTCTATTTTCTACAGCAGACTTTTTGTAATTTAGATGTAGTAATACTAATCAAAACATATACTTTTTTTTTTTTTTAATTTAGTGATCGGCAATTATTTTATTATTTTCTCCCAATTTGGCATATCCAATTATGTTTAGGATCAGCTCACCGCTACCACCCCAGCGCTGACTCGGGAGCGGCAAAGACGAACACACGCTGTCCTCCGAAGCGTGTGCTGTCAGCTGACCTCTTTTTTCACACTGCAGACTCACTATGCAGCCACCTCAGAGCTACAGCATCGGAGGACAACGCAGCTCTGGGCAGCTTACAGGCAAGTCCGCAAGCGCCCGGCCAGACTACAGGGGTCGCTGGTGCGCAGTGAGCCGAGGCAACCCTGGCCGACCTAAGCCCCAATAAAAAAATGTCTGCAATAAAAAAAGAGTTTTCCCTGCCACAGTATAAGACACACAGACAGTACTATTGCGTAACAGTTAACACAGGAAGTGTTTATTGTTGTTCTGGTTACACTTGTGGTGTCTCTTTATGTTGTATTTTAGTTTATATTCAACATTCACCCCAGTATACCACTGTAACCTTCTATTACAGTGTAACATGTGTAAGTCACGTCTGCTAAATAAATAAAAAAAATACAAATTGTTACACTTTCAAATTCTAAGCAAGTTATAAGCTTACCAGTGCCTAAGCAATAAAACAAACAAACTTACTTTTTTTTTACTTTAAATATTACAAATAGTTCCCTGTTGTAAAAAAATATATACAGTTGTAGTCAAAGGTTTGCATACCCAAGTTGAAATGTAATATTTCTCGAAATTTCTCGAAAACAAATGATTACAGGACACATTTGTTGGTACCCCTTAGCCTGGACACATTTGTTGGTACCCCTTAGAAAAGATAATAAATAATTGGATTATAGTGATATTTCAAACTAATTAGTTTCATTAATTAGTATCACACATGTCTCCAATCTTGTAATCAGTCATTCAGCCTATTTAAATGGAGAAAAGTAGTCACTGTGCTGTTTGGTATCATTGTGTGCACCACACTGAACATGGACCAGAGAAAGCAAAGGAGAGAGTTGTCTGAGAAGATCAGAAAGAAAATAATAGACAAGCATGGTAAAAGTAAAGGCTACAAGACCATCTCCAAGCAGCTTGATGTTCCTGTGACAACAGTTGCAAATATTATTAAGAAGTTTAAGGTCCATGGAACTGTAGCCAACCTCCCTGGGAGCGGCCGCAAGAGGAAAATCAACCCCAGATTGAACAGAAGGATAGTGCAAATGGTAGAAAAAGAACCAAGGATAACTGCCAAAGAGATACAAGCTGAACTCCAAGGTGAAGGTACGTCAGTTTCTGATCGCACCATCCGTCGCTTTTTGAGCGAAAGTGGGCTCCATGGAAGAAGACCCAGGAGGACTCCACTTTTGACAGAAAAACATAAAAAAGCCAGACTGGAATTTGCTAAAAATGCATATTGACAAGCCACAATCCTTCTGGGAGAATGTCCTTTGGACAGATGAGTCAAAACTGGAGCTTTTTGGCAAGTCACATCAGCTCTATGTTCACAGATGAAAAAATGAAGCTTTCAAAAAAAAGAACACCATACCTACAGTGAAACATGGAGGAGGCTCGGTTATGTTTTGGGGCTGCTTTGCTGCACCTGGCACAGGGTGCCTTGAATCTGTGCAGGGCACAATGAAATCTCAAGACTATCAAGGCATTCTGGAGCGAAACGTACTGCCCAGTGTCAGAAAGCTCTGTCTCAGTCGCAGGTCATGGGTCCTCCAACAGGATAATGACCCAAAACACACAGCTAAAAGCACCCAAGAATGGATAAGAACAAAACATTGGACTATTCTGAAGTGGCCTTCTATGTCCTGATCTGAATCCTATCGAACATCTATGGAAAGAGCTGAAACTTGCAGTCTGGAGAAGGCACCCATCAAACCTGAGACAGCTGGAGCAGTTTGCTCAGGAAGAGTGGGCCAAACTACCTGTTAACAGGTGCAGAAGTCTCATTGAGTGCTACAGAAAATGTTTGATTGCAGTGATTGCCTCTAAAGGTTGTGCAACAAAATATTAGGTTAGCGGTCCCATCATTTTTGTCCATGCCATTTTCATTTGTTTTGTTATTTACAATATTATGTTGAATAAAAAATCAAAAGCAAAGTCTGATTTCTATTAAATATGGAATAAACAATGGTGGATGCCAATTACTTTTGTCAGTTATTTCAGAGAAAATTGTGCATTCTTTGTTTTTTGTGGAGGGGTACCAACAAATTTGAGCACGTCTGTATATTTATTTGAATACATGTCTATTTTCTACAGCAGACTTTTTGTAATTTAGATGTAGTAATACTAATCAAAACATATACTTTTTTTTTTTTTTAATTTAGTGATCGGCAATTATTTTATTATTTTCTCCCAATTTGGCATATCCAATTATGTTTAGGATCAGCTCACCGCTACCACCCCAGCGCTGACTCGGGAGCGGCAAAGACGAACACACGCTGTCCTCCGAAGCGTGTGCTGTCAGCTGACCTCTTTTTTCACACTGCAGACTCACTATGCAGCCACCTCAGAGCTACAGCATCGGAGGACAACGCAGCTCTGGGCAGCTTACAGGCAAGTCCGCAAGCGCCCGGCCAGACTACAGGGGTCGCTGGTGCGCAGTGAGCCGAGGCAACCCTGGCCGACCTAAGCCCCAATAAAAAAATGTCTGCAATAAAAAAAGAGTTTTCCCTGCCACAGTATAAGACACACAGACAGTACTATTGCGTAACAGTTAACACAGGAAGTGTTTATTGTTGTTCTGGTTACACTTGTGGTGTCTCTTTATGTTGTATTTTAGTTTATATTCAACATTCACCCCAGTATACCACTGTAACCTTCTATTACAGTGTAACATGTGTAAGTCACGTCTGCTAAATAAATAAAAAAAATACAAATTGTTACACTTTCAAATTCTAAGCAAGTTATAAGCTTACCAGTGCCTAAGCAATAAAACAAACAAACTTACTTTTTTTTTACTTTAAATATTACAAATAGTTCCCTGTTGTAAAAAAATATATACAGTTGTAGTCAAAGGTTTGCATACCCAAGTTGAAATGTAATATTTCTCGAAATTTCTCGAAAACAAATGATTACAAGAAATAGATGTCTACAATTATTTATTTCTAGAAAATGCTGGATTGTAGGTGAACATTCTTAGAGAGTATAAAAGGGTTAGGCATAGGATGACTGCTGTCATTACCAATAAGTCAATATGGGAAAAAGTAAAGAGCTATCTGAATTATTTCTAATTATTTATTGTCATAAAGCTGGAGAGGGATACAAGAAGATTTCCAAGCATTTGAGTATCCCAATTTCAACTATTGTTTCTATTATCAAGAAGTACAAGACTCATGGTACTGGCACAACACATAATAAAATGGATTCCATAGCATACCAAAACTTTATTTAAAGCGCAACTGGACATTCCAACACGTTCATACAGTGACAGAGTGGAGAAGAGCTTTGTGAAAAGTGCGGAGCAGTTTAGAAGCAGTAAAGAGAAATTCAATCTTTAACTGCTTTAATCAGAAAATACTTTAAATTGGGAAATTACTGCAGCTTAAATTCTAACAGCTGAGTGTCTGCTAGCAAGCTGATAGCAAGGTGAAACTCAGACAAGCTGATTCAAACTCAGCACCGTTCTGAGACAAGGGGGTGGGGCGGAGCTAACAAAGCATGAACAGAGACACACAAAAGCAAGGCAGTTCATACAGCGACAGCATGGAGAAGTGCTTTGAGAAAAGTGTGGAGCAGTTTACAAGCAATAAAGAAAAATTCAATCTTTAACTGCTTTAATCAGAGGCAGAAGTGTTAAAGGGACTAGGAGCTCTTAAAATAAACGAATCCCATGGGCCGGATGAGATCTTCCCAATAGTACTTAAGGAAATGAAAGAAGTTATTTACAGTGCTAACCAAGATCATGCAACAGTCTCTTGAGACAGGGGTTGTACCGACAGACTGGAAAATTTCTAACGTTATACCGAACCAGGTAACTACAGTTATCCAAAATGGAAAATTACCTATATGGTAACAGTATCCTGGGAGACAGTCAGCATGGTTTTAGGAAAGGGAGATCACGTCTAACTAACCTGCTTGACTTTTTTGAGGATGCAACATTACATAGTTTATTTAGATTTCCATAAAGCTTTTGACAAAGTCCTGCATAAAAGATTAATTCTCAAACTGAACGCAGTAGGGATTCAAGGAAATGCATGCACATGGATTAGGGAGTGGTTAACAAGTAGAAAACAGAAAGTACTGATTGGAGGAGAAACCTCAAAATGGAGCGAGGTAACCAGTGGACTACCACAGGGATCAGTGTTAGGTCTTCTCTTCCTAATCTACATTAATGACTTAGATTCTGGTATAGTAAGCAAACTTGTTAAATTTGCAGACGACACAAAAATAGGAGGAGTGGCAAACACTGTTGCAGCAGCAAAGGTTATTCAAAATGATCTAGGCAGTATTCAGAACTGGACAGACACATGGCAAATTACATTTAATATAGAAAAGTTTAAGGTACCGCACGCAGGCAATAAAAATGTGCTTTATAAATACCATAGGGGAGATACTGAAATTGAAGAAGGAATCTATGAAAAAGATCTAGGAGTTTATGTTGACTCAGAAATGTATTCATCTACACAATGTGGGGAAGCTATAAAAAAGGCCAACAAGATGGACAGATCTTTCAAGAAGCTGCTTGATGAGATTCTGGGATCAATAAGATACTAACAACCAAATGAGCAAGATGGACCGAATGGCCTCCTCTCGTTTGTAAACTTTCTTATGTTCCTATGTTCTTATGTACTTCAGAATAGTTAAGGAAGAATAAAATCAAGGTTCTGGAATGGCCTAGTCAAAGTTCCGATCTAAATCCGATTGACAGTCTTTGGTATGAGTAGAAGAAGTCTGTGCACAAGAGGCCCTCGGACTTTGAATGAACTGGAACAATTTTGCGTTGAAGAATGGTCAAAAATCACTGAAGAATCATGCCAAAAGGTCATTGACAAATATCCTAATCATTTAAAAGAGGTTATTATTGGCAAAGGTGCCTCAACTAGCTATTAATTTTTCCTTGTTAGTGTATGAATACTTTTGAATTAGCATTTTTTGAGTTTTGCCAAAAAATTGCTGAAATAAATAATTCTATTTCTTGTAACTTGTATTCCTCATCAACAAAAGCAAAACTTTTGCTACAATAGATTTTTCCGACTTTGGAATGGCACCATCTCCCTAAATGTGCTTTCTCAAAAAATCTCGACCTGCCAGTTGATCCACTTTCTACAGAGGAATGTCGGCTTTTACACACATTTTGACAAAATCTGACAGTTTCAAGCTGTTCTTTGACAGTTGTAACAAGCTTAAAACATAGTATTTCTGTGCAGTCATTTTTTGACCAAATTCACTGTGGGGTTCAAAATGTTATTGTGGGAGGTTTTAGGACCCCAAATCCTGCATAATGGTTTAGTCTTTTCAGTTTTCTACCTGAGGAGAGTGTTCTCTCGTCTTTAATTTATACTGAGCCCAGTTGGTGACGATGTTATCCCTCAGAGTGTTCCACAACAGTTTCAGGTGGGGTGCAAAGTTAGAGCCATCTGTGTCATCCATTTCCTTGGGTCTAAAAGATTTGACCCATTTAGAATAATTTTGAGTCTTTACATTCTGAAAAAAAAAATAGCATGAGCACAGGTGTTTATATATACCACGTGAAAACTAAATGTCATGTTTTTTTAATGGACAGGCACAAATAAAGGAAAAAAGACACAGATTACAGCATCTTATAAATGTAAATATTAACTGTCTCCAGGTAGTTTAGACGTATGCTGTCCACCCTCATTCTTCTTCCCCTTTATTTGTAATAGTTCTTCAATCAAATTTGTAAGAAAGACAAATCCAAACTGAACAGTATTACAGGTAAGTAATACTACTCTGGCAGTGGAACAGTCATAAGTATTAAACTATGACAGAGAACAATTTGAAGTCAATTAGTGTAATATTGTTTTAGGGTGACATGAAGCACTTTACTAAAGATTTAAACAGGCCTTCTTCAAAGTAAAGTCTCTCTTTAATTACTTCAATTTGATTGAACTAATGCAAGGTTAGGTCAGCTTTGGGAAACTAGCCATTTCAAATTAAATAAAACATATTTAGGTTATTTATTATTTATTAATTCCGGGCTGCATCAAGTAGGTAAAGCGATACCGTTACTTTAATCTAATTAATTAACAATAAACTAAATGCTTTTCTTCACTGTAAGCTCGGTAAAGCAAGAAATATATCCTTTTTATATGTATTTAGTTTCCATGAGGCTATGAATCACATGTGTCTTTAAGCAGACAATAATTGTAAAAGTGTATGCAGTTGAAGTCCACCTTGTTTCTCAACTGACTCGAGATTAAACAGTTGGGACTAATGCTTTGTGATCTAATGCAAGTAAGTAGTTTATGTAATCTCCAGTGCTTGTTTTAAACACTGTATAGCCTCTGCCTTTTTTAGTCAGTAAACAGTGTAGACATAAGAGGTTTGACAAAAAAAGAGAGACCCCTGAAATAAACCTACTGTATCTTTATGAAAGTAGCAAGAAACAGCTTAGTTGCAGTATTGTTATGAGTGGTTTCTTGCTATTTTTATTCCATTAAAATGAATTTATTTGCACTTGCAATTGCTTCAAAATAGGGCCTGGGTGTCTAAACCTTTCTACTGCTCCACTCCATCAAAGTTTGTCAGATCTGCTATCTATCCAAACAAGACTGAAACAAACTTTGCTGTAGGTCAGGTTCCTTGCCAGAGTAATGTTACCATGCCCACAATTAATTTCCCTCCATTTGTAGGTGCACCGAAACCTTAAAGATGCAAACTATATACTAATAGGAGGCACTTTTTTACACAGAGAATTGTGAGGGTCTTGAACCAACTCCCCAGTAATGTTGTTGAAGCTGACACCCTGGGATCCTTCAAGAAGCTGCTTAATGAGATTCTGGGATCAATAAGCTACTAACAACCAAACAAGCAAGATGGGCTGCATGGTCTCCTCTCGTTTGTAAACTTTCTTATGTTCTTATGTTCTAACAGACAGATACAGCTTTCCTTTATTACAGAATATTTGTCAGGGTTGAATTTGCATAACAAATTGATTTGAGTCATATGAGGGGTACCACATGTGTTCCCTATTCCCTGTCACATATCATACATACACATGCCTTTATTTTTAATGATAGGAATGATAGCTATTCCCAGTTAACATGATCTCACTATGAGTGGCTTACGCATGCAAATGTTTCTATGTCAATAAAGAAAGACGAACAGAAAGACTGACAGTTCTTGTTTTCACCCTAACTCTTTGAAGATGTATTTTTTTTCACGGTTGGCAAACATCCAACCTTATAATATACATACTTCTGAATGAATCAATTCAACATCTCCTTCATTATAGAAGGAATAAAGGATATAATTTGCAGGGCAAGTCCTTTAGCTTTGTAATTTTCAACAATGCAAACTAATCAAATAATGCCTAAGGATAGCAGAAGTTTTGGTTCAGCTTAGGAGGCCTATTTGCTCTTTGGTTAAGCATTGATTTATTTGTGTCACTCCAATCCATATGGCGATACCTCCGGGACAAACAGCATGGATCAGTGTTCCCTAGGAATGTACACACAATATAACTCCTTCATAGAATGTTAAATTGAACTCAATACAGAACATCATAACCCAAACCCTTAGCATCACCCGTAGTGCATTCTACAGAAACAACGTTGCAACCTGGTTTTCTACAAAATAGTAAACACAGGGGGTGGAGTGCTTTTGATTTATTTTAAAATAAAGAGACATATTCCACTGCTGTCATTTTTAACATATCAGATCACCTCAAAAGCATTTTGACCCCAGGCTTGGCAATGTGCATGTTTCTTAAATTCATATTTGTTTCATTTAAATGAATCAGGTTTGCAATAATATTTTGTTTCACATAAGAAGGCATTCATTCCTTTGTTTTTAATTTGTTTTAGTTTATTTCTTAGCAAAATACTAAAATCTTTCAAGTCTTGTTGATAAAACAAAACAAAACAAACAAAAAAAACAGATATATTTAATTGATCAAAATTATTCCTATCATCACTTCCAGGGCATGAAGTTAAGATCATGAAGGGCAAGGCAATGTTGCCTTCGTTGGTCATGAAGATTCAGGGGCACCAAGGCAGTTCTAGGGGGCAAAAAGGCAAAACATAACTCCAACCCAAGGGCACCAAGACGATTTCATACTCATGAAATTTTAATTCAAACAAACACAAATCAATGTTTTCTGAGTGATTCATACACTAATTATTACAAAATAAAATATAAGTAACTTTTCCATTGTAAAAATACAAAGGTATAAAAAATCCAAGTTAAAAACAACATAAACTTTCACAATGAAAAAATACAAAAGGTAATTTGGCAAAAAATAAATATTCAGGGTATTTTTTTTTACTAAACTCAGTCACACACCACTGACTAACACATAGATTAGACTAGAGGCTTAAAATACAGCCTTAGTGATACAACAACACAAATAAGCGATCTCAGTGAAAGGAAAGTGTAAAAAGATTTTCAGGCAAACTGGCTGAAGATTTACCCATGGCTGGAGTTTAATAACAATTGTGGTCAAATGTGTTGTTCGGTCTGCAGTGTCTGCGCAACTGTAGGTTAACCACTGTTACAAAACCTGTATAACCTCAACTCCCGATTTAGAGCATGTCCCATCTCCCTGTGAGACTCAAGAAACTCCTGATATTGCAGACTGCCAATTGTAATGTATTGTACCTGTTTTACTGTATTTAATCCTGCACTTAACCCAATCCGTAGTATTTTGTATTTCACCTGCACTCGTATCTAACCCTGATGTAACTATCAACACTGTTATCTAACTCGTACCTTGAGTTAGATAACTGTGTTTTGTATTTGCTCTTATTAGGACTGAAGCCATTGTATTCTGACTTCGTTGTATCTTGCTCTTAATTGTACTGTAATTCTTGATATGTATTTTTGGTATACAACTGTAAGTCGCCCTGAGTAAGGACGTCTGCTAATAAATAAATAAATAATAATATATCTATCTCCATATATTAATAGGAGCAAAACAGTTAAATATTATACACAAGCAGTAAGGAAGTGGTGCTCTCCCTGCCCAAAAAGTGAGGGGTCGGCGCTCCCTGGTGACCCCGCAGCACTACACCCCTGCACTGTGCCCACAGATGGAAAAATCACACAGTGACAAATTCCTGGAAGCACAGTCATATTGAGCTCAGTCTAACAGCGTCCCACCCTCTGTTTGCCCGTCATTAACCAATGATTATTATTATTATTATTATTATTATTTATTTCTTAGCAGACACCCTTATCCAGGGTGACTTACAATTGTTACAAGATATCACATTATTTTTACATACAATTACCCATTTATACAGTTGGGTTTTTACTGGAGCAATCTAGGTAAAGTACCTTGCTCAAGGGTACAGCAGCAGTGTCCCCCAGCTGGGATTGAACCCACGACCCTCCGGTCAAGAGTCCAGAGCCCTAACCACTACTCTACACTGCTGCTTAGTGTTGGGAGGTGCACAGTAAAAAGAATGACAACAATAATATATTATGATAATGAGTCACTTTCTCGCAGGACGAGATTAGACAGAATTTAATTGAATTGTGACACAATGGATTGTACATCAGATGTGCTGGTGCTGAGGGACACCGGCAGGAATGAAGGGCGGGCTTACAGGTAAGTTTTGCCGTAAGTTTTTTTTTTTTAATTTGAGAGGCATTACAGCAAGCAGCTTGGGCACTGCGGCAATTCTCGCTTGTGCCGTCAGTTATCTAACCTTTGTCTTGTTTAAAACCTTTCGTTCTTTGCTTGTATTGTGTAATTCAATCTGGCAAATGCAGACATTTAAAAGACAGAAGTTAAAGATGCAGCTACTTCCTGGTACAAAAATTCTTCTTGTGCTGTGGCTCAGTTTCACTTCAATGACTGCTATAACCAGGTAAGATACCAGCATTGTGCTTGAAATACCAGTATATCCCAAATTAAAATATAAAAACAAGAAAGGAACTCTAATCCTAACCCTAACCCGAACCAAACCATTTTTAACACAAGAAAAGGGGAGAGAGGATAAAGGGACAGTGACAATGCTGCTACTACTTATAATTATTATTATTATTATTATTTTATTTCTTAGCAGACGCCCTTATCCAGGGCGACTTACAATCGTAAGCAAAAACATTTCAAGCGTTACAATACAAGTAATACAATAAGAGCAAGGTAATTGTTTCTTAAACCTTGGTTTTCAGTCAAATGTAGTGTAATCAGGATCACTGGGAACAACATGATGATAAAAATAAATACAGTTGAACCTGTCATATCTGATTTAATTGGTTCCAGTGGTGCATCAAATATGTGAAAATATCATATCTCAGATGGAATTGTAATATTACATTGTAGTTGCATTATTAATGTTGGGACATTATAAATTAACAAATGCAGGTACATCCCTGTGTTTAAAACACCAAAGTATGTTACTGCATGTATACTATACAAAGAAAATCAGTTAGAATTATTGAAAAACAATGCACTACACAGAATTTGACAATTTACGAAACAGTCCATGCCAAAGAAATCTAGCAGGTTTTTTTTTTTGCACCATAAGTGTGTTAACATGAGAAAGAAGTGGCGGTTAAAATAACAACAACAACAATACAAACACTAACTGGCTTGGGTGGTTGACGAAAACGGTACAGTAATATATCTTAATTATATGAATCCTTTTTTGTTTTCTTTTATTGAACAAGGTTAAACTGGGCAGCTTGTTTTACATGTAAAAAGTTAAATGGAATTCCCAATGTTATATCCATTGTGTCCTGCTAAGAGCAGAGTTTACTGTTTTAGATCCATAATAAAATGTGCATTGATCAGTTTCCACCTGGACTGCACAGTTGGTAGCAATGTGTAAATGACACATCCTGGCGGTCCATCAGTTAATAGAGGGGATTGTATCTTACAGGATCAGATATGACAGGTTCTACTGTAAATAAATACAGGAATAAAAGCATTGCATCATACTCAATACTAAATATTCAAAATCGTTTACCGAGTAATAAGTAATATAATTGTTCGTTTTTGGAAAGGAGTTCGGATTTACTTTTACAGCAGCATTACCTGCTTGATTAACTAATTCCAATTCTTTAATCAATGCACATTAAATGAATGTTCAGTTTTTAATAAACTTTGATTTTGAAGCATTTATTTGGCTGAAGGGTTAACCAATTGGAAGAAGTATTGATTTGTTAAATTTCAATACAGACATGACATTCTTCAATGGTCAAGTCGTTAATGATATTTAAATATGTAACAATCATTTATTTTATAGATTAAATTACTTACTAAAAATAACAACTATTATTCCTGACTGATCTATTGTAACCTGAATAAACACACAATGATAAATACTGAATTTATAAGGTACAATCCATTGCTATATGTTGCCGTGTAATTCTAATGGATGAAAAGCATTCACAACATTTTGCTTTGCTGTCAGTAAAACCTGCATTTACAATTAGAAATGTTCCATTTTATTAAGCTCCTTTAGTGACCAAAAAGCAAAAGAAAAAAATGTTACCTTGCATAAATTCATTTTAAGAACATAATGCGTTTATATCAATGAGTTCAGAAAAATCACATCTTAGATAGTCAGTAGCACACTAGAATGTGTCCTTTTGTACTGAGACAACCCGTGCGGAGAAGCTAGTTGTTAGTTAGTTCAAAACCCAGAATGTGCTATCGTGCCACAACAAAGGGCTCTGTAAAATATGGTACGATTGAAAGAGTACATGTTAAAACTTTAGTTTAAGGCTCCACTATAAACAGTAAATAATACATAATTATAAAGTGTTATAAACAACATGGTAAATCAAGTAGAAGAAATCCCCCAATCACTGTTAAGGACTTGACTAAACTTATACGTCTTATATGGTGCACAGATGCCATACTGTATGAAGAACATAAGTAGAAAAACAAAACAACTGCTTTTTTTTGTTTAATATCAGTTTTTTGGGTGTCCCTTATTATAAGAGATGTCAATTCACACAGCTTGAACACCCAGATCTCAAATAAGAGACCCTAAACACAACACAACAGGAAGAAGAAAAAGAAGAAGACGACGAAGTTACAGTAATGCAATGTTCTAGGAGAAAAAATAACTTTGCTACTGTAAGTTATTAGTTGTTATACAACTTTGTATGACGTGTCTTCTACTTTTACAATATATAAATCAGGTTTATAAACCTTGTACCATATTGAAGTTGTCAATCATGTAACAACATGTATTGATTATTTGCAGAAGAAGCAGCTTCCCATCTGTCTCAGAGATTCAAGCTGTGTACTTAGCTCAATAGGAAGCTATATCATTGGGAGTGAAGTGTCTCCTTGCATAATCAGTCATAATTTTAACTTCCCAGTATAGGCTTATAGTATCCACAGCCCTGTGTATCGCAATAATGAAGTGGTTCAGGAGATCAGGGTATATGGAGGCTGTATCTGCTCTTCTATCTGTTTTTCTGTACGTCTGAACATAGCTCATACTGTAGTGATCAACTTTTCAAGGTACTGTTGTCTGTAATTTAGAATTCTGATGGAAGTCTACAGCAAAGCTTCTAGAATGGAAAGTTCACTTTAGAGACATGAAACACCAGGCATTTGTTCAGTCTTATAAAAGCAACAGCCAATGTGCTTTCTATCATCTCTCTATGGTCTGGTCTAACTCCTTCTCCATTATGACACAACTGACTTGCAACAAGATGGTGCATCTTTCAAATTTTATAGAATACATGTCAGGGATGTCATTTGACAAACACACGGATCAGTCATGTGAGCAACAGTGTGCATGTGTTACTATTATATTTTTGTCAATCCCTGTTACAGTTCAAAAGTGTTACAGTATAGGTCTTGGGGTCCCCTTAAGCCACCAGCAGCAGTAGAATCTTATTATTCTATTCTGACTGACAAGACTTTTCATATCTTCTTAATGTTTTACCCCAACAGTTTTTTACCCCAAACACATTTTCTCCACCAGCCAGCAGAAAAAAGAAAACAGTAGTCCACTGTAATTTATTCTAATCAACTTAACTGTTATACACTGCAAATGTATGTTTATAATACAACATTAATATAGCATTTCGATTTTAAGATCACGTCAGTTTAACATACTTTGCATAAAATATTTTCTAAACAAAGTTGTTGAAGTAGGAGAAAGGCAGACCAATATCAAGCACACCCTATCGTCTTCATTTGTTAAACTTAATAAAATGGCCAACAAAATAATTAGATACATACAAAACTTATCTATTTAATATAAAAGAAGCAATTCTTTAGCTCTGGACAAACTTTAGTTCTGGAGCAAGGTACATTACTCAGCTGTATCTCTTGAAGCAAAGGTGGCTGATGGAAAACCCATTGGCTATTATTTTAGATGGCTTTACTCACATGTTCCATGCTAGCCATCTGAAGAAACGGAAGAATATGATAGGCTAACAGACGTGCTCATCATATAGAGGAGGCAAGAGCGCATCTGCCCATGTTTGCCTCCTCCGAATGTACAGCGGTGACTGTGCAGAATTTGGATCGGGTGGCGGTGTAATTGAAAAGACTAAAGAACGACTGTTCCTGTTTTAGTTTTCAATGCTTGTACACCGTTTGGTTCTCAAGCTATTCTGATGAATGTTTTGCCTTGTTCTTTACATATTGTTGGAATGCAGATATAGTTTTAATACACTGATGCCCCTGACTTAGTTCCAGAACACAAACCCCTGCAGCTAGTGTGGGCTGTTATACAATGGTAGAGTTCTTTTCATTCTCTCAGTGCTCCTTAGATTATTCCAGAATCTGCATAACTTCCTAACAAGAAGCTTTCAATAAGCCATTATCTTGTGATGCAAATTGAGATCTCATACTTTGTTTCAGAGCAGTAAGACAACCAAAAGCATACCTCAGATAGACCCCAAGATTACAAATACAGACTTGCATTCAAAGGCAATGTTTTATTCATTTTAGAAATATTAAATATGGAGGTATCCTGTGTGTCTGTCTGTTCACTGAAGACATTGAGAAATATTTATTGTCAAAACATTTGGCATTTAATTTATTAAGTTTCTTTTCTCATTTTTAAACTTTGCACTATTGTTTAATAATTATAGATGATAGTTTTATGCTGTTCGAACAATTGCATTCCTCTTGAGGTCTTGTGTTTGAATGCTTATTTTATCATTTACATTAGAAGTGAATGCATTGTGTGTAGAGTATATATTATTCTATAAGAGTTATCCCTTTGTGAAGTTTGGGTGAGGACTGTAACAAAGCAAAAAAGGGTGCTTCTGGCTACTGAAAATGATGTCTCCTATTAATAATTTTTATGTTGGGAATGGATTCCCAATGCAGCAGGTTTGTGCATTTGAGAAAGGAGGGGAAGACTCATGAAATTAATTAGAGACTGAAGTTGATGAGAAGCAATTATAAGGATAAGAGACACTGGAATTTTAACAAATCCCCAACAGTTCGCAACAGGAAGAATTTTCTAAAGTTATTTACAATTAACGGAGTACTTGATCATGATTATTGTATGTTACTGTAATCTCTTATTTGTGAGTCCTAAAATTATTTTGTAAACTGGTTAAAATAGTACAGCTTGACATAAATTGCTTTGAAACTAGTAAACTAGGGGTGTGCCAAAGTACAAGTAAAAACGAGTATTCATAATTATTATTACCATGTTATTACGAGTAAATTTTTGTTATTATTTGTTATTCAGAGAAAAAAGTATATATGTAAAAACATTGAATCAGCTTCTGACTCCAATAGGGCAGTGCCGACTGTCAATCTCAAGTCCAGGGGGGAAGGAGGAGGAACCAGTGTAATGCAGTCTCTGACACAGTGCAACTAAGCATCACTCTGAGTTGTATGAGTGAGGAGGTCAGGCAGATGAAACACTCAGCGCAGAATCAAACTCTTTAATGATATATATATATATATATATATACATTACTTTCACTATTACTATTACTATCAATATTACTTTCACTTTTTAATAACATCTTTTCTAAAATAATATTTTTGAGTTGATACTGGGTAGGTTCCTTCAGTTTGTGTTTGTGCTCAGTCGTATAAATAATTGTATTCTCATTTTTCAAAGAAAAAAACAACTAGTGTACAATATATCTAAAGGTGTTTTTTTTATTGGATTTCAGACTTTTTTGTTTTTTGTGATCCTCTTTAGTCTCACATGTTGTGTGTGTCCTTGTGTGTGTGTGTGTGTGTGTGTGTGTGTGTGTTTTTTTTAATTTATTTTGCTGTGGTGTCTTTAAATTCAGTCTTCCTGGCCTTGTTTTAATAAAACAAAAGTAATCAAATCCTTTTCTACAAGGCTTTTTTGAGATCAGGTATTAAATTTTATACTCATAGTACTGGTACAGGTACACATAGACAACCCTTAAGCCACCCGCTTGTAAAATAACTAATAACTCTGCTTTTAATTTACTTTGCACACACAAGCTATTTTCTGTTTGGCATTAGCTTTTAAGAAGAAATATTTTTATGGCAAAGATATGTTCCATGAGTTGTTTTTTTCCCCCACGAGTTGTGTGCATTGTTTAAAGGGCCATGTATTTTTTCATCAGAGAATATCACTTTCCAAAGTTTTTGAAAAATGTGTGTTTGTGCAATTTTGAGGTAACAGAATCTATTAGCAGTCATCAGCCTAACATTTACAAATATTTTTTCTCTTTTTGTATTGAAGCATCTTTCCATTACAAATAAATACCTTGCAGATTTATTGTCTTCTCTGACCTCTCTGACCCTAGTAAATAAGTAATTCAAAATAAATACATCTTGCAGATTTTCAATCTGGTCTAAATGGTCTTCACTTCACTATGTACATTACTCACCATTCCATCACAGACTTCCCATATAATTTGATAATAAATACATCCTCGAGCAACAACAATTAAAATGACACATTAGGACTTCAAAATGATAAAAAGCATTGTTAAATAAACATTAAAAACAGTATGATCGAAGGACTCAACAAGGTTTTTTAAGATGCGTGTTGCTAGATACGTAAGATTATTAGTTGTATTTTTCCTCCACAAATAATGGTGTACAGACCTTGATAAACTGGACCAAAGTGTTCAAACATTCCATCACATAATGTTCAGTAATACTAAAAGGAACAACTGTAGTCCAAGATTAGCACTAATGGGTGTCTGTGAAATCAGACATAAGTGTTGATTGCAGCATTTTCACAAAAGTAAATTACTGCTAATTGCTAATGCACTGTTTATGTCATCAAATGGTTTTATATTATGTTGTTCTTTATGGCAAATCCTCAATTGCTACACTGGTGCAGATGGTAGCCACAGTTCAGATTGAGAATGCCACACATGGTTTAAGGAAGAGCTGTACAGTATGCACCAAACATATATGCCCACCACTTGTCTGAAGGACACAAAAACATTCCTCTATAGCTATTTATGTGATAAATATTTCTAATATCAAGTTGGTTGACACTGCAATCCCATGTGGTAAAGTACAACCAATATTTCTTTTACATAAATGTGATCTTTTCTTACCCTTTTCTTGTGCAGAGATGGTATATCATTAGCATTAATCTTATTGGAATTCTCAATTTCAAATTCTTCCTGAATGATCGCTTTCTGTGACACGTCACTTTTCAGCTCTTTGCTGTCCACATTAATTGCATACCTTTCGCCCATGGAAACCAGGCTCCTGTGCTGATTATCTGATGAAATAGAGAACAAAACTCAAGGTTGATCACAAAATAATTCTGCAAATGTGTGCAATAAAAATATTAACTCTCTGTAATACACATAGGGCAGCAGTGTGGAGTAGTGGTTAGGGCTCTGGACTCTTGACCGGAGGGTTGTGGGTTCAATCCCAGGTGGGGACACTGCTGCTGTACACTTGAGCAAGGTACTTTACCTAGATTGCTCCAGTAAAAACCCAACTGTATAAATGGATAATTCTATGTAAAAATAATGTGAAATCTTGTAACAATTGTAAGTCGCCCTGGATAAGGACGTCTGCTAATAAATAAATAATAATAATACACAACTAGCTACAATGCCACTGCCTTAACTTTGAATGGTGTTTGTATTAATTCTGTCATCGTACCGTGGGATTTCTTTTTGGGATCGAAGGTTCCATAAAATATCATTTTAACCCTAAGAACTGTCCCGGCAGCCTGTTCAAAGTCACTTCGAAAGCATTTGAAGACCGTGTTTGCATTGTCTGTCACCTGTTGAGAAAACCACAACATTAGTATTCTTGTAAAAAAAAAAAAATGGAGATGCACAACATGTTTAGATAAGTGTTAGCTTAACATTCAAATGAGGAAAAGAAAACAACTGAATGATGACGGGAAAGTATTAAAGATGAAGCGAGAGTATTAAATAAAGGTAAGGCCGTGTGTACAGAAAGTATATTAGACTTTGGAACTGTGGCATATTCTTTTTAGCATTGTTGTGTTTCATATTTCGTTCTTTAATATTTCCTGATAACTGTGTATAAACAACACCACCCGAGGATAGGGCATGAATCAACTATATGACATTTGTCAGCAAACCTAAATAAACTCATATTGATGACAGATGGAGAGGAACTGAACCCAGACAGTTACACGGAAACTGTATTAGTAAATCCATTATTATTATTTCTGATTAAATTAATGTATACAAAAATAATAATGATGTATACAAAAAAGTAGAAACAATTCTAAATGGAGTACCCATTAATACCAACTTGTTCATATGTATAGCATGCCAAACAAAAAGGAAAAGAGGTATGTTGACAAAAACAGACGCTTGATAAGCTACAAGTATATTGTACATCCGTTGCCACAGCTTTAAATATCAAATTAGACGTTTCAGTAGCACAAATAAGTAACCACCCCCTTATTATTATTAATTAGTCATTTAGCAGACACTTTTATCCAAAAAATACTTACAGAGACTAGGAGTGAACTATGCATCAACAACTGCTGTTGCTGAGTCACAACAGCACCTATAATTGATATATATATATATATATATATATATATATATATATATATATATATATATATATATATATATATCAATTGCTCTTTAATAGATCAGTTTTACAATATTTATAAGTATCTACCCTTTTATACACTCACCTGCACACCCCCAGACTACTTTACCAAGCAATTGCACACTAACATTCAGAATGTTTGAACATGTTTGCTTATTTGAATGCCGGTGTTATATAGTTTTATGGGGCTACCACATATATATATATGAGCTACACCCTCCAGAGCTGTCATGCTTGTAAGAGTAACTTTTGGGTGCCATTTAGTTGCTGAACTATACACTAAATCTCAGGGTTCTTTCCAGGCCTTTTTAGCCGCCCGGCAAAGTGGCTGTCGCCGCCAGGCTGAAAAAATCCGATCCGCCCGTCTTGCAGATGCTACTGTGCCTTTAACAATAAGGATTGTTTGTGCTTCTAGCAGACTAGATCACTTGAGCGTTAACTGGGTGAAAAAAAAATCTTGAAACCACATGACAGCTGTGTTACGTCTTGACACAACATTTAACCAATCAGAGAGTTGAAGGGGCGGGTTTTCTGTGTTAAGCACTTCGAGAGGGTAAAACGTTAAAAATGACTGCTAAAAAAATAACCAATTATTTTCAAAGCAAAAATATTGACAATGAATGCAGGGGGTCAAAATAAGACGGCAATCGGCACAATCCACCGCATAACACTATATTTGCGGCGGCTACTTTATTAAAAAAATATTAAGATTATTTTCAGGTATTATCATTCAGTCCATTTTTTGTCGTATTATTTTACTGTATGGTGATATATAGTACATAATAGCTATACATATGTACCAAAAAAAAAAAAAAGCTTATTCCTTTTGTTGTGATATTGTAACAATATGTACCCAGGTGCTTGTGAGAGATATTGGGGGTTCATATATAGAGGCTGTACACCTTTAAGAAGAAAGGCGTGATGGGATATCAGCTAAACACTTGTTAGCAGACATACAAATGCTTAAGTGCAAAGGTGCTGGATTATTACAGTCCGGTTTCATGCAATAGTTATGATGGTGACCAAACGTGTGTGAATACTGTTGTGTTAAAAAAATGGTTAAAATGAACAGTTGCAAAACAAAAATAGACGTGCATTATCAAAATGCCCTGAAAACTTAACATAAAGAAAACAATTTAAATGAAGCAATAAGCTCAATAATTAAGCTAAAAAGGAAGTGAAAAGGTTACCTTTTTTTCCCCAGTCAAATCGTAGAGTGCCTAAATAAGCATGGTAATTTACCATAATAAAAAAAAAAAACATAATGAAAAAGAAAATGTAGAACATAAAAAAGCGCAACCAGATATAGTCAACGAAAGACAACACTTTATTCAAATTCTTTGTCGTATTATATATTTAAGGTAAGACAAGTTTATTTTTCCGTTAAAAGTACTCCCGGCTATAATGTTCTGCTGCCCGGCTGTGCAGAATTCCTGGGGAGAACCCTGCAATCTACAGAAAAACCTGTACACTCCAGCGTCGTTTGAGACCAACAGATTGTGCCGGATTAGACAGTGTGCTGGATTGCAGTTACTGACAAAATGATTTGAACAAAACAACTTTATTACTGCACATACACAGTATAATAAACTCAGCAATGCCTCCACTCATTTTGTACCTGTAATTAGCAAGAGCCTTTTTAAACCACTCCCATAGAGAGACATTAACGTGTTCATTCTGTACCTGCACGCAGGATCGAGGCACTTCTGCTGGCATTCAGGTTTTATCCACATTGTCGGCATCTTTTCTTTTCAGAATGTCTGAAACGGTTTGCCTTGAGATTTTACATTTTTCACTTAATTCTTTTTGTGTTGGTTGATATACTAGTTTTTAAATTACAAAAACAAATATCACATGATCCGGTGCCAGATGGCAACTTGTTTCATCTAATTTAGTTCACTTCATGAATTTAGCCAGCGTTGAGCTCTGACTCATATTTTTTAAATGTTATTGCTGTGACTATGTGGGGATCCAGTGGTTCTCACATTAACACTACCTGGTGCATATGCACTTATTTAGAAGTGAACTCTCAGCCGCACTAAAATGCCATTCTCCAGTAGGATTCTGGAAAGCAGAAGCAAGCTTCTCTTACTCATGGCAGTGAACAAGGACTTATTTGGGAGTATACAAATGGTAATACAAACTGAAAACACAAGGGGTGCACAAAGATAGAAACAAAGGCATAGTTGACTGGGGGAACAGAATTCAGATCTACATGAGACCATTTTACTTAGTCCTTTTGGTGGTACTAATAGAGGTGTTTCACTGTATGATTTCACCCTAGTGTAAGTACCTGTAATGGGGATTAATCTGGCAGA
This sequence comes from Acipenser ruthenus, assembly GCF_902713425.1. NCBI lineage: Eukaryota > Metazoa > Chordata > Actinopteri > Acipenseriformes > Acipenseridae > Acipenser > Acipenser ruthenus. The sequence continues at coordinate 79,503,464 of NC_081193.1, read as the reverse complement.
AAACCTTGGCAGAGACCATTTAACACAGGTCTGATGCTCAGTCAGCCCAGTGTGTTTCATAGCATGTAAGCTCTTTTGCTGAACAGAAGCAGGCAGCAAAGTCTTCTGTCTCCAACCGACACCTTCCTTTGAACATATGTTCCTAACAAACCAAATAAATGATCTCATAGGACTTCATTTTAATTCATGTAAACAATTTCTTCCAGTTGTTTTATCTCATGAAGGAGATATCCCATCTCATTTGCTGATAATATTGAACCTGCTGACAGTGACTTTAGTGCAGCACTCCCAAATGCTTTACAAATGAAAATGCTTAGTTGATCTCTTAATGGGACTGTTATGAGGTCCTTCATATTTTTATACAAGTAGATGAATCGAAACTCATTTCAAAATTGAAGACATTGAAAAAAAAAAAAAACACGTCATCGAGTTTCTTTTAGTATTGCTAAATGTAACACTATTGAATGTTTTATAGTGGATGATGATGTTTGCTGTGACATTAAAAAACAACACCCTGCTAGAGCAAATTCCTGATAATTAAAGAATAAAACTGTCTTTACCTTCATGCTCCATGTGCCTCGAGGGTCTTCCCCCCAGGAATGGACTGACATCAAGGTCCAGTTCTTCAGGCCGGCCCCAGAATAGTCATTGTGGCGAGTCTCGAGAAGCCGTGACTTTGTTCCAAAGGGAGAGAGCAGGTCAATGCTGAGGTCACCTCTGCAGACGCTGGTAATGCTAACAACAGGCTAGGAGGAGATTAGATAGAAGCACTCATTCAATAAAGGAAAATAGATTTTGTTTCCCAGAAGCTTTGAAAGAAATGAGTTGATAGATAATTCAACTACTGGACATTAGCCTTTAACTTTCACTGCAGAGGTCTGTCATCACTCCCGGCTCACACAGCCTTGTGGAGGATTTTTCTGAGGGTTCCCCAAGCCCCTCACTTCTCACTGACAGACGGGGAACACTGCACCTGTGTTTATTTGTGACTATTTTACTTAAGGATACACATGTGATCTTTTATTACTGCTTATGAACTTTATAGGGATGTACATAACAGTACATTAAAGTATGGCTGTTGTACTTGCTTATTTGGCTCTGTTGATTGTGTATAAAAGTATTTAAATAATTCCAATCAGTGTCATGCAAAGTGCTAACCAATGGCTTATATCCCTTTTCTTACTTCTTTTGAGTGACACCTAACAGGAAGCAGTGATTTTGTAATATCTGCACATTCCAAATTGATTAATTCAAACAAAGAACCAAAATATATTGAACTTCTGGAAAGGGGGACCCAGTAATAACTTACCTAGTACTAATAAGCTACAAGAAAATTGATTTCAAAACTTGGTAAACCATCACAAAACATCCTGGTTTTGATAAATAGTTAAATGTATCACACGTTGCAAACATTTACATTTGTTGAAACTACATGTTTAATATATCTTACTGAGCACTGCACAATCAACCCTCAAACAATGTCTGTCAAATCTGTTGTCTTGCCCATCGTGACTGAAACAGGGAGGTGCACCTTTTATACAATAGAGAATACATGTCAGGGACACTATCTGCCTATCACATCGTTTAGTCTTACAGTTTGAGGGACAGGTGTTTGTAATTTTATGTCCAACGCCTGTAGCTCTATGATACCTGAGATAAAATGGCAGTGCAGGCCTTTTTAATCTCTGTGTTCTTTATGTAAAGTCTGCTTTATTTGTTCTTTACATTTTCTTGCTAGGTTATTTTCTGTTTGTTCTACAGAGCTGCAGAGTTACAAATGCTAGACTGCTTTGCACGCCGTTTTTCATACTGTGTTTACTGTGCTGTTTTTTCAACCATGGCATCTAAGGAATGGAAGGACTGTGGTAATAATTCACCACAGTGATTTAATGAACTTGCTGCAACTATCAGTTATAGGAGATCTAGCTTTTCCTATCTGAGACATGACATTTGTTTAAATCTGCTACAATTTAGGGGATGCTTATTATTATTTTCTTTTGATAACTTAACATCCCTAAATGAGAATACTAATATGGTCTGTATTGACCACTTTTATTAAGGTCTTTTTGATGGTTTAATACAATATGTTATGGCAATTCATTACAGGGAAAGGTGGAAGTCGGCCATCTAGAAATGGGGCGGAGCCACAGTACACCAAGTCATCGCCCCAGAGGGGTGGCGATGTGGCAATTGCGGATTGGAGGAAAAGCGATTGCACTCACTAACCAAGGGGGCGTGGCTGAAGGTACAAAAGGGGATGTGGCAAAGCGAATTGTTCCTTTGTTACGGTTGCAAACGAACCACAGGATCGTAAAATAACCGTGAGTGTTTTGTGTTTGTTTGTTTGTCGTTCTAATTGTACTCGTTTGTCATTGTTAGACGGCTAACACGATTCGGGAGCTGTCGCTAAAGGCAAGCACTGCACTACTGTTCACTATTAATTGTATTTCACCACTTGCACGTATAGCAGTGTGAAACCATGTACCTGGGTCGTGCCTGGGTTAATCCTGGTCCCTGTGACCCACCTCAGGATGTAGGTTGACACGCTTTGACCCGGGTTGAGCGAGACAAAATGCATGGTGGCCGTTCGTAAGCCGACGAAATAAAAAACAGCCACGCCTGCCTGAAGGCTTCACTTCTGCAAAGAACGTTTTTGTTTACTCTGTTTAGCCATATTTTTGTTGCCTGAGACACACCATGAGCCAGAGTGAAGCAGGGATGAAGAAACATTTGCTCTAATCGAAATTTGGGCCGATGGTTCAATCCAGAGAAGCTTGGATGGAAGCGTCTGTAACAAGCTGCTTCCAGGACATTGATGCGTGTGTTGTTTACTTGCGTCTGTCACCCAGGTCAACCCTGCTTTATCAAAAGCAGTGTGAAATCACGTAGCCGACCCACGTGACACTGGGTCCTGACCCGGGTAGGTTCCGACCCAGGTAGAGCATGCTAGTGTGAAAAGGGCTTTCTAGTCATGTCATATCAGAGCAAATGGTTTTTAAAGATGAAGTAAAATGTATATGTCCAGAGGTTAAAACAATGTGGCTGTGAAATGTTTTTTTTTTTTTACTGGACAACACTGGAAACACACTCTAACTAGAGAAAAATCAAAGAATACAGCTGCGAACTAAACATTAATACAATACATCAAAGTGTCCTGTCGCTATACAGCAGAAAATGATATGGCCTTGTCTTCACATTGGCAAATCTTACTGACAAGAGCTGTTGTGTGTAATTAGTAAGTTTTTGTAATTACATATTACACTGCTATACTGTGTCACATTTCATTCTACATCAAAGTATGCATGTGCCTAAATTCAAACATATACATGCATCTGAATCAAGGTATAAACATATTTGCTTGGGAGGGGGCCCATATTCATAATCATATCATCCTCTGTTCCAAAATATCCCACCACGAACAACAAAGAAACCACAACAAATGATTGGATTTAGCTACCAGTAATAGATTTAAATCATTGCCCTTTCAATTAATTCATGTCAAGGTTTTTTTTTTTCCTAACCTGAACGTGTTCCAAAACATTGATTGCATTTTCCCCCCCCCTACATGCTTCTGTATGGATGTATACCTCCACACTTCCACCGGGAGAAAGGATTCTGGAACAAACAAACACACACACACACACAGGAAAACAGTTAAATAATGAAGCAATGGCTGTTGTTTCAAAACACACATCTTATTATAGAGATTGTATACTCTTAGTGCTCTTAAAAACATGCTTTAAAAAAATTGACTAGTACAGCTCTATAGCACTGACTTTACACTTACATTGCTTAACATCCTTCCTACAGTATCTTGCTTGTTTTAAGGGTATTTGAAGTTTTTGTGCTTTTTAGTGACAGTAGTCTGTTGTTCAAAACATGTTAAACCACCCAACCGTACGTACTGCTGTTATGTCATGTTTCCATCTGCATCTTAGTTGAAACAGATTTGAAATTGATTCCAGTCATTCCCGTCATCACCTGAGTGATATCAACATGTTCTGAACTGGGACTATGACAGTGCAAGTTTTAAATATGGACTCAAATAATTTGCTCTGCCCAGCCACTCTGCTAGAGGAAGTTACCTGACACAAGAAATGCGTTTAAAACGGCAAACTGCAGAAATAATAATAAAAAAAAATTACAATAATAAAATTAAACCAAATAAAATCAATAAATAATCATTCAGGCAGAATGCAAAGCTTTGAACCAATTATACTGTCAGGGAAATATCTGAGGTAGGTGAATTAATTTCTTATGGAATGTCCGTTTGCAGATTGGAATTTAGAGTGAAGATGGAGACAGCGGTAGGTACTCTACGAGATGGGTTTTACAGACTGGTTTCTTTGAAATCATTAGTGCACCAAGAACTAACTCCACTGACACCTTGCACTGTGGAGTCACATCCTCATACAATATGGCATTTCCTGTCTAATTTGCATTTCAAAAATACTGAATTAGCCCTATCATTTAATTATTAATGAATTACCAGACAGTTCTGTCCTTGCATTTTAGTTTAGCTCTCTGTTCTGCAAAGGGGCTTTCATCGTTTTGCAACTTTGCTCACTGGCCACTTCAATTGAAGGGATTTATTTTGCAAATAAATAATAAATAAATCAATCAATCAATAAATACAATGTTTGAGCCCACCACATGTGTGTATATACTGTATCAGTGTGTTTCTTCTAGTAGACTCTGTTATTATGTTATCAAAAAGACAAGAGTACCAGCATATACGGTACTGTAATTCTGAATGCAAGAAACCAATAATGTAATGTTTTGTTAGGCATAATTAGAGAGTAGACATATTTTTAAACTAAGTCATGAAAAATGTGTTTAAAAAACACTTACTGGTACTAAAAATAACAAAATAATGAATGTAATTAAATCATAAACATATACCAGAAACATGTTAAAAAAAATACAAATTTGTGTTGGCAAATGAAGTTCTAATTAAGCAGATGCCCTCTAAGATGGAATAGAACATCTAAAATCGATCCTAACTACATATAGTGTATATTGTATACAGTACACCTACCTTACAGGGTTAAGAATCACTTCCTCTGAACAGATTCTTTGCGGTCTTACAGTTTTCCACCCAACAGCCTGCTGTACCAGCAGACCAGCATCTAGTAGGCCAAATCCATATCTTAAAATAAATAAATCAATAAATAAATAAATCAATAAATAAATACTACGACTATGACGACTACTACTAATAATTATAATGATAATAATACATTCATGACTATAAGAATAAGACACATACTGTATACTCTGTGTGAGATTTGTGTGCAACTATTCAGCAAGAATAATGGGAAAGCAGAAGGACCTCATTGACTACACCAGGGGCATGATGGTGGGTGCCAGCCCTTACAACTGGGTCTCCTGAAAACCACCTGAAAGAAACTCTGGTCACAAGACCTGTACAACATATTGCAAAAGGTATATTCCCGTGGTCAAATCACAGCAACAAACAACACTGGAGAATACACAACTGTTTACAGGCCAAATACTAGCCCATTCTAACTCACTTCCTTCCGGCTGGTGCATCTACAGAATAGTCTTATCATTCTTTTGTTTTGTTTTGTTTTAAATCATCTTTCAGGCATTTTATTTATTTAAATTGTTACTTTTTTTTTGTGCAGCCAGACAATTCCCTCATTCTCTGATTCCCCCACACTGAAACTCAATGGAGTTGGCTGAACCCTGCAAGCACGTCACCATGGAGTCTGTCTGAGACTGCTGTGCTTCCTGTCGGTACTGCTGCCATTAAAACAATTGTAAGTACAGAGTGATGTGTTCATGCCGGCAGAAAACACGTAATTTTCAGAAATGATGTAGTCCTTTAACACAATCACTCAGTTATGTCTATTAGAAGGGGTGGTGTTCATTCTTAGGAGAATCACTTTACAAGGTTTGCATCTGAAATGGGACTTAAACGGGTTGTCCTATGAAATGCAATCAAGCTCTATTATGTATCTTTAAAAAGAACTGTAATGAGTCTTTCACAACAGTTATGCCCATTACTCTGAAGTTGTGATGCACACAAAGCGTGTGTGTGTATGGGAAGGGTGATGTGGCATCTACCATTTATAATATGCCATTGTTTTATAAGGGTAACCTCGCAGTCTAAAAAACATTTTAACTCTAACAACTGTCTTCCAAGTCACTTATCACTCTTAGTTTTCCAGACTGAAACAGGTATTAAGACCCCATCAAAAACCAAGTCAGATGGGAACCTAATACCTGCTGCACAGGTAGGGAATCTGAAGTGTGGTGGTGACAAAATATGTGGGCTCCACCCAATTCAAAGTGAAAATAAATTCTGGAAAACTACTGAAAAGTGATAAGGGACTTCAACGAATGGTGTTAAGCAACTGCCTTGGCTATCAGGCCCACACTCAGCCACCTGTACTAAAAGCACGCTTGCCAGTATTATTCTCTTGTGGGATAGTATAACGCAATGTGAATTTCTGTCTTGATTGACCCATTCTTTTTTTTTTTTTTTTTAGTAAATTTAGAGTGACCAATTATTATTTGTATTTATTTTTCCCCCAGTTTGGAATGTCCAATTAGTCCTTACCACTGCACAGATGTTCTGATGGCAGGTGAGCATCCTTCGATTTCACAAGCCTAAAGCCAAAATCGCTTTTTACACCGAGCAATCCAGAGCAGAGGTGGGTGGGCTACCGATCCTGGAGAACAGAGACCAGCCCTGCTTTTTATTGTCTGTTTTAAAACAATCTAGATGAATTTTATATAGATTATATCAAGAATAATTTCATATATACTTTCAATTACCCACACCAAAATGAGATAATACAAATTACCGGATTCTGCTGAGTCAATGCACAGGGGGTGTAAAGTTGTTGTTAAGGCAAAAGAGTATGTGTGTGTGTGTGGGGGGGGGAGCGTTGGTTCAGGCAGGGGCGAAATTACAGGCATGATTGCAGATGCCGTATTTTTAACATTAGGTAGGTAGATTACGTTTAGAATTAGGCATGCTTAAAATTTAAAGGTACAGCACAGCACGACGCTAAAGAATCAAGAAGTGCAGTTAACACATTTACTGACTGGTGAAATACTAATTCAAAGTTGCTGCAGTATGTCCACTGTTTTGTCATTTAAAATATTTTCACAAAACAGACATTAAACTTTAAAGCTACAGTGTGCAGTGCAAAAGCACATCATGAAAAAACACATTTGTAAGTGAAAAACACTAGAATAAGAGTCGCTACATTTAAAAAATATACAAACACATTAAATTGTCGTCCACTAAAATAAAGGGCTTTACGTAATCTCTACAGGTAATAAATTGCTGTGTTCAGTGTGAAAACACAACACAAAATAGTAAAAATTAACATTCAAAGTAGCACTATAGCATTCAAATGTTCAATACAAAAAAAATGGTACCTGAGTTACTCTTGCAGTCTAAAAAAATAAAAGAATAAAAAATATGGATTATACCGTAACAGGAAAGAGTAATCAATCATGGAGTCTATCGTCTGATCTGAGCCGAACTCCACGTCGAACCGAAGATAACCCTGAATTATTAATGCACAGAGCAACTACCTGTACTTTATAGGCAGTTTTTTTCTATTCACGTGAGCCACGGTGTTTCCCCACAGGCATTATTTGCGCATGGTCATTAAAAACCAGAAATTAATGGTGAAAATTTTACTTTCAACGAAATGTTGTGTGGGGTGTCGTTCATACCGGGGCGCAGACTCGACCAGTTAGTATGATAGGACCCCAGATACACACCAACTGCCTATGTCCATAAGGTAAATCTAACAGAAATCCTAACACCTTAACATCTGTCTGCTGTTTTTTGCTACTAATGATTGAATTATTATAAAAGAAAAATAGAAAAGTACAAATTTGCAGTGTTCGTTTAAAATGTAACTGCCTGAGGCTTGACAAGTGCCAGAAACCTGTTCTCCTATTTCCCAACAAACAAATATAGATAAAGATTCTTTAGCTGTTACATGTTTTAAAACTAAACCAATATTCTGGGTTACAGGAGTTTATGTTATTTGTGCTTATTGTGACTTCAATTTCATTTTGACACAAACATTTTAAGGTAAAATGTTTGTGTGTGTGTTTAATGATTCCAAGTTAAGGAATAATTACAAATATTTACCATTCAGCCAGACCAAGGTCTGTCTGTATGTTGAAATAAACATCAGGCGGGTATGTTACGTTCTGGTTGCAAACCACATACAAATTTAGCAAAAATAACTCACTGCACATTTCTACCCATTACATCAGAGCTAAAGGTCAAATCAATACAATCTCTGTATTAGGCAGTGTCGACAGTATGTGGACATCACAGCTGTAATTAAAAACCCATTCAGCTTACTCAGTGAAATGCAATTTTGACCAGAGCAAATGGTTGCTACCCAGCAATTTATTCAGCCCCAAAGCATCCTCGGGCAAAGACTGGTGATGGTGAAACGATCTAATTTCAGTACACCCTGTGCATAGTCAATTTTACTGAAAATCCCCCATGTATAAGCATGCTAAATTGATGCAACAGACAGTCAAGATGGAATATTTTACCACCACTGGAAGCAACAGTTGCTAACATAGGACATTATAGGATGCCGAACATTTGTGTATGAATGAATATTCATAATTTGGGAATCAAAGGGTAACTGTAGAATATATATATATTAATATACTATAGATAGAAGCTACACAGGGTTGCCCAAAGGAAAGGTTAGCCTTCACAAGGTTTTATTGTTTTTTTTTGGTTTTTTTTTACGTTAAGCCAAACAATCACTGTTTTTAACAAGGCAACATGATAAAGCTTCTGATGCTGCGCTGATGCACAGCAGATTTCTTCTGGTTAGTACCAGTGTCATCATGAAAATACAGCTTTGACAGTTTCGTGTTGTGGGGATCAATCCTCTTTATACAGCCCGTGGGCCACATGTGACCCCTGGGGCCCCAAGTTTTCCAGAGCAGTTGACTTTAGTAATAGGCTAGTGATATTTTGCGATCTGACCTCCACCTAAAACAAACAAGTATTACATCATCGTTTTGTCCAGTTTCTGATCCACCCCCTTTCAACATCAACCATTATCAGAAGACTGACCGCCCCCTCCCCTAATATCACCTGTCCAACCCCCCCCCCCCCCCAAAGAAACAAACTATACAGAAATATATTGTTCTCTTTCCTTTGACCTTATTTTAGCTACAAACTAGCCCTAACAGTAGAGACTATGACCTTGAGGAGCAAAGAATTGCAGACACAAGGCTCATCGCAGAAATGAAATAGGGGAGCTAATTAATTTTGATAATGGGGGGGGTGGGAGTTTTCAGTCATCTAATTTTACTACTGTTGTCATGGTGTAGGCAGCTTGTATTCTTATTCCTCTTAAAGCTTTCCTTTTTGCAACCTTCTGTTGTCGAGTATAGGGTAGAGTGCAGCCACCAGCAAGGTCAGTGCATGCACTTTGCGGCCACCAAATCTTTGTGCTTGAGAACCAGTGCTTTAGGTACTCCCTTATTAGCTTAGCACCTTAGTGCAAAGCAGCCTGTGAACATATGTTGTAACTTGTGTCTGCCAATACAGCTTAACATAAACAGAAAATCATCAGGTACAAATAAATTATGCACACTTTACATTGGTCACACTGGCTTCTATTCAGTCTAGGCCTGTGTTTATCCACGGATGTAATAATACTGCTTTCATTGCGCTTAAATAATTACTTTTTAGATTTGCTCATCTGCATGTGCATGCTAAAGAGCATGTAAAGCAAAGGAGTGATACTATTTTTTCCTGTCTCATCAGGTGCATGCAACATGATGTAATTTGCACACCAAGCAAAAGGTCAAAGGTGATTTGAAGAGGCCCAAGAATGCATACAAATTGCATCCTGTTGTCTGTATGATTTGCCGACTGCTTTTCCTTGGGGTCAAGGCTATCATAAGTAGCTGCTTGAAGTATAAAGAATACCCTGTCTATGCTGTGAAACATCTACAGTTAAATTGTATTTGACACAGAACAGCACAGGGGCTTGTTCAGACTGTGAGGCTTGTGGTTTATGCATTGCCTGCTGAATCACATGCATTTTAAAATGGGTAATAAGTAAGAACAAACTAATTCCGCATTGCAAGATACAAAAAATAATAGACTATGCAAATTATCCAGGAATTGAACTTCCAGCTGTTTCATCTAGGAATTCAAATGTGTTTACAAAACATACTATTATCATTGTTATAATTAAACTTAGGCATCCAACAACAGTGCTTGCAAGCTTTGTTTTCATTATGAATTTCTGCAGCTATGCATCTTTGAATGCATTTCCTATTACTTTGATTAAAAGTGTCTTTTTCAATGTCTTTGGGTGTGATGGATGAACTAAACCACAATACATGTTTGCCAGTATTAGACTTTCAGAGAATGTACTGCATGTGGGATGATTCAAAACACTTGACAATATATGTGAACATTGAAAAAAGTTATTATTATCCCCACAAATTGCACTTTAAATTTGATCAAATGCAAGTTGTATTGCTTTCTATTGCATTATCTGTCCCTTGCAGCTTAAGTTACTGTACTGGTCCAGGCAAGTGTAGCTAAATATTTCACAAACCAAATCCTTAAAAATATATATTATTAAAAATCTGATGCCTCTGGGCAATGCAACGTGTGCACTGTTCGATCATCCAAAAGCATCAGATTTTAGTGTATGGAATGAGTTTCTAGTCTACACTGGGATCCTTTAGGACTCAACTTGACAACATTTTAAGCTCAATCAGCTTCTAGGAACTGGATGAGCATTGATGGGCTGAATGGCCTCTTTTTGCTGGTAAATTTTCTTATGTTCTTATAACAAATACTTTTTACAATAAAAACAAGTTACTAGTAGTAAAGAAGTTGTATCTTTTAGTTGTGTAATTTTTATATCTTCAATCTTATGTTACAGGCCTAAAATGACTGACAGCTAAACAGTACAAAGTTTTACTATTTGCTATACAGCATCACATTTGTCTACATGCATACCTAGTCACCTTTGTCAAGTGAGTAATAACATATACATTTCATTCTCAGTGTTCCCCTGAACTATACAAGTATCAACACTGTAAAAGATTTGATAAATTAATACTGCTAGCTCTGCTATGGGTTGAAAACAATAATACATCTCAAACCACAAAACAGCTTGAAACATCATTCGGGTCTAAAAAGAACATGCTATTGAAAAAAATGAATATAGAAGTTAAACGTATTCAGAAGATAAGCCTTTTATAGGTTAGAAACACCAGCAATTCTAGTGTTATTCCGATGACAAATACAACATGCTGTTTCAGTGGAAATTGAAATTGTTCCACAGTGAAAGTCATTCAAAAAGCAATAAGATACAATAAATGCAAAGAAAAAACCACTGGATTTTTTTTTTTTTTTTTTAGGAAAAAACATATTTAAAATGTAAGAGCTTATTAGTTTATTGAGAAACATTTATGAGACATGGCAGTAGCTTTTCTGAATTTAATGTCTACTGCAGTTTTCCATGCTAACAGTCAGATCAGGTAACATAGACTACACGCTTACAGTAGATGAAATTGTGTTACACTTAGGACCAGCATTTTAACATCCTATTTCTAATTTCATATTACTTTATTACTGTCATTACTGTCCCCCTATTTACTGTACTGACATTATATTTTTTTGTTTAAGTTCATTGAGGATGTGGAACAAATGTAAATATAACTCTACAGAAAAACTGCAGCATGGTCTGATTGTACCCTGACATTTAAGTGAGTTTGAACTACAGCGCATGAAGTAAATGAGGTACCAAGAAGCAACTTCTCATTGTCTTTGGAACAGAAATATACAAACCTAAAGACCTTCAACAGAAGAAAAGGCACAAACTGAAATATTTGTCTTCTTGACTTGGGGGTTGATTTGATCAGTCTAAACCACACCTGCATTTTACAGCATGGAGAATCACTCTCGGAAAAATGTTAGACAATGTTGTGTTGTTTATCCCAGCAGGATATCGGTTGATCATTATACAGCTTACAATGCAAATGATACACGCAGACACACAACTTAAAGAAAACTGACAAAGACATTCGCCAAAACGTCTCTCTACTTGACTGTAAGAGTTACCTCTGAATTTGTGATTGGGTGTTTGAAAACTAATGATACCTGAAACCTTTTTTGAAAAAGTCCAGTTAATTCAATCTGTTGTGTAAACCTTTTAAATGTTTAAGATGGCCATGCTGCAATTTAGATGCACCAACCTGAAATCCAGCAATTCATTTTCCATACCTGCCAACTTTTGAAAATAGAAAATCGGGAGGTTGGGGAAGGGTGGAGATTACCATTGAACTTTTTATAAGCATAGTTGAATGCTACACTATCTGACAATATCAAGCTGTGGCAATGTGCCCCGCCCCTGTGTGCATATTATGTGTTGTATGTTGTTGCGTGTGTTAATGTTGGTGTATAGTCATTGGTACACAGGATATAAACGGTCTGTGTTTCACGTGTATTTAAAAAGTGTAGATTTGTATTTAGGCACAAGGAGGGCACAAATCACTTCACGTGCTGGTTAAATGTAATATGTGAGCACGGGGTTGCACAGAATTAATCCACGTGCTGGGATTCAAGTGAATAATTAATTAGTAATTGAATCCCAGCACAACAGTATATATAGATGCACCTTTCTTTCACTCGGGGTTGTTGGGTGTGTTCGGTGAGTGGAGAACGGGATTGGAGGGGGAGGTAATCGTAAAAATAAATAAGAAAAATAGAAACTCACCGTGTTTGTCTGTGTAGTACGTTTTGTTTGTCTTTTTATTTTGGCGAATAGTGCCGTGTCCCGTGTTTTGTGTTAAAACCTTTTATTTTCTGGGCTGTTTATTAAATGCTGAGCGAAACCATTCGCTCAGCTCCACCAAACCACACCTCTCTGTCTGTTTATTTCCTGCTTCTGGTCTGGCGCCACCCACTCCGGCCGTCTTTGTGACACAAGCATTATGCTGTATAAGAATTATATGGGGGGAAATTATACACCAGAAAACGTGTTCACAGAAATAATCTGACTACAAAAGAGTAGTGCACTGGGCACCAAGGATGACCCTGTTTATACAGTACATGACCAGATGTGGCAAAGTGGTGAATACGTGCAGGTGAGTGCAGTGTAGAGTGGATTAATCACACAGACAATGCTGTACAGGTGCAAGGGTGTTTAGTTAATTTATTAAATGTCCAGAGCCTTGAGGCAAACCTGCAAACAATAATAGTGTTGGAAGTGGTACAGCGGCGTGTATCACTTCTGATTATAATCCCACGGGTTTGACCCGTAACCCAAAGTCTGGTTCTTTCACCCACACAAAACACAAAACACAGACACAATTCCGACAGTGCGTGATTTTAGTGCTAGTGGTGCAAAAAGACTGTTCCTGTAGTGGAAAGGTGAGTGGTGATGTCCGGGTTTTTCGCTGGCCTGCGGCTGCAGCTCCGGATCGTGCTCAGTATTCTTGGTGAGAAACGACACACAAGACAAACAGTGTTAATACACAGACAGGCAAAACACTATTTATATCCTCGCTCATGACCCCTAAGTTAACGAGCGCATCCGCTCCTCCAATCCTCGGATGCCACACCGTTTACCGTCAGGGTCATTGAGTTTGGATACCGTAGCTCCGTTCCTCTCCTAAATGACCAACTTCCACCTACCCTATGGAATAAATTGTCGTGCCATTTAATTAAGGGTACTCTGTTCCTCTTGCACCGTGCCCTCACAGGTCGAGAGGGAGATCTAACACCAAGAATCATTCGATCTCTGTCACACCAGACTACAAGGTTTATTGTTCTAGAAGGGTACATCACCATTCCTCAGTGATTTACAGTCTCTAATTCTTGGTTGAATTCAGTTTTCCAGCACAGGAAATGCATCATGTATACATCATGCAATCTTGTATACAGAAGCAGGTGTTATCGATCAAAGTCTGTCAGATCGCTTGTTTGGCTCCATTGTCAAACAGAAACTTGCAACAGGGAAGTGCAACTTTTATAGAATGCTAATGTGTGTGAAAATATATATATATCAGGTGTTTTTAATTTTTTTATATAATTACAGTAAAACATTAAAACGGTTTACTAACTGGTAATGAATGAAAGCAGAAATTACAGTTTTTGTTACTGTGTGTGTTAATTTATTGTACTTGCAGGTGTACAATACTTCATAAATAACATATCAATCTTATTTACGATAATTCACCAATTTCGCGCATTCAGTGGAATGTAAATAATATTATTATTAAGCAACCCTATTTATCTTAATGCATGTTTTTGACAGTACAGAACTTATACAGCATATCCCAACAGGACCCCTTGCCATCCCACATTTCACATCTGCAGATTTGCATCCCTACTTTTACACTGACCAGCACCACGGTTCAAACGTTTAAAATTTTCTTGACTTATTTTAACCATGCAAGCCCCCCCCCACTCTCCGCAGGCATCTCGCGACTGTCTGTCTTGGAAACCTTTAGCTTTTTGTCCTTTGGTGACCTCTTGGGGACCACATTCTGAGATGTTATTCTCACCATCTGCTTTCTGCAGAGGTAAACCATTTATACAGAAACAAACAATGTATGCGTTTCCCATAAATAATACAGTCTAATTATGTTATCAGGTCGGTGTACATTTTGTAAAATACTGCTGCTGATTTAAATATTGACTGTGCTTTTTGTTTTAAACAGTTTTAAAACTCAAAACATTGCACATTTACCCCCCCCACCCCCCCCCCCCTCAACCCCACAATAATGGTGGTATATTCTGCTAATTCCTGAAAGAGGTATTTCTGAAGCTCTACTCAAGCCTCACTAAGCAGCTGGGAGTTAGGTTATTTTCCCATGAGTTTTGCTAGCAGAAAAATTGGCATTAGCAAGACCTGAAAAAGGACACCATCTGTTCCTAGCTAAAAGGTTTGTGACACCTTTTGTGGTACGGTACCAACAACCCCTAATTAACCATAAAGGAATGCTCGGCTAGTCTGTGATCTGATTGGCGACTCGCCCTCACAATCACCCCAATGACAACCGCTTCTTCTATTGATGTTTGCAGCTGTGCGTAGTATCAAAGCACTGAAGTAAACTCATGGGTATACACGTAGGTAAATAATAATCTAGTTAAACAGATTTTTTACATTTTTTTATTTGATTGATTATATGACTGATGCTTCAGTTAACCAGTTACAATGTACATTATATTAAACTTGCCATACCGAAGTATAATCAATACAATGTGTTTGATGCGTTCTTTACACAATGCTTCGGCAGTCATCAGTAAAAACGTTTAGTCTTTTTATATGTTTTATCTCAGACCAACCAAAGGTGCATTAAAAAAAAATAAATAAATAAACAACCACCATTTATTTTATTTTCAGTGCTATTAACAACAGCTATCCAGTTCTCTTAGGAACTTCAGTACAGACTGAGTAAAAAATCTGATAAATGTTATCAAATATATAAATACACTAGTACTAATACATTGAAGGAAATGTACATCAGCTGAACACAATTCATTTTTTTTTTTTTTTTTTAATTCAGTAATCGCCAATTATTTTATTATTTTCTCCCAATTTGGCATATCCAATTATTTTTAGGCTCAGCTCACCGCTACCACCTACGCGCTGACTTGAGAGTGGCGAAGATGAACACGCTGTCCTCCAAAGCATGTGCTGTCAGCCGACCACTTTTTTTCACACTGCAGACTCACCATGCAGCCACCTCAGAGCTACAGTGTCGAAGGACAACGCAGCTCTGGGCAGCTTACAGGCAAGCCCGCAGGCGCTCCGCAGGCGCCCGGTCAGACTACAGGGGTCTCTGGTGCACGGTGAGCCGAGGACACCCAGGCCAACCTAAGTCCCCCCCGGGCGGCGCTCGGCCAGTTGTGCGCCGCCCCCTGGGAGCTCCCATCTATGGTGGGGCAATAGAATAGGCTGGACTCAAACTGACGACCTCCAGATTATAGGGTGCATCCTGCACTCCACTCGGAGTGCCTTTACCAGATGCGCCACTCGGGAGCCCAACTGAATACATTTCAAATCATTAGACAGTACAATTTTCTTTTAACATTGATTTGGCAATATGAAATATATTACCAGCCTTTACCCCTACTCAGACTTAACATTGAATGAATGCATTGCTAGAAAGTTACATATATAAAAAGCTAGTGGCTTTTAAATTTCTGTGTAGAATACAATGTGAACTCCTATGAAGATGTATATAGTTGTTTTTACTATACTAATGATACTTGATACTGAAAACATGTATGGGTTATACATAACAGTATGGTACTGATTTACAGCAAGCACCATTATGAAATAATATTATTTGATTGACATTCTTTGATTACTACATTTTAATATAGCTAAAGTTATTTACATATATTATTTAATATATGGTTACTTTGGCTTTTTAATGAATGAATCCAGGGAGTTTTTCCTGTCAGTTCTGAGGAAAATGTAATTAACGTTTTTTTAATATTTTGCATGTGTTAATGGTTTCAGTGTTAATATATTTTTTTGTTTTGTTTTAAATCTTTTTATTTTCCTTGCTGTTAGAGAAAATCTCAATTCAATATTTATTTTATGTATACAGGGGATTTACAAAATAAAACTAAGATAGACCTGTTAATGTAGCACAGTGTTATCACTCTGGGGGGCAGTGACTCTCGCCACCCGCCTTGGGGCCCGGTGCCATAGAACCTCAGCTCTCTGGGGCTGGAGAGAAAGAGGGGGACCCCTAAATCTAACCTAACTATTACTCTTGCCTTGAGAACTTAAGTTTTATTTTTAGGGAGGAGGGGTCCATAAGAGAAGCATGCCCCATGATCCCTGCCCTGATAATTAATAGCATCATGTGTTTCTGATTTTTTTATTAGTTACTGTCGCTGTGTATAAAGCTACCAACATAAATAGGCCTAGTACAGCTGTCATATTTCTCTTGCTGGTTGAACTCAAAACAAAGCTGCTGAAAGATTACCTGTAAATTAAATTTCCAGTTTTGCACAGAAAGTGACATTCAGCACGAAGAATCTGCAATGAATGAATCATTTATTGATTGCAATTGCAGATGATTTAATAAACTGTGATGGGCGCTCAGGGCTCGAGTGAAAGATAAATTTGTCCGGAGGCCTCATCTGTGGGTGCTTGATGACTACCTGCGCGAGGCCGGCTGGAAAAACATGAACAGTTACATGCTATGGGCCATATCCCTTCCCTGAGGGTAGCCCTTCCTCCAGGCTCTAAGCGGTCAACTCCCGTTTTGGCTCCCCAGCGCGTGACTGAGAGGCCGAAACAAAAGAAGCGACATTGAAGAATAACACACGGAGCCTTTATGCGCTTGCTGATGACGTGTTGGTTAGGGGTGGATTCTCCTTCCAGAAAAGCAACCAAGTTTACAATTTTGGATTTAATGTGATCTTGAAGAATCTGACCACGGGGCTAAATGGTAAGCAGAAATGCTGACTCGGCGTTCATTAGCAAAAGAGATAAAGTACAATATCCTGTGGTTAAAAAGATTTCCTTTTTTTTCTTTCCCTAAACCTTTTGCAGCGCTCTACAGTATGTATAGCAAGGACTGCTGCTGATGTACAGCTGACCTTATCTTATTGTATAGGAGTGCCTTGAATGACAGAACCTACAGTGCACACAAAAAGACCAGAATCAGCTGTTCATGTTAACTTATAGTACAGTCAGCACTGGCAGGCAAATATGCAGGCAACACTTAAAAATCATTCTGCATCGAGGACACACTGTATAGATCTCAAGATTCTTCTAAAGGAGGAATTTTAACAAAATACCCCTTGTTAGGACTCCTTTTACTGCTTATTTGAATTTGACAGCTTATTCAGTGGAGTCTGATATTAATAGGTTATTGACTTGCAAGATCTTTAACAGCCATAGGGAGTGCCTTTCATAGTGGCTGCAAAACTCTTGAGGTTGGACCAATTGATCGGCCTATTTAACTCATCATCTAAAGGTATTGGGCCAATATTATAAGCTTGACAAAGCTAACACTACATTTGTTATAAAGGGTATAGGAAAACCGCATGCAACGGAACTGTCAGGTCTTTCTTTTCTTATTGTTAATATCCCAACATGCACTAGAACTTGAGGTGAACCAGTGACACAATTACAGCATTTGCCACTGCAAGAATAATCTGAGAAATAAAAATATAGGACTAGTTTAAGACACAAAACCTTTGAACCCTCGTGATATGGTTTTATTTTTGTATGAACAGTATGTTTATAAGAAATTGGTGCCATACCAGATTGTAAATAGTTGAATAATAAGCAACGCAATCTACATTTGATTATTTAGCCCCCATTAAAGTGACCAAGACCATATATTATTTACTCACATTACAAAAGCTCATTTTTATTTTTTAATGCGTTGGTGTCTATGTTAAATGAGTCTTTTCAACAATTTGGAGATTACCTGTGCACAGATTATAGACATACCGTAACTGAAAGGCATTTTCATCAAGGGAAACGTAATGGCCAGCTAGGTACAGAAGAACCTGCTTCTCACAATTGTCATTGTAATTAAACCGGAAAGAGATAAAGGAATTATGTAAAACACAATGGAAGGAAATTACAGGTTTGACACTTCCATACCAAGTGGGATAATTTTAGCATAAGCATAACATCAGTGGCACAGCAGCCAGTGACAGCAAATTGCCACACAACTGTGATATAGCTGCCAAGCTTGTCTTAATGTGGTGAAGAAAATCTGCAATGGAAAAATGGATCAGCATTTGGGTCCACAGTTAAGATCTGTATCTTACGTTCTTGCCATACATTTGATATTGTAAATACCTGTAGTCTTGTGTGAAGAGTGTTTGCCTTCAACAAAAACAATTTGAAGGTTAAAAAGCCTTTCATGTGCACTGCTTATTTCCATGAAGAATAAGATTATCGAATTATTCTGAGCAAGGTTACAGTGAATGGAGGGTTTATGAATTCCAAGGTTAAAAAGCCTGTATAGCATATGTAAATAACATATTTTACATGACTAAGTTGAAGGACTTTCTTGTATATATTCACCACCTTAGATAACTTGTCTTTGCTTTTTTACAGTTAGTTTTGAATATAAAAACTAAGCTATAAAGATCTTGCTATATATATATATATATATATATATATATATATATATATATATATATATGTGTGTGTAGTAATGTAGCAAGGCTTTAGGAATCTACTGGAACTGACATAGAAGTCCTATATCCTTTATAAGTTTACAATAGATATAGTAAAAGCATGGTTCAGAAAGGTATAGTAAATCATACTAAAAAACATGGCAAACTAGGCATAGTATAACCATGGGAAAAACATAGGGAAAACTGCCAAATTACCCTGACAATTTAAATTGGTAAACCTTTATAAGGGATACTAAAGAAAAATGATTTATTTTAGCCCTGTTATTCCAACGAAAGGCATTTACAAAAAAAATAAATAAACTACTGTAACATTCTAAGTTGTGGCAGTTTTCAAGCAAGGTGTGAGCATTAAGGCCAATTGTGTCAAAAATAAAAATGCAATGTGTTGTATCTGTCTATCTGTTTACATACAACACCAGTCTGGCAGCCCACAAATACAGTATGCAGTCCTTTGTTCAGAATTCTGACTAACAAAAAGGGTAAGAAGTTTGGCCGTTATTGCAGGGTCATTATTTAGGATGTAGTAAAATTATTAGTCATTCAACTTTAGGGCAGGCCTTTTTTTGGAGCTTGATGTCAGTTAATTACACAGTAACATAAATTAACTTCAGAAGAAAGCAAAAATGTGAACTTTATTTATGAATTCTTGGATTTCTTCATCCCCAAGCCAAACATCTAAATTGCTACTTAGCATAAATTATTTATTACAGGAGACTCTGAACATCCAGCGCTATACCCTGGGGCCGTGGGATATATAAAAGATTTAAAGCAGTGGTGTGACAGTGTTAGTGCAGCTAGCAAGCAATGTTTCTCTGCAGAAGAGCCCACTTTATTTAGCTGTAAATAAATACTTCTTGAAAAGGAGAGGCTGGCTCCCAGCAGGGAAGTGGAACGCTCCACTTCTTCTATTCCTTTGTGCTGGCTATGTGTGTCACTGACTCATTCACGACAAGCCTGTGTAGTTTATGAACTAAACAGTGCTTTCAATCGTGTAGGCTTATCTGTGGTAACTGAAACGCATCTAATGCTGGCTGGCAAATATATCTATCTATCTTGAATTATTTTCTTGTATAAGTGTCTTGATTATGTTATTTGTTGTTTTTGTTGTTATTATTATTATTATTATTATTATTATTATTATTATTATTATTATTATTATTATTAAATTAAAAATACATTACAATTATATAAAACACAAATATCTGGTAAACAGTGTGCCCGAATCAGTTTTGGAACAATATTGACCAGCTTCTGCTACTAAAAAAAAAAAACAGGACCCCCAGCCATGCTGAACTCTAAGACAGTGGTAATCCTTGTCATGAATTGGGGCAAACTTACAATTATTTAAATTTAATTTACAAAAACCAGGTTTTAAAAAAATAAAACAGGTTAGTATTTTCAAAGCATTTACTGCAGGCTTCACTTCCTATTTATGTTGCAAAACGGAGGAAATAAACAAACAACCTGAGAGTGCTTACGAGACTGAATTGTAAAACAGTAATTAGTAGTTTGGTTCTAGTTCAGTAAAATGAACAGGGGTCGTTCTCCTTTCAAAAAACAGGACTACATGCTTTCATAAAATGGGGCTTATGAAGTCAAGCAGTTGGAACATTATATGTTGTGACACCTGAAGTATTATGCAGAAATTGCAGTCTAATCAATTAATCTTAAAAGTGACCGATCTAAATACCACCGATGTTTAAATATTAAAAATACTGTAAGTGGACTCACAAAGTTCACTTGTTTTAAAGATTTAAGCAGTGTCATTTAGATCAACTGAATAGTCCATATAGTTCTCCAGAGTGTCTTACAAAATATCCCATTAGATTAATACAACAAACATTAAATACAACATACACACAGCTTAGAGAAACTGAACAGGTGTTAAAGGACATTAATAAAACGAACTGGTGTTAATAAGTTATTGGGCAAATTAATCAATAACACTGAATGGGCACAAATGCAATTTAAGCCCACTAAATCAAGGATCATCTCTATAATTAAAGGTAAAGTAGTAGATAAAAGATTCTACGTTAATGGTGAGGCAATACCAACAGTGTCTGAGAAGCCAGTGAAAAGTCTTGGGAGATGGTACAATGGGGATCTAAAGGACACAGTTTATGTGGGAGAAGTTACACAACAAGCAGTGGAAGGGTTGAAGATCATAGACAGCAGCGCTTTACCGGTACATCTCAAAAAGCTCTGCAAATGTCTGTGATATTCTTTGAGCGCTGGATGCAGAAGCAGCTATCTTGTTTGTTTATGTCTGTGTTATCTCTGTGGTGCCGGGGCTATGTGTATTGCTCAGATCCGCCCCCTTTTTTATAATTTTTTTTTTCGGCTTCTCGCGGCTCCTATCGGTCTCACTCTGCCATTGAATGGTTTTGTCTGCTTTTTCTGGAGAAAAAACGACTAAATTTTCCGGAAAGTTGTAATGTCGGACAGGATCCGACATTGGACCGCAAAGGGTTAAAAGGCATGTCATATGCAGAAAGGCTTAAAGAAGTGAAACTATTCAGTCTTGAACAAAGAAGACTACACAGTGATCTGATTCAAGCATTCAAAATTCTAAAAGGTATTGACAATGTTGACCCAGGGGATTTTTTCGACCAAAAAAAAAGAAACAAGGACCAGGGGTCACAAATGGAGATTAGATAAAGGGGCATTCAGAACAGAAAATAGGAGGCACTTTTTTACACAGAGAATTGTGAGGGTCTGGAACCAATTCCCCAGTAATGCTGTTGAAGCTGACACCCTGGGATCCTTCAAGAAGCTGCTTGATGAGATTCTGGGATCAATAAGCTACTAACAACCAAACGAGCAAGATGGGCTGAATGGCCTCCTCTCGTTTGTAAACTTTCTTATGTTCTTATGGAAGAGAGGGTTGATCTCAGTTCAGCTCCTCCTACATGGCACAAAGCAGCCCCAGCTCAACGGAAGAAGCTGGTAGTCAACGAGGTGCAAAAGCAGGAGGAGAGAATGAGGTGTGTAAAGGCAGTTTCCCAGGCCAAGCAGGGAGAATGGATGAGATGGCAGCGTGTGGAACAACGCAAGATTGGCTGGCAAGACCTATGGACAATGGAAAAAAGCAGGATCAGTTTCCTCATCAGATCAACATATGATGTTCTCCCATCACCACAGAACCTAAACCTCTGGGTAGGAGAGGATCCCTCATGTCCTTTGTATTCATCACCTGCAACATTAAGGCACATTTTGACAGGATATAAGGTTGGTCTTAGCCAAGGACAGTTTACTTGGTGCCATGACCAGGTGCTGCGATGTTTGGCCTTAGCATTGGAAGACAAGCGTAACATGACCAATAAGTTGCCATCAAAACATTACACACAAAGACAACATTCCTCCACCGAGGAGAGCAAACGCCAAGAAAAGGTGTTAAAACCAAGCCTCGTCCAGGACAACTGGAAGCTGCTAAAGTGCAAAATGCTCGCAGATGTTGGTCAACAGCTTATTTTTCCACCTGAGATTGCCACCAGTAATCTTCAACCAGATATTGTCTTTTGGTCTGGATCAGCACGCCTTGTTCACGTGGTAGAGTTAACAGTGCCATGGGAGGATGCTGTAGATGCGGCGTATGAGAGGAAGGAACTGTCCGTATGCTCAACTAGCCACTAAAGTGGAACAGCGAGGATGGAGGGTCCTTGTTTACCCAGTGGAAGTGGGTTGTCGAAGATTTGTGGCATATTCTACAACGCGGTTTCTCAGAGATGTCGGATTCAGTGGCCAAGAGTTGCGTCACACAGTGAAGAACTAGCAGCAGAGAGGAGCAGCAACTGGTTGTGTTTGAGACGGAAAGATTCTGGTTGGGGATCTCAAGCACCACAGAAAGAAAGAAATGCTGATGTACAGGTAAGTAAGCTGGGTTGAGTTGAGTGGGAGATGGAGGGGGGTGATGCTGGGACATTCCAGACGGTTGTCATGCTGATGCACTGGGGAGACCGCACTGTGGTTGATCCCCGGAGCCAGCATCGCTGCTTTTGTGTGTGCTTATGTGCTAGGGAGGCAAAATAAGCTGATTCTTGGAGCCAGCATTACACTTCAGCCATCAACACCAGGCAGAAGGATATCTACATCATCAGATGGAAGGAAACGCAAATGGATGGAGATGCAGATGGATCAAATTAGTTTACTGTAAAGCTACATCTTAGTTGGTGCATATCTTGGCGAGAGCCGAGTTCAAATCAGCATGAAGTTTTAAAATCTACTCTCATGTAATGGAAATCAACCTACCAAATACACGTGCAGACTGTGGTTGGGACTTAATTGATTAATTAACAATCAATTAAGCCCAGCCACAGGTGTATAAAAGGAGCAGTCTCGCCACTGGGGGGGGAGGAACCCAGGGCAAGGAGCAGGGCACAGCAGCCAAACCAAACCAAAAGGAAGGACTAAATTGCAGTTAACCTTTATATTTTCCCAGACTGAAAGCAGGTAACTACCTCCAGAATACCCAGAGAGGTTTACCTGTTAGCCCAGCATCGACAGCTGTGCCTGCTGACAAGTATATCACTCATCTATAACCTTGCTTTGCCTGGGCTCTATTGTGTATAGTTGTGAGAGTTTTAAAGACACAGTACCCATTTATTTTGATGAACATTTGTTGTTGTTTTTTGTAAATAAATATGCACAATGGTGCTTAAACCACCTGTTTTTGCCTCTGCCTGCTATTTTTACAGACTTTAAAGGCTGCACCACAACGCTGCCCATTCATAATCAATAATGTAGGTCTAAAATGCTTAAGTTCCTATTAATGCAGCTATAAACCAGAAGACTCAATAACTAAGTTTCCAAGTTAGACATTGTTGTAAATTACATATTACACCTTGATGGGCATTTATCTAATGTATTTTAATTAAATAAATGAAAGAATGTCATCTACAGACTACACCATTGCCATTGTGTCTTGTTAGCATTAATAAACAATGTGCAGTTCTCGGTGTAATTTAATTGTGTTCTATAAGAAAGCACGCGTAACCCTCTAGAGTGATCAAAAGTCATTTTAAGGGGACTTGCACCTCTTTCTCTTCTGGATCCCCCCTATGTCTGAAGTGGGCATTTAGTACAGGATATAACTGTTTATTAGTAGCTCTGACAGTATCCTTGAATCAGTCATTCTAAGTTACAGTACGAAACAAAACAAAACAAAACAAAACAAAAAACATTAAAATTGCATGAGTAAACCAAAAACAATGACTGGCTGAACAAGGTTCCATTACAGTGCAATAGTTGGATTTCTTAAGCCTCGACAAATGCTTTTGTTTTTCTTCTTACTATTTTAAAATCTCAGTATGACACTTCAAGGTGTGCTTTGTTTAAAAATATCACACAGCTAGATGATTGTGGCCTAAAAACATACAAAGCAGTAATTTCACCAAAACACACACCTTTAAGTGTCTTCTTGCTAAAAGAGTTACAGAACACCCTGCAGTGTTTACAAGAACTGCATTGCTTTACCTTGGCTGTATCCAGTGTTGTCCGTATCGCAGTGATATTTCTCAACACCTCAAGGTTATAAATCAGCTGTGAAAAACGTTTCTCAGCTTTTACTAGGGAGCATTCCCCAGGAGAGCGCACATTTGTCTTATGAGCATCGTAGTGATCATGCCAGGGCATGCTTCCTCCTGCAACAACTGCGCTTGTTTTTGTGCTAGCACAACAGACATTTATTTCAGCCATAGCATTAGCATGAGATTGTTGCAGGAAGGTGAATGATCTGGACACTGTGATGCTCGGGGCACAAATCCACTTTGTCCTAGGAATATTCCTTATTAAAAGTTTAAAAATTGTGATTTATGAGCCGCGATCCATGTGGGATAAAAAAAATACCAAAACAATCAGGACTGTGTTAAAATATATACCGCCACGATACGGACAACATGGGACACAGCAAAGATAAAGCAATGCATTTCTTGTAAATGCTGTAAGGAATCCGTAAACCGTTAATAGATACACGTCTTATTAAAAAAGAATATCCTGATCATACCAAATGGGTAGTAATATAAGCTACTCAATATCCACATGGGTATGCAATCATATTTTTTTATATAGTGGCTATATTACCAAAATGAATATATAAATGTTCTTGACAAAACGTATGCTAACAGCGGCGATCCTCTTCAAAGCTGACTAATTTCTGTTTGAATTCCACATCCTTCAGTATTATGTAACAATTAGAGATCATGTGATTGCTATTTTTTATAAACTGCTCCTGATTTTTGTTATTCAATGACTTGATTGAGTGCTTAATATGAATCATATCTTTAATTAGCTCCCACTCTTTAGAACAACACACAATCCAAAGGCATAAAGTAATTGGCATAAAAGTTCCCTTAATTAATTTATCTGTCCATGTGAGTAACCAAGAGTGGAGCCTTGGGATCATTTATAAAGCCAAGAAGACTGGCTTTAAAACTGTCATGGGAAATTTACGTTGGTAAATTATGATTATGAGTAGGGTTCCTAAATATATTGAATAAATATGCAGTTTCCATATCAATCCAAAGAGTTTATAAAGCATGGTACTGTATTAAGCTGATAGGGGGAAAAATATTGATTGATTTTTTTGTATTATATTCTCCTATGAGTCTCTCTAAGCCCTCTCTCCATTTGCCTCATTTTGCATTCTAATAGTAATCAAGTCCATTTAGCAATTAATTAAAAATGTCCCACTTTATGAATGGAGCCGCAGAGTTTATACTCACTTTGTAGAAGACAGTTACTTAAGGGTGTTAAGCATGTTGAATTTATTTAACGTACACAAATACTGTATGAATATTAATCTGACAAACATGTTTCTCTTATTGTACCCAAACCAGGGTCGTAATTGTCATACAACAGTGATGTGTTAATGTTTTGGTGATAGTGGTGTTCTGATGTGAAAATGACTTCGACATCAGTAGGTTGACATCTGACTTTCATCCAATAGTAGGGTTTAAAACAGTTAACACAGGATACAGTGAAGATAAACTAATGTGTATGGGGCTGCATGGGGGTCATGTAACCTTTAATGGATAAACATGTTTTATTAAAATAATGTTTTGATCATACCAAGTGGGTAGTAACATAACTCCACTCAATATCTGCATTGGTATGCAGATATATTATTTTGATATAGTGGCTAGATTTCCAAAATTAACAGTTATAAATGGTCTTTGCTTGTACGTACAAAATGCTTACGCACACATTTACTACTGTAAACAAAAAACAAAAAACAAAAAAATACTGTCCAAGGTTTGGTAAGCTTTGCACCAGATTTGAATCACTTCTTCGATTTTAAATTACCATTCTGAGGTAAATCATACTGAAACAAACAAACAAAAAAAATAGTGGTGAATCCATTTTTTAAATCATTCAAATAAGATCCTCCCTGGAATTTATTACAGTTTTACTAATGAGACTCGAATGCGATGTTTTATCTTCATAACCTTGGTTCAATATCACCACATTTTTATTCACTGATTGTTTTCCATGCACAAAACAAAACTTAAATCTCTTAATGAACATTCATCTATTTTACAGCAAAGCCATTAAGAAAAGTATTTTTAAACAGATGTATGTAAAAGTAAAAAAAAACCAAAAAAAACAACGTTTTTTTTCCGATAATATATATAAAAAAAAAAAAAACAAGATAATTAGAGCTGCAACAATGAATTGATTATTGATCACCATGGCTTTTATTTTGCCTCAATTACACATATATTGATCGATTTATCACGCTAGTGTCTATTGGAGCCTTTACTAGCAAATGCATGTTTTAGCTGTTATCTGAAGGCTTTTGAGAAGAGTCAACATTTTTGTTTTCGCAATGAATATATTATATTCCTATGTATAATAATATGCCCACATTGTCAGTTGTATCTAAATACTTATGTGAAGAGTCTACACAGTGTTTTTCATCTGGCTTTGAATAGTCAAGTGTTATGAGTGCATTGATTATTGTTGATTATCTTTCTACTGTAAACTCTTTTGAAAATTTGACTTGCCTACCAACTCACCTCTATGAAGTGATATCAGAAGCCATACTCTGCATCACCAAATTTTGTAAAAACAATATCATGTTTTGGATGACCAACGGCAGTCTACTCCAGATTTCTGAAGGGAACAAACTATTGGGAATAGTTCAAAACCCAAAATAACCAATCTGTGTTTAATTTAGGGTACCTAGACTGTACATTTACCTCTTAACTGTGTTTTTTTTATTATTCCATTAAGTAAATATGCTGCAATCTTTGTTAAGGACCAACATCTTTGAAAACAATCAATTTATCTGTATTTGAAAAGGTGCTTTTTTCACCTGTTTCATTCACTACTGAGGTTAAGAATGTAGAAAGGTAAGTATTTTCAATTTGCTGATTTAAGCACAGACCAGCAATTGTGCATTTGATCTTTTTCAACCCTTTTGGCACCAGTCAAACTCCTGTAATTCAGGCACACGTCCAGTGGGTATAATGGGCTTTTGGAGGCGTTACTGGGGTTTAAATAGAGCCCTTTGTGTGCAATGGCATTTGCACTTCCTGTCTTTTTTCTTTTTTCAATTAAAAGAACCGTAACCCACTATTAGAAGACATTCAAATCAAATGCAAGAATAAAAGCAGGCAAATTATATTGGACTGGCTTTAACTACAACACTCCAAGGTGCATGGCTTCTTTAAAACTAGTTCAGTGATGACATAATGCTTTCATGACTGGGCTCCATGGTAACAAGTCTGCTGTACCCCAGTCCTCTTAAATCCACAGTCTTATTTAAAGGTATAGCAGCATAGGAGTAATTATTACACTTCAAGGAAAGCATCATATATATATATATATATATATATATATATATATATATATATATATATATTATATGAGGTAAAACTATTTAAATACCAGTGCTTATTCCTACAGCTGTTATGCTTTTAAATTGCTGTTTAATTAAAACTGTGTATATGTCATTTTGGGTGCAGAAGCAATATTTTCTGAGAATCCTATGGGATAGCAATCTTGAGGATTAATGGATACACATTCTACTGTATGTGAAAATGAGTAATGCCCATCTTACATTTAAATATATGCAGTATTGTGTTGGTAGTAAACAATATAAACAAAGCCACATGTTTTAGCACTGTCTCAAATACATCATGTTTGATTTCCATGTGTTCCAATGTGTTAATGCGAAAGAGAGAGCGGACAATGTTTCCAAAACAATTGGAGGACTGCTAGCTGATTATGAAGTTTGTAAACTGTTTTTTTTTTTAAAAGGATCCCATAATGTACATTATGTAAACTAACCAATTTCACCATTGTACAGCTAACCCTTCCCCCAGATATTCACATATGGATCTCCACTGCCTAGGACTATATAATACCATTGGCCTTAACCCAGACAAGCCCTATACGTGACGAACGGAGGATAAATTAAAGTGACAGGGTCTCAGTGGTGGAAATTGGTGCAACTCTTCTAATTGCATGTCTAGTCTGAATGATGGCATACTTAATTCTTACACATTCCAGACAATTGCTTTATACTAACATGAGCCTTGGGAAAAAAGGCAGATTCCACAGACATATGGAGCAGTAGATGGAGTGGAAAAATAAATTAGAGGCTCTAGCCAATGAAAATGCTTCAACTCCATTACTAATGAAAGGTGTTGCCACCATTAAGATCAGAATGATAAAGCCAGCGTCTTTTTACGCAGATGGGCTAAAAATAGAACTTGCGTTGAAATTTCCTGTGGCATAAAAGAAACAAATGATGACATTCCTAAACTGTACCGGTATTTACTACAGAAAGGAAAGTAACCCAGGTCAGAAGTTGACAGCATCTGGTTAAAGGGATTGACCTTGTAATGAAAGGGTGTTAACAATAAAACTCAGCAGACCTCAAGCCTCTGTTCAACCTTTTGCCCTAAGAAAGAGGGTGCAAGCTAGCAGCATCGCGGAGAGGAGAAACACACACACACACACACATCTAGTTGTTGTTATTGTGGCTTCCAGTCAAAGCGCGAGAGCTTGAGCTGACAAACCTAGGGTTAAATGTTTGTTGCCTTCACTGCCTGAGGCCATCTAGCACTTTTAGAAATGATTAAGTACTGCAGCCTAGAAAGGACCTGTCCTGAGCGTTCATCTCTGACTTCCAGCAGAAAGGAGAGGATGGCAGTGATGGAGACAGATGGATGAGTCTCATTAGTATGGTGAGGCAGTGAACCAGACTGCCATCACTGAGCTGCGCAGAACGAGAGCAAATTAAACCTGGAGCACAGGGGGGAAGGCCGCAGAGTGATGCTTTTAACTCACGGAGAACCTGTCCGGGCTATTTTTATTCTTCCAGAGAAATCGATCTCACTTTAACCATGTCTTTTTATTTCACAGTCTCTAAACTATAAAAAGATAAACAGGTCACAAACTCTGCATTTGTGTGTTTGGAAAAGACATGCCACTGTTGTCATTTATCTGTGTGGCTTATTAAAAATATTGCTGAAGACACGAACTGTTAATAAGGGAGGGCAAATTAGGAGAATTTCCTCACGGCATGGCTCCTCAGACAATATAAGAATACAGTGCATATAACGCATGTAATTGATGAGAACTTCTTTATTTTTGAACAGATAAGGTTAAATGGATTTAATGGGGGGTTTTTGTGTTTTGTTTTTTTGGGGGGTTTTGGCACTAATAGTAAATCTAAAATCTCAACAACAAAAAAAAGATGCTCAGACTTTTCTACTACTGGGTTCCAAAAACCCCATAACTACAAATTATACTAAATACATGTCTAAAATGCATGTGGCCATATTCCATAAGAGATAAACAAAGTGTTGAATCAGTAAAAAAAAGAAATTCACCGTTTCAAGAGCTGTTGGCCACAAGAAACTGTGGATTATTTATCTTACCGATTCAACACTTTGAGTTGTTTATGCCTGTGACAGGGTCTCGCTCGTGTCATGTGTGTGGGTAGCCACTGTTCAAGCAATACAGAGAGACAACTGAGGGTGGAGTTGAAATGCCGGCACAGGTGCGCAGGATTTATTAACAAACAAAAACAAAAGTAAATAAAGGTGGTCATGTGACGTTACCAGCCATTGTAACGCACAGAGGACACATACAGCAAGCTGTACAAAAGGCAAAATAAAACACAGTACAAAAACTACAAATAAAAGGTGCCATAGAGGGCGAGCACTAGCCTTATCAAACGAGGTGTCCCGCTCCAGGAACCGGCTACACTACGTAAACCTCGCTATACATCACATGGGATCACTATCCCCTAAACTAACCTACTGATGAGCCGGTATTCATACAACGACTCCTGCTGCTTCATACAGCCTTGACTGGGCATTGCCTTCACAAGCACCGCTTGCAGTTTTAGGGTTGCGTAGCTGTCGTTCCTGCAGAGTGGACCCTCTCCTCCTGAGTATAAGCTGCTCCCCTCTGGTATGGCATTGCAATCACCCCGAGCGATCTCCATTGGATGTTTTTAACCTGACAGACACTCGGACGAGACCCGCCCACCTGCTGATTGAGGACCAAAACAGCCAATCAACTGCTGCCCTTCCCCTCAACCAAGCCTAGCAGGCAGCAAGTCTCAATCAAGCGTCCGTCTGTAAACAATAATTTAATCACACAAATCAACTCCAAAAAGACACACAATAAACCTATTTCCCCATACAAATTATACCAACACTAATTTACACATGTGCAGGGCAATCGCCCTGCCACAATGCCACTAAAAACATTTCTTTCCAATAGATACTTGTTCCATAATGAGATTCAATTGATTGTTAATTTGGTAATTGGATTTGGTTATACAAACCCAAAAAAATATGTCAGAGGAAGGGCAAGTCCTTTTGGCGTATGGAAAAGAAAATAAACGTTTTCTGAGGAGCTGAGAGTCCTTACAGCTGAGGTCACTCAGCATGAAACACAGTTATTTGGAAAAGCCTCAGCCAACATCAGTTATGCTAGTATCCTTAGGAAATTATATGTATTGGCCTGCCATTTTTAGCATGACATCCAGAAATCTGTCTAGCACTCTGGAAAAGGTGGATTAGGCGATCCCTCCAGACATTCCAGCTGTTGTCTGAAAGGAACATGTGCAGGGATAGCAGTCCCTAGATTGACGCTGGGGTCTAGCTCATCCCTCAATTCAGCTATGAGGTCAAGGATGCGGAGTGAGACGATAACGCTTTAGCACCGCATCCTCCGGCATCCCAAACAAAGAGATCCTGGGATTGAATACGCAGGGTCTTCTTCGTCTTGCCCTTCTCCTCCGAAAAAGAGCCAAGCTTCGCCGCATCAGGAAGTGTACCACAGCAGCCATCCTGAAGCCAATGACAGTTCTCTGCTGGTGTGTGCTTTTATACAGCTCTTAATTACTCGCGTCTACAAAGGTTTGCACCTTGTAAGAAGAGGTGTAAAGTTTTTGGAGGTTCAGCAATTGCCTAAGTGGAAGGCAAAATCTTTACATCACATTATAATGTTTGCACCCACTTAGTATCCAGATCCCGCCCAATTCCATGCTCTTTTCTTCATTTGAATGCATTTCAATATCATTTAAATGGATTAATGATGGCAAAAATATCCTTACATCTATCTCAAAGTCTCATCCTCACTTGTGTTGTGGAGCACCAACAAAAACTCCAAATATAGTAAAGTTTAAATGTTTAAACTGTGTTTAATCCTAAAGTTTAAAAGTTTAAGAAATTAAACAGAATCTAACATATAATAGTGCATGGATTTATTATTATTATTATTATTATTATTATTATTATTATTATTATTATTATTATTATTATTATTATTGTATGCTCTAGTCTTTTTGTTTGCTGTTAATGGCCACCAGAAGAAGTGAAACTTCAATCCAGATTAATTGTAAAGGTCATTCACTGTGTTAAAAGGTTGTCTTAAACAGGTCAGTATTATTATTTTTTTCATAAACGGCTAATGCATTCACATTGGTAATACATCAAAATAACCACAAGGGATGAATTTCGAGAGGTAAACATTCAAACAAAGTTGAAGCACAAACTGATGTTAGTTTGACTACGAGTGCTGAAATGGTTTCGCTTTGAGGAAAAGCTCTGCCCATGAAAATTTCAATTTATATGCACAAAAAAAAAGGTTTATTCGCCATTACATTAACAACGGTGTAAAACTTGTAAAGCAATGATATTTTTAAAAGGACCCACTTAAGCAGGAAAATAAGTCTGACCCCTCACATTACCCCTACAATACACTTTTGGTTAGCCTGTGCAATCCTATTACAAACTCAATCCTATTAAAAAGTTCCCAGGTTTAAGACTGCTCTGGAGTTTCTTTTTCACAGAAGCACCTGACCCCGACACAAAACCCAACATGTGTGGCCGAAAGACCTGAGGGTAATTGTAAACTACATGAGCTCCCATTAATCTAAGCATGGTCAGAGCTTGGTGCTTGTAAATCAGTACCTAAGCATGGACAATAGTTAGAGCCATCAATAGTCTTTTAATGAGGCAGATCAAAAACAAATGAAAACAGCAGGGTACATATACAGATTTGCTGGTGAAGGCGGGACAGCAGCCTTTGTCCAATACACCACAGAAAAAAAGAAAAAGAATGAGGCTTGGGTTTACTTTTTTAAGCAGCGAATTCCCATGCACACAGAGTTAATGTCTCTTGAAGTTTAATGGAACACATTTTTTTTTTTCATCTTGAACATATGATGTTTTTTTTTTCCATGACTTTGTTTAAAACAAACCCCCGAAAACAATCTTATTACCTTAATTAAGAAAAAAAAAAAAAAAAAAAGATTCTGTTAATACAAGCAGGGCAAGACTTTCAAATCACTTTACTCCAAACAGTCACATCTTATCAGAAAGGAAAGGCATTTTAAGGGTTTTTAAATAGTTGTTCTGTTTTAGATTTGTAATTAGTGTAATTGCTTGTAGCATAAAGAAGGGAAGCGGTCAGAGAATCTCCCAGAATGTTTGCGTTTGTGTGTAAACCAGTGTCACAGGCACATAATGTATGTGTATGTTGCATAAAGAGGAGGGCAAGGTCATTTTAGTGTTTCTTTTTTTGCCATTTGACTGCCTATTTATTATGAAATACAAAATAAAATTCCATTGTCATTTCGGACACTAGTCTCGCTGGCATAATGTTGCCCACAAACACAGTTTTGAGGACAAGTGGTATAAACCAATGCAATGTGTGTTATTTAGGGTTGTTAAGACAATTATATAGCTATGGATGCAAACATGAAAACAATATACCATCCATAACTATTACAAACGTGATAGTGCTGAATTTAGAAATACTACAAGAAACTTAATAAATTCAAGGACAAACGTTTTGACAAAAAATTAAGACTGAAATGTTTCTTTAAGTATTTTACTATTTACCATGTTCTAATATCTGCTAAGTGATTCATGAGTAAAAAACAACAACAAACCCACCTCTACAGCATCTAACAAGCCATGGGTTTTGACAAGCGGACAAAATGAAGAATGTATTTTAATTTAAGAGAGAGCTACTCAAGAAGTTCTGTGGTTGGGGGTTGTGCTTAAACATTACTTTTAAAATGACTCAGTGTTTAGCAAACTCGCATTATAACAACTGCTGTCTGGTAAGTCCTCTCTCTGTGAAGATAAATGTGTTTAGCAGTATTGGTATCTAATAAAACATTTCTGCAAGTGCTCTGCATTTACCATTGTTGCTGCAGGATTGGAGACAAGATGTGCCAAACTGATTACATTTTAAATCAGATCTTGAAAAATTCTCCTCAGAATAACATCATTCATAATAATTACGAATTGATATACAGTATGCTGTTGCAAGGACTCTTAACAATATGTGGTTTTTGTTTCATTCAATTCATGTACTGTAATTAGTGGGTATTTAAAAGGAGGAGTTTATTAAAATCAAAAATACTGCGCAAAAGAATGTGAAATATCAGCCACATTTTGTAAATAAAATTAAAATATTGTACAACAGTATGAGCTGCATTTATAAAATATTTCCTATTAAATTCATTTGAAGAAAGTATCAATTTAGGATACATTCCACACTTACATTGGTGTTATTTATAAAATGTGTGCTTAAATTCATAATTAATTATTGTTAGCGTTAAGTTGGCCTTTTTGTTTACTTCATTTTAATTTAATAGTAAATCACATTCATATTTGAATTTCAGACACTTAATATAAGTTGTCACCTAGTATTATCCAGTATTGGTTAGCTGTGTGCAAATGCTATGTTCAAATACTTTCTGTTCAGAAATCACTTTCAATTAGGTGCTTAATGGATTTTAATTGTATTGTAAATTCATGGCATTGTAATGGCTGGAGTGGTGCTTTTGCTTTAAGGAAAACCATTAGCCCATGTAATTTCGTGCACCGATGAATGGTGTCTGTGACACTACAAACACCAAAATCTTCTCCTGGTACTGCCTCTATTATATTAGTGTTATCCTGACCTCCAGCCCTTGCTGTAATACGGATAAGGAGAACTTAGTATTTCACAGGACCAACAATTTATGAGCAATTAAAAATGAAGGGACACCGGGCATCCATCACAGCCCAGTAAACCATGAGCCCCCACAGGGGAGAGTAATTTATATAAGCACATCCTCCTAAGTTGAATAAAAACTATGCCACGAACGATCATTCAGTATCCTATATATATACAGTATATATATATATATATATATATATATATATATATATATATATATATATATATATATATATATACACATTTACTCATGCTCAAGTCTTGTGGTGGGCTGCATCCTATTACCCGTAAATGATTAATTAATTTATCATGATCTATAGTTAGCTTGAACTATCCCACTGTGCCTGTCTGCCTGCCTGTTCTACTGTCTGTCTGTCTGTCTTGCTATTTATCTGCAAAATGTCCTACCTCGCTTAATGTCAGTTTCCATCAATCTACCCATCAATTCTTGTACCACCACCCACATTAAGTAGAAGCAATTGCACCATAATTACATACGGCATGCAGTTACAGAAACTACATATAATTAATACCAGTTTAGTAAAGTTATCCAGACAGATCTGGACTGATAGACACTGACACACAGAAAGGTTTACTCATCAATCATTTTATATCCAGGACTATTAAGATTCTGATGTGAGTGTTTTCTCTAAATTTTACCCCCTGAATAGTTTTTTTAGGATTTCACCAGATTTCACACTTAAGTTGAGTTATATAATGAGTTATTAACCTGACATAGTTAGTATGCCTTGTAATTATAAATCAGGCATATGTTCTTAACCAATGATCAGAATCACTTTAAAAAAAAAAAAGAATTCCTGTAGGCGTGCAATATAGAACTTGTGGGTTTTCTCTGTAACCATTGTTATATACTGAACCACAGAGGGGTTTAATTGGAGGGATTCATTGGTTGATTGGTTGAGTCCACCTACTGCTGGTGCCATTTTTCCCACTCCGCATAAATACAGGATACTTCTTGAACATTCATGGAATGCTGTAATTAACACGGCACTCTACGAACGCTCATTAAGTATTTTTTTAATATAACAAGTATAATGCATGGAAAAGGAATGGAATTACTTTCCTTAAAACAAGCTCCAAATCTGCTTAGCACCGCGATGTGAAAATTATTCAACATTAGAACAGTAAATCTAATTTCTCAATTATTTTCTTTTTGTTTATAATATGGATTTTGCACTTGAATTGGTACACTCGTCAATCTTTAATTACTTGTTTCCCTAAACCAGAGGCCACTTTCCTTGAACGTTTTCTTACAACATCAACATGTACATTATGGCACCACTATTGCATTTCCTGCTGAAAATAACCTCCAGATTCCTCCATAACTTTAAACACTCCATCACAAAGATATATAGGGAGAGGTACTAAAATGAAACTCTGTAATACTTTCAGATAAATGTTTCAACAAGAAGTCTTAATCAATGTCTTTACATAACATACATTAATAATGACTTCCTGTCAAAGCATTTGTCTAAAGGACAGCTTATTTCTGTAGTGTTGTACTTCAAACTTAACCAGGCAACCTGGCTTTAATGTTGATACTAGGGGGAAAATACTTGTATTTAAAAAAATATATGTCACAGTTGGAGACAAAAAATTACCTGTGTTATTCATGGATGACATCTTAAAATCACATGCCATTTCTCCCATAGAACTAAATCCAGACTCCTTAGCCAAGTTTCAAGTGCAATGCTACAGATAAGAAACGCAGACAAGCATCAAATTATTTTTTTTCTAAGAAGGACATATTGTCAACTATTTTGTCTAGTTTTCTAGAAACGGGCCAAAAATATAGGCTTTACTGATACTCATTCTTTATTTCTTAGCCTTTTTTTTTAGTACTAATATAATTACTATTTGGCACCTGCACATACATTGTTAGCTGTGTAACTTTGACAGTTTGGCTTCAGGAAATATGGTACATATTTGAGATTCTACCTGTAAGTTCTTTGCATATTTTATAGGGAGTGTATAAATATTCTGTGACTGTTTTCACAAGAAAGGAGCAATGTCTGTGCCTTCAAAGAGGTGAGGTAAAAAAAAAAATTGTTGCCCCCAGAGGGAGAAATCTGTAGAGTGGTCACAAAGGGAGATTTGTGGAACAAGAAAATGCACAAAAAGGCTCTACCTGGGGACAATTTAAGCAAGCCAATGGAGACTCTCCATTGAAACAACACCTAGGCTTCTAGAATGGCAACCTATTTGACAGTGATATAACTGGGATTAATGTACAGTACCCTGCTTATACTCCACTGGTTAATTCACAGTTCTTCTGTTTTACTGGTTGCCTAAACATTCAGTTCAACGATAAGCAATAAGCAAATGGCTGTAGTCCCAATTTCTACCTGATTTCCAACAATTTAGTAATTTCAACTAATACCTGATACAAAGGACAAAACATAATCCATTAGATGTTGAAATTACTAAATTGTGAAATACAAATCACTCGGTAACTCAGATGAGTCCATCATTTGGTTTTGTAATTTTAGGGCTAAATAGAATTTCTTGCCAAGACCTTTGTATTAAATGATAAAAATGCAAAACTCAAGATGGCTACTTATACTTGGAATGTTTTACCAGGTTTTACTTTTGGATTTCTTCACAATGTAATAGTTTTTTTTTTTTTTGGTGGTGGGCTCAGACCTATGATTGGTACTGTATATTTTAGTTTTGCTATTTCAGAAATTCTCAAAACACCTATCTCGGGTACAGACGTCTTCTGATCCAGTAACCCTCAATACCCCCTTTCAAATCTTTGCCCTTTGTTTCAGGATGTCACGTAACAGACCTTTTATTACCTGTGAAAGAGACGATTTAATCAACATGGCATAATATAACTCTTGCCTTTCCTTGACTGTGAGTCATTCCACTACTGGCAGTCCTGTCTAGTACATCCAGCTTTGACAACTTCCCTGACAACTGCCTGTACCTCACAGCTCACACAGAGATTAAAAGTCACATTTTACAAAGATTAGAGCATAGCTTGTACGTGTTCCTTAAGCAGAACAAAGTATTTTTTTTGTTTTGTTAACATGTGGTACACAGAACAGATCTTTCATTTTTATCCTCTGTGGACATCCCCTGCTGTATTCTTTTATGTGCTACTCTATGTAGTCCAGCAGTCAGTAGCAATGGGCACATCAGCGACAGTTTGTGGGCAATTGTGGAAACAAAAATGTATAACTATGATTGAACCTGCTCTGTGTTACTAGTTTGAACATGTGTTCTTCGTGAAACAGCTGTTTTTATGTGTTTTTTTATTTTTTGTTTGTTTTAAAAACCAAAAAAAATCTAATTGTGTTGCTTTAAAAAAAGGCTAAAAGTTAGAGAGGCAGTCGTAGGGGACAGTTGTCATAATAATTAACCCTTTTACCATTCTATTTTGACCCTCAACCAATCAGTGGTGCGACCAACAGCCATTGTGGGCTGTTCTGATTTCAATTCCATTGTAACGCCTTACTAACACTATCAACATTATCACCCCCTTGCTTTGTGTTGAAAATCTTGTTTTGTTTTTCTGATTGTTTTTAAGCGATACGTTGAGGGCTGGTTAAGTGTATGAAAAAAACGACTCCCGGGTCTCTAAATCCTAAACTAGGTGCTAGTTTACTGTGTAAACATGGAAACAAAAAAATATATAAATAAAAGCAGGGAATAACTTCTAACCTCCTTTAAACAATTGAAAGGGGTTTAATGGGCTGCTATAATCGTACTTACATTCAAAACAATGTGTGTTTAACAAAATATTCGTCACATTTTGTGAATCGAGCCCATACGTTTATTTATAGCGTAATAAACATTATGTTAAATGGTTTAATGATGTAATACAAATTATTTTATCTGAAAACTTTTAATGTTTACCCTAATGAAGACTCATTGTTGCAGAAAATCCATTTGTATTTATTTTAATAGAAAGACGGTATATTTTCAATATGTATCAATATATTATGCATGGTATATAAATTGCTAATGGAAACTTATTTTTAATATTTAACCCATTGTATTAGCTTTTTCTTATAATTGAGAGACAACTCTCTCAATTGCAAGAAAAAGCACAGTGAAATTGGTTAAATATTTTTAAAAATCGCAAAATGTAATGCTTGGCTAAACACCAGCTAAGAAATCCCTAATGGAATCTGTTTTTAATATTTACTTCAATGAAAGATCCAGTGCAGCAGAAAATCAAGCACAGTGGGTCCCATTTGTATTTGCTTTTTTTGTTTTTTTAAACTGTAGGTAGAGTTGCCTACTGTCGGTTTTTTAAACTTGCTGTCCGGTGTTCTAGTACACGAAAACTGGACACGCATTGCCCGTTAACACACAGGCCCAGATTTATGAAAGGATTGTGCATGTTTTACGACCGTAAAATGGGCGCTGAGGGTTCTGAATTCTTGGATGGGATTTATAAAACACATGCAATGGCATAAACGCTCAATTAATATGTGATTTGCGGGGGCAATGTCTCTGTGCGCTTTAGCCCTTGATGTACATGCATATGTAATTTTGGGGCGTTTCGGAACGAAACCGCTAAAATTGGAGGGGATTTTGCAAATGAGGTCTATTAAATATTCTTTCTAATTTATTAAAGCTGCTGGTAATTGCGGGCCTCGTATTTGCTTGATTATTTGAAGAACTCTGAAAAGCAGGCGTTAATTTGCTGCAGTTAGACAGTAGGTTATATAAAAGGGAAGGTGATGTGGGAGACTTGTCTGCAGCAAGAAGGAGACATTGTTTTCAAGGACAAAGAAACATTTAATAACATTTTGCAAAGAGCTAATTTTTTAACCCTTCTGATCAATACATGTTTCATAGCTTACATGACAAAAAAGAAAGTCTGCAAATAGAGAATATAGAATCCATGTAAAAATGTTCTTAGAAGCACCTAAAAAGGTCTCCCCACAGTGGCAAAGCAAGGTTCTAATGAGAGCCTTCAGAATCATACATAGTCAGAAATACAGACATACATAAGAAATAGGAGAGCTGTAACTGCATAAGAATTTAAGAAGATATAAGCCGTAGTTAAACTGAAGACTGTTCTTATGAAGCTGTATGGAGTTATTGTTGTTCAACATATTGCTGTACGATGGAAGGATTTTCCACCTGTTTGACTGTCACGGATGAAAGTAAATAAAACGTATTGTTTCTGAAGTTTGAAAAGTCTATATGCCTGGAATTATTCTATACGAAATAAGAAGCTGAACTAATATGCAAAGTACAGGAACTGGATGATGCGTCGTAATGTATAAGCAACCTAGACTACAAACTCTGAAGTGGTACATTTGTTCATTAAGAAGCCACCACACATTCCATATTTCATTCCATTGTCCTGGTGACGTATTTCGAGCTTGTAACACATCTTCATGTGTTACAAGTACTGCTTGTACCAAAATCTCCACTTCCATATTGGTGAATTACAGTTTTCGCTTCAGAGCATCCTCATCACCATGGCTAGTACCAGGCTGAGGTCTTTGTGTGCCATTCATTTTCTTTTGGAATGTGTAGCCTACACACGCAGGGTTGACCCAAACCCGCTATTTATTGTGAGAGGTGTGTAATTCTCCACCGCTAATTGCGGTGAGGGGTATTTAAATTGGTTGATTGCGGAATCGTCGGCTTCACCTAATTAGTCTTATAAAATAGGTTGTTATTTTGACGCTGAGTGCGGAAGTACTGAACACGCACATTACGTGGCTTTTTGCAGTCGGTTTTTCCCCTTTATAAATTTGGGCCTCAGTGCCAACGTTGCCTAAAGACAACCACAGGCTCTGTGCAAGTCGTGCAAATTTGTGACAGACTGTTGTGCCTTTAATTATCAATTGCTGTTGCTAAAACAACAAACGAGCTAGACAAATTGGCGTCACCACGATGAGCAGATCAATTTCAGCTTTTGATAGGTACATCAGCACCACCCCCGTTGTGCAGTGATGTCATCCGGTTTTAATAACAATTGAAAGTTGGCAACTGTAACTGTAGGCCTACCTCTACTTCCTTTAATTTGCACAAAAAAAAGAATACCGACAGTGAAAAAGAAAAAAAAAATGTTTTGCAATGTAAATGTCCTAATTCATCTTTGTAAACTGAAAAGGATGACTATAAAAATTAGTTTTATTAATCACAATTTGCTAAGGCCGTATAGACAGTCATTTGTACGCATATTGCACAAAGGTATTTCACTAATTTACATTTTTATGTGTAAATCAGATAATGTGGGAGAACTGTATATAGAATTAAAAAACAAACAAACAGCAGAACACCTATGAAAAATCAGGATCGAAGAAGACACAAAAAAATCACAAAAATCAATGACAGACAATGAAAAGCAATTGATGAACAAATGACTCACTTTTGTAATAATTAGAACCCTGGTCATCTGAATTAAATCCAAATTCTATCATAATGAAATCCATACTGATAGTATGTTTTATTCAAAGTAGTATTGTTCTGTTTGGATGAAAGATAAATATAAACACTATAAAACATAGATTGGACCAATCATTTTGGTAAAGTATGGTACATTGGCTGTGGTTAAAGAAAAGGGTTTGTAACCAGGAGGTCCCCGGTCCAAATCCTGGCTAAGCCACTGACTCACTGTGTGATCCTGAGCAAGTCACTTAATCTCCTTCTGCTCTGTCTTTCGGGTGAGACGTAGTTGTAAGTGACTCTGCAGCTGATGCATAGTTCACACACCCTAGTCCCTGTAAGTCGCCTTGGAAAAAGGCGTCTGCTAAATGAACTAATAATAATAATACAGATTATGGTCAATACTCTGAACAAATCACTAATCTAAACAAGGTATTTTCCGAGTAATAACCGTTTGAAGTATTTGCACAGCAACACAGCAACCACATATGAACATCAGCAACCAGGACTGACATTCTCACACTGCCAGCATGCAGCCTGGTCTCCTTTACCACATTGCAACAGTGTGATTACTTTTGCACCAATCAGTACTCGCTGTTCATCCCAGTCCCCTGAATACCCTACTGTGCCTGGCAGGGGACGGTGCTGGTGAAAGTTGCACCCAATATGCCACCAGAGTTCCAGTGGCTGGCAAAGCGGCAAGCAGGGGTAAAGGTTGCAAAATTAGCAAATGCAACCGACTCCAGCAACCACTGAGGAAACTGGAATATGTATTTCTTTGTTGAGTTTAATCAGAAATAACACATTGCCTAGTACTACAATCCCACAATACAGCGTTCCAGATAAGGGTTAGGTCATTGAGTATTTACTCCCAAATTTAGACACTTTGTGAGTGAAATGTATTTTGGGTGAGGGAAATGCAGCATTACCTTGAAGCCATGAGTACTTTGAATAAATACTATACATTCTTTAATGCTAACCTATGGGGTATGCATTAACTCCCTTAACTTTTAACTGTAATGTTACTTTAAACTACAGTACAAAAACTTGGTTTTACAATAAAAACAAAGCAACAATTATTCTTATTTGCTTTATTGACCACAAAAAATATGGCTGTGAAGCAAATAAACACAAAAACAGATTTTTTTTTATATCCCAACACTGCAGTTGGAATTGTATTATACCAATACGGTATTGGTGAGCGATAATCAGTTAGTTTGAAAACCATGCTTTAATCACTGATAATATAGGTGCACAGGTGGTGATTCCGTGAGTGCTCCGGGGCTCAAGCACCAATGGGGGAAAATAATGTCCCGCACAGTGCAAATAAATCACCTATTCTGTCAATATATAGAGTGGCTTCACAAGCAGAACTGTTATTGCAGTGTTTAAAAATATAAAAACCATTTATACAAAGTCTCCCAGCTTTCTTGAAAAGATCTGCGTTTCCCTCGTTTTTCTTTTGTATTGGTTTTGCTCTCATTAGTATCTAAACCTAGTAGATTCAGCGTCCGTCAGTTCTGGAAGATTCTACTGTACTTGCTGAAGCGGTTTTCTCCCACTGCTAATTAAAAAAAAAAAAATAGCCACCTAGCTATTTCATCCCAAGGGCTACTGAAACGTACTGTCTTTAAATTGGGACTTATAGTGAAGACCGCATGTGTACGTGAGTACATTAATTATTGTAGATAGTAATTCATAGCCAGCCAACATTTTTGTAAATAGCAACACATGTAATGTACAATAAAATAAACATTTTATTTGTGTCATCGTTGTCAATTTCAGGCAGAGCTTCATGGTCTGCAAGGTAACACAGCTGAGAGAATGTTTTCCTCTGTCATCCTGCCTGGTGCTGTCAGTGACAGTTTCTCAGCACACAGTACAGTAGTCGCTCAGTAACAAGGTGCAGACAGGTGATTGATTGATCTGTATGAGCGTTTATGAAGGTGCTTTGTTAAAAAAAAAATTATAAGTGTTTATTTTTTAGCAAAATAAAATCTAAGTCTATAAGACCACAACTGTTATTGTTGATTCCAACTGAGGCACTTCACAAGGACTAAAGTTTACATCACGACTAGCACGTTTCAAAAGGTACTAGTCCTTTGGACTAGCACAATATTGTTAATTTTCTAACCCTGTTACAAGCTGTTCTGTCATTTCTCTCACTACCGCATGCAGTATATTCACAACTGACCATTGAGACACTGGGAACCAACGGAGTACAAGAAGCTTGAGAGCACGCAAACTCAAGCTGTGCAGCAACATTTTTACGCATATTCGTTACGCATTAAATTTAAATCATATTTTTTTTAATATGTAAAAAAAAAATATATATATATATATAGACACACACACACACACACAGTATATGGGTCTATCTTTGATTTAACTATGGAATTAAGACTCGACAATAAATCTAAATATCATAAATCAATAACAACTCCTGCCAGGAATAAATCTTAAAAACTATCAAATCCTATCTATAGCTACCCATGGTATTATAGGGTCCCAGTGGATGATAACTGTAAGAGAAATTAAATATTGTTTTGGAGACGCAGGAATCAGATGCCTGGTCTAGTCCCTCGTGTACAAGGCAGCACATTTCTAAATTGCCCTGAAGTGTATAAACCTGAATTACCCTCTCATCTAAGAAGAGTCTTGTCCCTCTCACTCTGGGATCGGGCTCTTTTTGGCAGACTCCTGTCTCTGCAGCACTACACCTGGAACGTGATGAAACAGCTTTGAACTGTCAGACCTTTCATCTGCCTCTGTTCTGCTTTTGAACAGGAGTTTGTACAGGAGTTCTTTTCAGGGAAGATCAGCATCAGTTCAGTCAGGATTATCAGAAGGAATCAGTGTTGTGCAGGGAAGAGAAACA
Source organism: Acipenser ruthenus (assembly GCF_902713425.1). Lineage (NCBI taxonomy): Eukaryota > Metazoa > Chordata > Actinopteri > Acipenseriformes > Acipenseridae > Acipenser > Acipenser ruthenus. The sequence goes on along the minus strand of NC_081193.1, from coordinate 79,459,530 downwards.
GGTCTTACTACTGCAAACATTTTTGTAAATGTATTATTTAACAATAGCTAGATATCATCTGTCATATACAGATGCTCATTTCTGAAATTAACCCTTTAATAACACTACCATTGTGGATATCCTCTTGTCTATTGCTACATTCTTATTTTTTTCATGTGTCTCGAATCCTTATTCTCTGGTAATTACTTTTCATCCATTTTTTTTTTATTTAAGACACGCTTTTTAAAACAATGTTTTCTTCTCAAAAATGGCCTGCATCTTAAATTCAAGTATAGTGATACATGTATTAAATTTGCCAGCAAAAGACATGCCTGCCCGAGTACACAAACGTTACTGTCCGATCATGATTCATCCATGACATGCAGGCAGCCATTTTCAAAGATGCGGGAGTCATTGTCTGGGAAATGTCAAGTAATAAAGAGAATAACTCAGAGGATGATGACTAGGAGAAATGTGTTGTTGTTACAGGCATGTTAATTTACCAATGTACAATATCCTTTACCAATATGCCTTATAGATCTAAATTCGAGGGCATCTTAAATTCAAAGGATAACAGTTATTTGATTTTTGGCCATCACTTGTAAGCAAAACTCCTATCTTATAGACCCTGTCCTGGCGATGAGATGGGGAGGTTGTTGTAAGTCTGTACATGTACACACATATGTCTTACACTTAACACATTTTTCCATATTTCTGGAGAACCACTTCTCCAACTGCCATGAAACTTTGTATTAACATTATTAAGCATAGGTTATTGGGAATATCCAATCCCAGGGATATCCAATCCCACGGGGGTGTGTGTCTGTCTGTACAGCCGTCCATCTTTATGTCACACTTGCATTTTTGCATATATCTGTGGATGTATATTAATGACATACTTTTTTTTTTTGTTTGTTTTTGTCCTGACAGGAATTCTCCTGTGGCAGTGGTGTGGTTCGTAGAGGTGGGGGATGGGGGATTAGCTGGAACTCAGCCTGTTAAAACTGTGACTACATGAAGAAACATTGTTCCATCTTTCCACACAGCTCCTATGGTATGGCAGCTGTCAGAAGGCCCCTGGTGACCACACTACTACTTCCCAGATGGCACCAGGATGGTCCTGGATGAAAGCACATATATTCACTAGGCTTGCTGTGTCACACAGTGGTTTGGTGTGCTTGCTGCAGGCAGGAAGATACTCTTAGTGCAGAGTTGTTTGTAATGAATTGCTAGAATCATTTATATCAAAGGGACACTTTATATCATCTCCAAAATGTCCTTATGTTTAATTTCTTACCTGTTTAATATCCTATGTGTTTCCTTCTAAAAAGACTAGTGAGATGAGGAAGCATATCAGTGTTGCACAGCCTCCAGTGCAATGCTTAACCTTTGGGGGAAGGGGAAGGGGGTGGTGGGTGGGGGTACTTTATTTATTTCTGAATTTATTACAAGTTATTTATGCAGGACTAGTCCACTGAGGTGCAAGCATTTTGACTTTGTCTTTGTGAGGTTCCTTGCCCTCTATAGTAGCAGTAATAGATCAACTCAGTTAACAATGAGGGGGTTGGGAGGGCTAAAACGAGGACGACCAATCAGCTGAGATATTTTTGTTTTTATGTTTCTAGCCCAAAAACAGAGTGCAACACTAAAATGCATACATTATGTAATCTCAAGAAATGAATAAGCATGGCAAATAACGATCTCAGCAAAAACAACCACAGAGAATAATACCACACATGTATTTGGACATTAAATATTAGGAAAATGTAGATGATATGCAGTGATGTTATACCCCTTTAGGGAGATGTAGACCGAGTCCAACATCTTTCTCCTTAGATTTAACAGTTCCCAACTGACCACCTTTGCTCTAAAAAAAATACTATAAAACCTACAGAGTAGGGTATAAAGGGCTTTCAAACTTCCTTTCTGTAATGCAGTGGAAAGACTCCAGAACACCTTTACATCATGAAGGCCAGCCGACTGCAAATAAATTATCAATGACAAGTATTTGAACCAATAAAAGTGGCACTGTATTTTATATGCAGTAAATTTAATTCCAGATTGCGTTTCACCCCAGCAGAGTGACATGTTTATTGTCTCTGAAAGATGAAAGCACCAGGAACTAGCAGCAAGCGTCAGCAATTCTGGGGGGCACCCGCAAAATGAAGACTTGACAGATTGGTAGCGGATATCTTGAAATTAAATGCCAGATCTAATTTTACCCCACAAAAGGCAGTCATAAGTCGTGTTCTGGACCATTCTCAGACTGCAGGAAAATAATCAGCCCACGTACAACATTTCAACAGACATGTGCGATGTTTATACCATCAACAGAGTTTTCTTTAATGTGTGTTATGCAACCGCTTGTTTTTTTGGGGAGTTTTGCAAGCAGTAATTTCTATTTTGCTTAGGATTCCACTTTGAGCCTTTAATATAAAGAAATGCAACTGTTACTGCAATGGAATTTGGATGTTGAATGATGCATAATGTCTAAAATGTGATAAGCCACTGCATTGTATTCTAAAGATTGCTAACCATTTATTTAACTAGGATATTGAATATAGTGGAAATTAATAGACTAGGCCAGCCCTGCAACAGCCTATGCCACTTACACATGCCTTCAAAGCAACAGCCTTTGCCAGTATGGCTTGATGGAAGTGTGGGGTAGCCACCTAAAAAAGAAAACACAGATTTTGTGTTCTGTAGTCTGAATCTTGGGGTTGCATCGTCACAACAGACTCAATAAATAAATGAAACAGATTCTTAGGGTGCTATCCAATAAGCTATATATAATAAAGATACAAAGTGTGGTGGCACTGCATTTCCTGTGGGGACCTCCAGTCCTGTTTGAAAGGGAATTGCCTGGTCCTATAAATATGACTGCATACTCTATGAATGGCTGTACTTCGTGCAATGGGTAACTGCAGGTTCTGGGAATGTGGTGGCTGCTCTCAATTTCTTGGCTTGTCTGCACTATTCTGAAAATGCAGACTGAGCCTGTTTGGCACTCTTCCACAGCCAGGCTCTACCGCTAGTGAACCCTCTTAAGCACTAATCATGCCTGCCAGTGTTGGAGCTTACTACGTTGTTTAGGGTTCTTTTATAAGTGGTTATATAAATATAATAGCATATAACATTCTTATAACGTGTTATAACAAAAATATTTCAAAAGTGTTTTGTAATTCAGTGTTATTATTTCTAATCATAATAATAATAATAATATAATAATGATCTTTATTTTATAAACCGCCTAAATGCACGCATCTCAAAGCGCTGTACAAACACAAAAAAACACAGAGAACCATCTATACATATAGCATATTAAGAGTATACTTAATATAAAAAGCGATTACATAAATCAAAAAACAAATCATGATAAAATGTAAAAGTGTGTCTTTAACTGTTTTTTAAAAGCATCAACGGTCTTAATATCCCTGATAGACTGAGGAAGGTCGGTCCAAAGTTTGGGCGCATAGCGGCAAAAAGCCCTATCGCCCATGGAGTGAAGCTTAGTTTTGGGTATTGCCAATAAACCCGAGGATGAAGAACGTTGATTACGTACGGGTGTGTAACGTGTAAGCAATTCAGCAATGTAACATGGGGCTAAACTGTTCAGAGCCTTATAGGTTAACAACAGTATTTTAAAATCAATCCTGCTCTCAACCGGCAACCAGTGCAAAGAAGCAAGAACTGGTGTAAAATGGGCACCCAGTTTAGTGGCAGTTAATCTATAGCATATTAAGACCATGTTAATATAACACATGCCTAAACTAAAATGTTACTGTTGAGGATACTTGTTATGATGTGCTTCAGGGGTCCTGAAAATAGTGTACAATGTTCTCTTACCAAAACATACTACTAAATTGCCTTCAAGTGAATTCAGTAGTACTTATAAGTACCATACTTAAGCAATACTGCCCATCGCTGAAGCATCTAGCACATGTTAGTGGACCGCGACAGGAGTACTCTCATAGGTGAAAGGGTCCATTTTGTCTTGGACCCTTTTATTTAGAAATGATTGATTGGATGATGCAGCCAAGGATAGAGTTGCGGACCTATTGCGTCATTGCTCAGTATTTGTGTCATACAGATACAATTTGAGCTATCATGGTTTTCTATTATAGGCACTGAAGCTTTGATAATGGTGCTGAATTGTTTTCTAACACTTAATAACCGCTGCACTGTGCCAATTACCATAGAACAAGGTTGATAATTCAGACTTGGATATTATGCACAGAGCAGAACTAGTTCTGAGATATCATAAATGTGTTTCTTTATAACATAGCTGGTTGTGTGACAGGAATAATTATAATTTGATTAAGTTCTTGAGCCACAGGAATGAGTGTAAAACATTATCTTATCAGTTATAAAAACCATTAAGCGACAGACATGAGATACTGACACTTATTATTATAAAACTATTAGGGTACCCTTATAAAAGTTTACTATAGTAAAAGCATAGCAAAGCGTAATAAAGCATAGTGAAAGCATGGTAAAGCATAGGAAAGCAAGGTAAGGAACAGGGAGGTATGGTAAAGCATATTAATAAACATGGTAAACAAGGATAAATTATGGATAATACATGGTATACTGAAAGTAGTACTGTAATAGCCAGAATATACAAACCATAGCGACATCATTAAAAGACAAATAAACATGGATTTACTCAATTTGTTGTACAGTAGGTAGCACAGTTGTAAATAAACAAACATTTTTTATTCAGATGCTTATAGTCTGTGTGGTCTGCAGGGTGGGGGCGTGGGCCGTATCTAATGGGAGTTTTCTGTTTTTCCATTACAGTAGTCTCTGCGCATAGAAACACCTCCTAAGAGAACATGTCGGCTAAGGGAACACCCTTGTGTGAAACAGATTTTTGCCATTGTAAATGCTCCGGCTAAAGGAACAGGAACTTAGCTTAAAAGAACACCTTCTTGGCACTGATAGTGATTTGTTCACAACGGATACAGTACTGTTTTATAACTCATCATCATCAGACTTAAATTAAAATGGTTTATTCAGTCTTTTCAAAAGTGACATGTCATCACGAGAGAGTCTTGAGGCACACTGATGGGTTTATTAAATCTTTCCAGAACTGCTGTCATATCATTGAATTGTTTTGTATTCTGATTTCCACGAGTGCACCTCATCGCTACAAAATGGCATGTAAACAAACGGCAAAATGCAACGCTGTTTCTCTTGCTACACAAAGTTGGAAATTGTTCGAGCTCTTGAGAAAAACCTGAATCGGACACCAGTCACCGAACAATTTGGTGTTTCTCGTTCTGGTGAGTTGCTTGCACTAGAAACATAAATAATGTGCATGTCTTGTATATTGCTGGTGCATTTTTTAACGTGTGTAGGGGTGCTGTGTCAATTTAGTTTCAGTTTATTAACTTTGGTTTGTCTGTTACTTTATTATTATAGTTTATTAACATACTGTGAACAGACTGGCTGGTGGGGATGTCAGGCAGGGAAGTAGACAGACAGGACTGGTGAGTGAGTGAATTTTGCTGTTGCGCCAGTTTATTGAAAATAAAAGGTTTAAACAGAAAACAAAACACTGAACAAACAAAACAGCACGATGGCCAAACAAACAGACAGAGAAACAAACAAACAGACAGACAGACAAACAAACAAACAAACAAACAGACAGACAGACAAACAAACAAACAAACAAACACACAGACAAACAAACAAACAGTGGTTCCTCCCGCATGAGTAGCAATTGTTATTGTTTTAATAATTTTTCTCCTTCTCTCTCTCTCTCCCATTCTCCACTGCGAACACCCAACCCCGTGAGTGATTTTTGCATCTACATATACAGCTGTACCGGGATTCAATTACTAATTAATCATTCACTTGAATCCCAGCATGTGAACTAATTTGTGCCATCCCCGTGCTCACATACTACTACATATTGTAAATATTTGTGCAATCCCCATGCCTAAATACAATTATACAGTTTACATCACTTGTGCTACATATCCCACATTATATCTCATGCACCAATATATATACACCAACAATGACACACCACATACAAAATAAAACACAAAATCAGCATAGGGGCAGGGCACCCTGCCACACTTACACTTGCCTATTGTTTTTCTTTTACTTATTCAGTTCATTGCATACGTTGATGCACGTGCGTCATGACAAGTAATACATATGTATTTATTGATTCATACTGTGTTTGGTGGCTAACTCAGTCTTAGAACAATTCGGCTATAAGACCACTTCGCTTGCTTCCCGAGGGGTGTTCTCTTCGTATTTACATTAAGAAAGAGCCAGCCTGATGTGATTCATTTCTAGGGTTTCTGACCATCCAAGACTATTCGGTGGTGTCCTGATTTTACAGATTCAGTGCATACTTACTTAATTGTAGGTAGTAGAGGACAACCCTACCGAATGTTTAAAGTTAGGCAACAAAACACAGGTCTGCAATGAAACTGGGCTACCAAGCTCAGCATTTATTTATTCTCATTTATTTCTAGCAAATGTATGGTACTGTTTTCAAATCAAGTATGTATACTTGTATTCAAAACAATTATTTTAAAGTTGGGGGAGTTATTTTAAAGTTATTTCTACAGATTAAAGTAGAAGGATTTAACTCTACAGTAAATCTAGCCCATTACTCAATACATATAGTACTTTACTGGACTCCCCCAACCTGCAGTCATACGACTGAATAGAGGCAAGTTGTCCCAAAACTAGCAAACCTGTTCCTAGAGATGAGAATGGTACCTGCTGAGGCTGAGCCAACAACACTTCTAAAGAATTTACTGTTCAACAACCAGTTGACAGAACACTGGCATTTAATGTGTCAATCACTCTTAAGACTTCATATTGTAACTAGATGATGACTAAAATGTAGATAATGGGATACACCTCAAAAATAAAATGTTTATTGCTGTCTATTAAATGTTTCTTAAATACCATGTGCTGTGCTTTGACACAATTAGAAGAATGTTTAGTTGTTCTCTTTCCTTTGACTAATTATTCCTATTGTGCAAGCTGAGTTCAGTTGTCGATACTTCCAGTTACCAACGCTGCAAACTCTATTATCTTTAAATATTGGCTTGTACTAATTCCTTATTGATGTAGCTGCTTTAAATCTTTGTGGAGAATGAAACGTTCTTCGCTGATACCATACTGAAGCACCATCTGTAGTCTGCATTAATGCTTTGGAGTACCTGTCATGGATGTGATAGCCACCTCCATTGATCCACCAGCCTGGCTCCATTGGATTGGGGATCTTGGCTGTTTTGGCGATGAGGTGCTGTACATCTCTCCAGGTTAGTTCTGGGCTAAAAAGAAGAACACAATGCAGAATTGTGAGAGCAAACAAGACAAAAAAAAAAAGAAGACACATGCACGTACATTGGATTACATGCCAATAATCCCTCAGGCTTGTGACTGATGAAGAATGTGCCTACCCAGCAGGCTGCGGAGAGAACGACACTAACAGAACAGCCACCTCTGGACCTGCAGCAACAGCTGTTAGGGAGAAGGCCTTAGGAGATGCTGCCAGAACAGGCTGAGTTACCAGGGCTGGTGGAGCAATGGCAGTAAATCCCTTCCACATCCCACATCTAAACTGCTTATACCATGTTATAGAAGAAATATTTCAAACGTGTATTGTAATTCAGTGCTATAATTTCTAATCAGAATATATAAATAGCATAATTGATACCATGTTTATAGACATGTAAATAACAGATCCCTGATGATGGTACTTTTTATGATGGCTAGGTGGGACCAGGAACACAATGCTCTGAAAGCTGTGTCTGTTATTACTGAGCACTGCATCACCTCTACACCTGCGCACTGCAAACCACTTTGCCACACCAAGGTACCAGAATGTGGCAGTTTTTCTACAGTATTAAGAGATATAAACACATGAAGAGCTGTTAATGAAGCTAATAAGAGGCCAGAAAATGTTTGTGAAAGCATTGTTACAAAGATATAAAGCACACGATATGTACAGTATGAAAAAAAAACAGCTTGATAAACAGTTTTTTAAGTGCTCATTTCAAAGGAATTGTGCTGGAATCTGCTGCTGTGTACTTTTGAGCTAATGCTTGCTGTATATTGTGCTGCTATATTAAATATATGCATACATCTAATTCTGTTAGAGCATACATTACAGCAGGTCCCATTAGTATGCTTTTCCCCCCTCCAGTGAAATCAGAGAGAACCACAGCCCCTTCTGGTTTGCATAAAGCAAACAAAATTAAATTTGCTTTACTAAATCAAAGCTTGTATGGGATTCTGGGGATCTCTCAGGGACAAATTACTTCAAACAACCCCCTTTGTATCATAGCAGAATAAAATAATTCAGGCCAATCAACTTGTCTCAAAACCCTTAACACAGGAATTCATTACTGAGCCTGCCCTGTGTTTTCATTTCCTCTGTGTAACAGATCAATTTATTATGAGGGCATTAACTTTTAAAATGTATTTTACATTTTGAGATTTCTTAGGTTCCTGCCAGTATTTTAGTCCAGTGGTCAAGACACCAGGTTTATCTCATCTCATGCCCTGTTCCTAACCAGAATGGTCAGGTCCACCTGAAGCATGCTCATATCGTAAACTCCATTCCAAACTGTAGTACTGGCTATGGGGGGAATGGGCCACTTGCGAATAGGCTGTTATTCAAACAAATAAAATTATCTGACTGTTAAAAGGCAAAGAGGAAATGAGGGCGGTTGTTTACATACCTATAGCATCATTCAAGAACCTTTTGTTGGACAAGTACCTGTCATGATTCTTGTCCTGTATCACTATAAACATGTTACACACCTCTATATCGATACATTATACCACTCGAGTTCATAGCTACGAATTCGAACTGAAAGAGAACGAGGACTACATTTTAAAACCCTGCACTCACTCTCTCATGGGTTTTGTTTTGTGTAAACTTCTGCTGCTGCCGTTTCCAGAAATGAGGCATTCATTAGTCTCAAGTCAAATGTAAAAAGTCAAATGTAAAAAGTAAACAAAAAAACACACAAAAACTCCTGCCCATCTTTGCCGGTTGCTAGGTTACAGGTTCTGTCATTGCCCGCTTACCATTACTTTGGCACTCATTAGATACATAACATAGAATTTTGGGACAATAATATGGTAATAGGCTTTCTACCTCACTTTCTCCACAATCAACATTGAGGTATTTTTAGAAGTTTGTTTGATTAGAATGACAAATAATGAGAAACAACAATTGAGAATCATGCTGATTGCAAATACTGTAACGGATATTAAAGAGGTAAGAAAATTAACATTAGGAAAATGTATATATTTGTAAAATTCAAAATAATACAAATGATAAGTAACACATCTTGTTGACATTTTTTTTTTTTCTAATTTAGTCACGCGTATGCACCTTGGGCATTGAAGCTTCAGTTTTATAAATCAAATCATCTTGAGCCAGAAGGCCTGATCGTGGCAGAATACTATGCAGTGGAATGGACAGCCCGGGAGCTTTAATTGAGTAGGGGGGAATCATTTATTATAAGAGGCGCACCTTTAGGGGAGAGAGCAGTCGGTATAAAGGGTCAGGAAGACTGCTAATCTATTTCTCCCGAGAGCCAGTCAAAACATACAGACCGAGTAGGGAGACCTTTTATAGAGCATGTTACCAAACGACGACATGGACAAGACAAGAGCCAAGATTATATTTTATTTTTTTAAGACAGCAGCTGTGGATGCAGTCATGTTTTATATTAGGGTCTAGTTAAATATATTTAAATGTATTTAATAAAAAAAATACTTTATTTAATGTTTATACATTATTTAGTGTTGGGTATAACACATGCATTTGACTTTACTACTATATTTAGACTGTGATTGTGTTTGAAATGTTTATGTATAAGTTTTGATTGGTTAAACCCTACATACAAACCTTGAATATGAAACACAGTACTAGTAAGCATACTAAAGAAAAAAAGCATTCTTAATCTTCTAGTAGTAGTCTAGACAGTGTTTGGAGTTATAATACTAGTGACCTCAGAGAGTATTATTTTTTGTCTTCCTTTATAACCATGTACTAATCTTCCTATCAGCTGTGACAAATGAGAGACTGAAATCAATTTAATTTTCCCTTCCCTTAAACCACAAAGGTGACAACTGGATTTATGTCTCTCTGAGGCTTTATTGCGTTGTATATTTTGAACACTTGAACAAGGGTGTCTTACTTAAAAGCCACAAAAAAAAAAAAAAAAAAAAAAAAAAATATATATATATATATATATATATATATATATATATATATATATTAGCTCAAAGAGCCAGCTGCCCAACATTTCAATATGTTGTACATATCTTTCTCAAGGGAGCCTGTGTTTGAATCAAAACATTGGAGGTATTTATAGGTTTTTGACGGCATGACAACTACTTGTTATTGTTTACATTCAAATCCATGATTTATTCTTACATGATGTAATGGTGTTCTATATATTGTGACATCATTTTTACTTCTATCTTTGAATCTGTATTAATTCTAATTAACACTACTTTATATAAACTTATATTTTTATTATATCATGCAATGCCGGCTCTGAGGATCAGTCTAGATTTGGCCTCCTCAGCGCATCAGTATGCACAACTTTTGAATGATATAAATGTGTATATAGTATGATGGCAATATGCATCTGAATAAACACAATAAACTGTTGCAGTTTATTATTATACTGGGAGTTCAGTTTAACCGATGGGAAATGTGTTTCTGTCCTTCGAAAACTATTATGTTTTGCAATTTAACAAACAAAACATCATCTTATCTATTATTAGGATTGGCTTATGAAAACATAACTAAACATTTTATTAATTACTGCATCAACAGGTCACATAAAGTTAATTTGAAAACATTATTTTACGAGTACGATTTTTTTTTACCACTAAATATAATCCCAGAATCAATGTTGATATTAGGGAAGATACTAGAAAGCCAAGGAATTTAATGGATGTGGTTTAAAATACGAATTTCTGAAATCCTTCCCATTTTGAATACAATAGCAATAAATAACCTTGCTAAAAACTACCAGAAAAATGCCAGCATTAGACTTGTTATTGTTTTTTTTTATTCCTGTATAAAGCTGTTTTGAGAAATATGTTAAAAAAAATACACTACTGTGTTTTCTGTCTTGTACATGTTTTAGATAAGTAAAAGACAGATTGTTTTGTGTGATGTTGATTTCACAGTGGTAATTTTAATCTAAGATAAAAGTAGTGCTGTTGGTTATTTGCAACTGTGAAGTCATGCGGTATGAATCTTCTGGCTGTTTTTATCGTTTCCCTGTGAGAAGTGCAGGGTTGTTTTAAAGTGTTTTGAACCCAGTTGTAGTTTGTGCATAAATTCTGACAGATAAGTAATAGTCAGTTAGATCCTGCCTCTGTAAAGCAAGATACAGATGGAACAAAGACCAAGAGGTCTCCAGACCTCGAGGACCACAATCAGAAGTGCAAATCGCTTGGAAAATTGGTGCTAAACTATGTTGAAAGTCTAGCTCCAGAGAGCCGACTGGTGTTAAATTATCAAACCCCGCCCTAATCAAGCCCCCCTTACAACTTCCCACACGACACAACCCTTCTCTCCTGTGTATGTGGATGAGTGTGGGTGGGTCATGCGAGTAGTCCAGACCCAATGAGAAACTATCATCGTCTATGGTTGCTAAGGAATAAAAAACAAAATGTAAAAAAAATTAAACATGTCTACTGCCGGCAGAATTTAATGTGGCTGCCGCTGTATAGGAACCCTGGCACTAGAATCGCGTGCCATAGCACCAAATTTTCACCACTGGCAATTGTGCATCCCTGGTTTGCAGCAAATAAAGCACTGATATGACTTACTATTAGTGGGTGACAATCAGAGTCGCGCCAAATCAGAACGCTGGACTCAATGAATTTCAATACACTGAATGTGAGTAGAAGCTCGTTCAGGTTCTACAGTAAATGTAATATTGTCCAAAGTGTTTACAAACATCTAAATGTAATAAAATACAGCCCCCGGTTTAATAGCTACTGGGAAAATAATTTTCTTAAAGGCAACATGAACCAGGCGGCTTTAATTAGATCCTTTTTATTACAAATGTAAACATAAAGTAGCTCTTGTTTTAGGATGCTTCCTATATAGCCAGGGTTCTACTAATTGTTAATTATTAGAGACTAACTCACTGAAGTGAGTCGCCTGCCTGGTCTCCCAAACGCAGTCATTTACTACACAAATCAGCTTGGTGATAAAGTGTCTTTAAATTAAGTTACAACCATGTAGTTATTGGACAGGGAGTAATTGATAAAACCATTAGTAACACTTGTATAGATAACAGCTAGAAAAATCACGCCACCGTAATTATTCCTAATGGATATACTCTGTAAATTGTAGCAAGTAATATTCTTGCATTATCTTTCAATCAAATTTGTCATTCCTGGTAGATTACTTGGAACTAAATGCTCATAGAAGAGAAATATGACTATTCAGCTTGTGATTGTCTCCCGTGAATAACAGATTCTATTCAGAGACAGCTTTTAGTGTAATTATACTGCATCTATCTGAAATGTGACACGTCAAGTAAAAACTACCTAATGCCAGCTGGGGGATTTAATTGTCTTAATATTTATAGAACAGGATAATATTTTATTCTTTGAGAATAGAACAAAAAAAGACATTGCTTAAATGATTATGTGCTACTTCAATTTGCATTTCATACAGCTCATACTGTTTTATAGGAAATGTTTTAATGAATGCACCCTGTTTAATAACTGTTTAAGAAATGGAAGGAACTAGCAGAGATAACAGACCTAGCTGTGGTCAGATAAAGGGGTCTTAAATCACTAAATAGTACCCGCACTGGCATTTGACATAGAGGCAGGAATGCACTGAAGAGACTCACATGCAGTGTTAGACATTTGAGTTTCATATCCTTGGTCCACACATTTTAATGATCCCATTAAGAGTATTTACATCTGCCACTCTTTAGATAAACTGTGCTTATTCTGCATCCAAAAATCAGTTTCTCACTTCCTGGAATGCTCTTTGGCACATATTCCACTTAAAAGATTAACAATGCGTGTTATATATATCAATGGCCAATATAAAGTGCTACATTATTTACTGCAAATGTTTTTTTTCCTGTGATAAAAGATATAACCCCATCAGGTTATTGTCACTAATTAGTCAATATATAGAAACAATGTCTGGACACTGTACTAAAGGATTTCTGCTATTTCCAATTGTGGACCATTACCTCTCAATGGGGAAAAAGAGGATTATTAAGTAGGGCAAAAACAATGGTGTCTTGTAACAAAACAAAAGCATTGCCATTGATGAAATATTCTGCATCTCATTGGATTTTTCATTACAGCTGGCTTCAGGCTCCAACAAAGATTTATCTGTTTGAAAGTCTTTAACAGAGAAAAGGTTTGTAATCATTGATTTTAAGGCTCTATTTTCATATGATCAATGAGGGGGGTGTCATTGCAGCAGTGGACTGAGGTTATTTGGCTTTGAGGTAAAGCAAACCAACTCTGCTTTAGTTTTCTTTGTAAACATTTTCACTTCAACCTGTTTAATGCATTCAAGCACAACTATATTATGGCAATCACTTTTCAATAGTTTATTTTCATGACAAATTGAGGCACTATGGGAATTATACAACATCAACCAATCAGATTGCTGCTTTACCATAGATTATGTCACATTATACACCATTATTACTATTCCAATCAATCAGCAACCATAGTCTATTGACGTGTACATGGAGGTAAACAAATTAAGTGATCCAGCAAGCCTTGTCTTTTTTTTAATTCATAGTGTTTCTCTCCTTGTACATTAATCTTAAAAACAAATTAACACATATCTGCCAACTGGAACACAGTATGCAGCAACAGCACTAATCCAGCCCAACCCCATAAATATTAGAGAACATATGCCTAACCAAGTAGTTACTATATACTGTTAAAGGTGGGATTGTAGACATGCAGGTATACCTACAGGCCTGGATGACAACTGCAATTGAATTAGACATTATAACTGTGCTTACTTCAGTTCAAACACTGCACATCTCAGTATTGTTAATTAAAGTTGACTAAAGTTAATTTAATACCAAGAATAGCCTCCACTGTTATCAACACGAGTACTGTACCTACACCAGGCCAGCCACACAGACAGAAGGACCATTAAGGTTTTAGCTAGTGCCTTCATCAGTGTAATGTTGATTACACTTGGTCACAAATATTATTCTTTGGCTCCTCTTTAGTAATGCTGGCCATGTGTAAATACTCCCTTGGTAACTAAGCGATGCTACTTTATAACGCCTTTGCTTTTAAAAACTGGAAACAACAGCTTTAACAAAATAAGGGCTATTTGAACCGCCATGCCCTACATATTAACCTGACTTGTGTTTTCTCCAGGGGGTGATTTATTGACCCCCCTTTGTTACATCACTAAATGCAATAACAGTTGAAGGAGACGCACATTTGGTTTCGAATCCTTACTGTGTGACCTTGGCCAAGTCATTTTATTTCTTTGTGAAGCAGATCCACCCAGCTGTAAAATTGGGTAGAAGCAAGGTCCCACTAGAGCAGAGATGTTGAATCTTGGGCAAATCATTATTTGAGATAGACAGAGTCCATTTTTATTAATACAGTGTGTGTATATGCATATATATATATATATATATATATATATATATATATATATATATATATATATATATATATATATTTATATATACACACACACACACAAGTATCTTTCGAGTTAAAGTGGAAGAAAACAAAAACATGTATGCAGTTGCTGTACTCTGATTTAAAACATTGTGAATGTAGAAGCCTTTTGATTTGATTGGCTCTTGTAATGCGGGAATTTCCATATATATATATATATATATATATATATATATATATATATATAAATCTTACAAGTAGATTAGCTCTCCACCTCATATCATAGTGCTCAACCACAGAGCAGCCAAATAGAAGATGCAATCTATACTCCAATACTATTGACAGTGTGACTTAAGAGTCATTGCCGTTTGAAATTGAACTAAAAATACAAACTCAAATTCAATCACTTGAAAAAGGAGATGATGGGGTCTATTCAATGAATCTATACAGTGGCATATCTAAATTAAATTACCACCAGTGTGTAGATAATTAAAATAGGGATATTTTTGTCCTAAGGTTAAGCAAATCGAACATCTAATGCTTTATAATCTTGAAATTGTCACTATGACTGTGACTGTGACCCGTTTCTTAGATTGTAACAGCTTTTACAAATTGTAGAAGAATCCATGTGTGCTATATACAGACTGCTTCATACAAGATGCACAATATCCACAGCTCATATTCTGTATAGTATACTTAGTGTTCCGTGTTTGCCGTTTATTCCGAATTTTACCAAAAAATTACAGGATTTTTTTTTTAACTGGACGTCGGTTTTTACTGATTTATACCAGATTTTTGTCTATTATTCAATATTATCCCAGAACTATTTTCTAGGAAATACACAATATTTTGATTAAAATGCTGTTTTATTTTGACTCTGACATTGTAATAAGCAGAACTACATTGTATCCTAGGATACAGCAGATGTTTATACATCAGAGGATCAAATAACATTCAAACGTGGTTCTCTGTTACTTCACAAACACATTATCACCTGATTATGTTGGCCAATCAAAGTCTGATTATTGTGGCAATTGCTAGGTGTAGTAACTACTAGAAAATTAATGTTTCGAAGTATACAAAAAGCAGAAATAGCAGAAGTGGGTCAGATGAGGCAGAGGATGCATAGCACTGCAAATACAGCTGCATTGAGGTACATGCTCGCACTGACAATAAAAGAACATACTGAAAAATAAGAGACACATTAAACTAAAACAAGAAAGTGAACTGAGAGGCAAGCAATCCATTTATGCTGTGCTGTTTTATCCACAGGGCAAAAGGGGCAGCTGCCCTTCCAATCTAGGGTTGTGTTTGTGTAACATAATCTTGTGATAACGCAAGAAATCTATTATGTGAAAAAGCAGCTCATACACTCATTGACTTCCAATCTTCTTTTCTTTTGTTGTTTGTGTAACCGGGTAGTTAAAAGGGAGTGGTTTTATATATATATATATATATATATATATATATATATATATATATATATATATATATATATATATCGGCCAAATGCAGGACTATCCCTTTAAGGCACTGAGTTAATAGGGGTTGTATCAGAACGGGTTCGGCAGAGTGCAAAAATCTATGGATGGAGAGAGGGCTGTATGTCGGAGCACCTGTTGTGCAGATTGACTGGAATACTGAAAAGTGAAATAGCGAGTGTGTATACTTTCATGTAATAAAAGTATGATTTTGTTATTGTTGATTAAGTAAAATACTGTGTTTTATATTAAGTATAGAACATGTTAAATTGTACTGCTTTGCCAAGATATGATGTAGCATGTGGGGAGGCGGCAGGGCCTGATGATAATGTGTGCCTGTTACTTACAGAGAGCTGACACCAAAGGAGGCTTTTCGTACTAAGGCCTTTCTGCTTTTGGTATGCCTGGAACATCGGCTAGCAGCCTACAGCGAAGTATGTGATCTGTCTGGATTCTTTATAAACTTTGCAACGATGGGCCCTGGCTCCATTAAAATTGCTGCAAATAAGCGTGATCTGGATATCAACTTTGGCGATGAGTTAATTGAGTTCCAGTCATTCCTCTTCTTCTGTATCAGAAAACAGAAGACTGTAGCCTGGAACATTTTATGTATAATGTCGTACTTGACAACGATGTTCAGGTTACTTTTCCTAACACAGAAATTGCTTTGAAGATCTATCTCACACTAATGATCACTAACTGTTCTGGTGAACCATCTTTTTTCGAAAATTAAGCTGATAAAAAAACTTGCAACGGACTACTATGACCCAAAGTCATCTCACAAATCTTACCATAATGAGTGCTGAATTGGACATATTGGACAGTGTTGACTACACAGACATTATTCATACATTTTCCACCCAAAAGGCATGTAAGGTATTGCTTTGAAATAAATATTATACATATTTAAATTTGCTATAATCTGAACATGGGGGGTGTAAATATGGAAAAATAAATAGGGTCCCCACACATGGAGGTTTGCCCAGGGCCCCATAAGTGTTTAAAATGGTCCTGCATTTATGTGGTTTTTACAAACGTTTTAATAAAAAGAAAGCACAGAATGACTGTGTTAATGAGACTGTGTTAATGAGTGCTTTGCTGGACAACCTCTGTTTATTGCAGAGAGGTATGTATTGGTGACTTCGTGGGACAGTACTGTCTGTCCATCAGCTAAAACACTGCCTAACGTCAACAATCTTAATCGTAAACATTTGACAGAAAATTGTGATGCTTTAGTTAGTAAACTTATGGAATGCATTGATGTAAATGTCCAGTATGATTTCTGACGCGTCTCCCGATGTCTTGCACCCAGTTCTGTCAATTTTCTTTTCTTTTTATGATTTCAAAGCGAATAAACCTGGCTTGTTTTGTGCTGATGTCATGTTCATACCTTCTGTAGATACCATTTCCGTCAGCAAAGCAATTGCCCAAACGTTCGCAAAGTACCAGGTAACTTGGGAAAACGTGGCTTCGACTTGCACAGATTCTGCCTTCATCATACATGCCAGGGACATTATTAATCAGAAACCAGAACTGCTACACATCATATTCCACTTGTAAAGTGTACATACTAAAATTTCTCCCCCTGATTTTTCCTGATGTTTCAATTAAAAAATTTTTTTTTACCGATTTTATCCCTAATTTAATATATGTACAATAAACGCAGAACACTAAGTATACTATAATGTTTTAGCAAGGGTGTATAACACCGATTGATTGACTGTTACATAGCGACTACCGGATGTAATCCAGTGATCTATCCACTGCTTGATGTCTATCAGAATGTGGATCAGGTGATACTGTGATTTATTATTTGGTATTTGACTACTGAATGTATTCAAAGTTACCTATACACCTTATTGCTGGATTCAGTGAAGGGAAGCTAAAATGCTACTGTCTGAACTGTCTAGTTTTGAGTTATTTACTTAATGCTAATATTGGACTTGGCTTTCGCCAAGATAAAATTACATAGTAGTGGTGGGGACCAACCAAGACCCAGCTTTGTTGTAATATAAGAAGCCTTTTGCACTTTTCCTCCATCAGGTAACGTGGATTTCCTACTGGTGTGGTGTTAATGCTAGCTCCAGGGATCAACCAAAGTTCAGCCTTCCTAGCGCCTCATCATGGCAGCCGTCTGGAATGAGCTGGAGTCGCAGGGGTCATCAGGTTGGCACCTCCTGTCTTCGCTGTTTCATCGACTAGCCCACATCACCTCAGGTAGGCTAGACAGTGCAATTTCCAGCTGAACCACAGCACACTTGAATTCCTCAGTTAGAGCTGACACTGACAGCTACAGTTTCCCTTCACCATAGAGTGCAACCCTGCTAAGGCATCATGGAACTCCCAGACATTTCCTAATGTATAAACTAATCAAGGCTTCCAAACTTGAACAGATCTTCATAAAAGCTGGTTCTGACATGCTCCTTCTTTTAAGAGTGCTTTCGTAAGCATGCCGCTTTGCGCAACTTCGCAAATTATGCAACTCTTATGTTTTAGATCATTTTGCAGAAGACTGAGGGCCTCATTTTGATTTTTTTATCAGCCCTCCTCAGTTGCCTCATTTCTCTAACCAGGCATTCAGTTTCCAGCTGCTGTCTAGACTTTCTTGTAAAGTCTAGAAGTATTAGTTCTCGTGTCCATTTAGTTTCTTAAATTGTTAACAGTGTTATCCAAACTTGAGTCATTTTCCACCCCCTGAATACTGCTAGCTAGGATGGCTAACCCTAACCAACCCCAATGTGGTTTATTTTCTCCTGTCAGCTGTCTCTCCAAGCTGTCACGTGGTCTTTTCCTCGTCACCAGCTGCATTGGATTTATTCCAGATCTTTCTGATTTTTATTACGTGAGAGTAGCTGTTATTTACTTCATGCTAATATTGGACTCGGCTTTCGCCAAGATATTTTCTGCACAAAATATAAATGCAGTGAAGATCAGAACCAAAACCGATATTCTTCACAATTTACAGAAGAAGGTTTATCCTCCCGTCACCCCATTTATGTTTTTGATCACAGGTGCCTGCCAATAGACCTGATCATAACAAACTTGAGCAGTTGACAGTGAAGGGTGGGATTCAATGTCCTGGTCTCTCAGTCCATCACAGAGGAAGGGGTTTGTGCTGTTGAGAAACACGCTGCTTGTCTTGGCTGAGTTTTGATCCTGGCCTTCTCATACCCAGAACGAGCACACTGGCATGCATGTTGGCTTACTGTTGGATTGCTGCCATCAGTTCAAACAACTAGAGGGATGTGTTTATTTCAATACATTTTTAAAGGTGTACTTTCCTGGTTTATTTATTTAATCCTGCTAGTGTAAGAGGCCGTGTTGTGTGATGCACAGCCATTACAGATTCTGACCCCTGTTGGTGAGATGAGGTTAAAAGCTCTGTAACCACACATGCAGATGAGCCTGACTCATCAGTTCCCACCCATCCTCTGCCTTGTTACAGTAAGCTAGTGCTTATTAGTACTCGGTGTTCACAGTTTTAAACATATTTTAATAAATAATGCATGTTTCTTTTTTTTTTTGCATTACCGTTTCTGGGCTGTTTTATAGTCCTATGACCACTGCCATGCTTTTGTTTTTCACTTATATATAAAAATGCAGATCTTCTATTGGTTGATTTTGTATTATATATAAAAAAAAATTCTGCACGATTAAATTGTAAAAAAAAATATATATATCTACGATCAACTCTTTAGTTGATTAAATCGGTTTGATTATATGCCGCAAGAGGATGTCCCAGTTAACCACGATCCCCGACAGGGACGAGTGGTTTCACGAACGATCATTCAATATTCTGTTTATACCACTAGTTTATTTTTTAAAATAAAGAGGAATAAAATGTGTACATGTTTTACATTACATCAGTTCATGCAAGGATTATTTTACCTGCCGGATCTTTACATTGTCAGCAGACTCTGCTTCGAATTTGTTTTGTTTTGTTTTCTACCATTACTGCTGTTCATGAAGGGGCTACAGGCTGTTTGGATGCAGTCAGACTGGTGACTAGCACTTCTTGTAACAGCAATTGAAACTTGAAATTATTCAGACATTTTAAAGTTGTTATAAAACACGTATCAGTGACAGTATTGTTTGAACTATCAAAGCACAACTTCAGCCTGAATTTCAGCAGTATACCACTGGATTGGAATGTAAGCAAAGATACTAAGCATGTCATTCCACCATGTTATTCCACTTATGTAATCCCGCATGTTATTCCACATATGATATCCCATTAAAGTGGAATAACAAAAATGTATCCAGCGCTAGATATACACATGCTTGTGGTATAAATATATATGTTAAAATAAGCTGGTATTATCCAATAATTAAGACAAGAAACTTGAACAGAACCATTAGACACAGCACTACAATGGATAACTGTATTGCTCAGTGACTCCCATACGACAGCACACTGTCTGCTAATGCTATGGTACCATTGTACTGATATGGATTACAGGTGTGTATTGGATCATTCCATCATGATACCATCTGTTAGTGAAAATGAATACAGGGTCTACTATGGCTCACATCTTTGTAGCTGCCCTTGTGCTGTCATTGCACCACAAAAAGGAAACACATACTACCAAAAAAAGTGGGGTATATGCTGAGTTAGCTATTTTACAATCAGGACTTGTTTAAATAACTAACAGTATTCTAAGCTGGTTGCTTCCAATATGATTTGTTAAAGAAAAACTGTTAAGGTCGCCCCACTTTAAAGCTGAGTTACTCTCTTTGTTGTTTAATAGAATAACACAGAATCGCACAACATGTTCAACTCAACTCTTCACACTCTGACGGTTATGAGTTAGGATGTGCGTTCTTGTATGTCTGCAGTCTTCTGAAGTGAGGCACAGTGCACGTATACTACAATGAGGTTTGTGTCTCACAGACTAAGAAGGCCATGGAGCTCATTGTCAGTGTCACTAAGTGACATTTAAGGATTGTAGGGAAATGTTTGACATTTCACCCCCAGGCCAAGGTCAGTGAACACTGGAGTAAGATGAACTTCTATAGAGTTAGGTAGAAACTACTGCATTGAATTTATTAAACAACCGAAGATCAAGCCTGCCATCTTTCTCAAAGGCACCGTGCAGATGTGCTAGTATGACATTGGCTACATTTGCAACAAAAACAGAGGTAGCATGCAATGAGTGTCATTAATCCTGAAAAAAAAACAGTGGGTGTCATTTTCTGGCTATAAAGGAGGGGCTGTGCTAATATTTCATAAAGTACACATCATAAGAACGGTACGGTCATGGCTTCCATTTGCCCCATAATGCCATTACACTAACACCAGTATTCTCGTTATAGGGCGGAACACAAATAGCACAGTCTTTAAACTATGGCTCCTGACTACAGGGGGAGCACTGTACATTATTACCAGGGATCATAGGAATCAGTTTGCTGCGGTATAACACGATAAAATACGTTTTTTCTATGTTTTCTGATAATATTTAGTTTTTCACTTGAGGAGGGGCAAAAAACATGCAAGGCTTATTTTGTTTGTTTGATAATAACCTAATCAATACACGTATAATATATAAACATTAACACAGGCAACTTTGCTTTACATTTACGTAAATATACCTGTTTAATAAAACTGCTAACAATATTGAATTTCAGGTACTTCAGTATTCAGAGCTGTTCAAAGATGCCCAAAACAATAAAAATCACCCCTAAAGATTGGTTCAACAAGTTTGGCAAGGTCGAATTTCAGCAGGGCCATTGAAAACACTGAAACAGACCACTGTGTTTAGATCATTTCAGCGTCTTACAACTGCCAAAGAACAGCATGAAACTGTTATTTCAGATTTTGTCAAAATGTGTGTAAAAGCTGACATTCCTCTGTACAAAATGGATCGACCGGCAGTTAGAGGTTTTTTCAGCAAACACATTAGGGAGGTGGTGCCATTCCAAAGTCAGACCAATTGTAGCTGGAATGCTGCAGCTCTATTTTAACAATAGCCGTCCGGATGATGAAGACTAACTCGGAGTTCAACTAACATGAATATATATATATATATATATACTTTATAACAGGGAACTATTTGTAATATTTGAAGTAAAAAAAAAAACAATTGCTTGTTTTATTGAATAATGGTGCTGGTAAGCTTGTAACTTGCTTAGAATTTGAATTTATTTTATATATTTAGCAGTGGTATTTATCCAAAGCGACTTACACGTGTTACACTGTAATACAAGGTTACAGTTCAGGAATAATTAAAGTTATAAACTAAAATACAACATAAAGAGACACCACAAGTGTAACAAGAACAACAATAAACACTTCCTGTGTTAACTGTTACCCAGTAGTAGTATCTGTGTGTCTTATAATGTGGCAGGGAAAACTCATTTTAGCCCTTTTATTTTACTCACAGAATAACACAGATTTTTCTTTTTTTATTGGAGAATTTCATTTTTTTTTGCGGGAAAACTAGGCTCCCTGATTATTACATATTCCCAAGTTTCTATGGGTAAAGGAAACTCACGGTTTCTTTCAATTCTTAAAAGTCCTGTTATAGATTCCAAATAAGATTAATTTCAAAGCTGAGATCCAAAGAGATGTATT
This sequence comes from Acipenser ruthenus, assembly GCF_902713425.1. Taxonomy (NCBI): domain Eukaryota; kingdom Metazoa; phylum Chordata; class Actinopteri; order Acipenseriformes; family Acipenseridae; genus Acipenser; species Acipenser ruthenus. The sequence continues at coordinate 79,436,838 of NC_081193.1, read as the reverse complement.
GCAACCAGGGTGCAATTTATTAGATTCCCAGTGGGGGGGATAAAATATACAAACTACAAAACAGTAGGAAAGCCTCCAGTAAAGATTCACAAATTTCATACACTCATGTGCCAACTATATTTATTTATTTATTTATTTTTTTTTTTTTTTTTTTTTAAGTACTCAGGACAAGTAATTACACATCCTTGACAAGTTCTGTACAGCCGGGCAGCAGAACATTATAGCCAGGAGCACTTTTAACGGAAAAATAAACTTGCCTTACCTTAAATATATTATTATTATTATTATTTCTTAGCAGATGCCCTTATCCAGGCCGACTTACAATTGTTACAAGATATCACATTATACATTAACACGGGCAACTTTGCTTTACAAATTCTTTTTCATTTCTGTTTTTTATTATGGTAAATTACTGTGCTTGTTTAGGAACTCTACGATTTGACTGGGGAAAGATAACGTAGGGTTATTGATGTTCACAAAAAAAGGTAACTTTTTCACTTGTTAATGCATGTCTATTTTTGTTTTTCGCTGTTATACATTTTTTTGAATGCAACTGTTCATTTTAACAATTTTTTTTTTTTTTTTACATAACAGTACTCTCACACGTTTGGTCACCATCATAACTGTTGCATGAAACCGGACTGTAATAATCCAGCACCTCTGCACTTAAGCATTTGCAATTGTATATATATATATATATATATATATATATATATATATATATATATATATATATATATATATGGGGTTCATGTATAGAGGCTGTACGCCTTTAAGAAAAACAAAAATAGACATGCATTAACAAATGAAAAGGTTACCTTTTTGTGTGTGTGTGTGAACTCCAATAAACCTACGTCATCTTTCCTCAGTCAAATCGTAGAGTGCCTAAATAAGCACGGTAATTTACCACAATAAAAAAACAGCAATGAAAAATAATTTATAATATAAAAAGAGCAACCAGATGTAGTTATAATACGACAAAAAATGTACTGAATGATAATACCTGAAAATCTTAATATTTGAATTGCTTGGATTTTGTTTCAGGGGGAGGATGGAGATTTCTGTAGATGGGTAATAATAATTAGGGCTGTCAATTAATCACAGTTAACTTCTGCGATTAACACGTTCATTTTGGGGGAGACTAATTCGCACTCCTGTCTTGTCCCGCTTAGCAATACTGTAAATCCATAAATATTTGTGAGCCTTTATTATGCGTTTTTCACGTATGAAAAAAAGCAAACATTTTTGGCACGAATATCAAATTCCACTGACAATACATATTTCGTATTGCAAGTGTACTGATGTATTGCAACAGGTCGCCAACATCTCTGTTAGAAAAGTAAGCAATAGAATACAGAGCTCAATGAAACTTGCTCCAAGTACCCTGTGGTCACGCTCTCTCCCCCTCCTCCCAAGACACCACCAAACTCCCCACAGTTCCGCAGCCATGTCACGAAGGTCTTTCAGTAAAGCTACAGTTGCATTAGCTGCGCAGTACACAATATAATTCAAACTAATTATTTTTACTGTATTAATTCTACACTAATAACATTAATAAAATAATCTCAACCGTGTAAATATTGTAACCTGGCCAAAACAATAGAAAATACATTCTAACATTACAATGACATCAGTAATAAAATAAACTTAATAAATGAGATGGATGCAGTAACTGTATCAATTAAATACGTGATTAAAACCAAGATTAACTCAGATTCTTTTCTTAAATCTCAAGATTAATCACGATACATTTTGTAATTGCTTGACAGCCTAGTAATAATTTATAAAATGTTTCTGTAAGTAATAATTAACTACATTCCAAACGTCCAATCTACTCAAAATCGCCCTATTAAGAACCATGCTGTTTCACCTCACAATCACATTTATAACCACTACTATGCAGTTAATAACAGAAAGAATATCCTCTGGTGTTTAGATCCCCAAGTCCATCCTCCTGTTTTTCATTGCAAACTTGTCCAGTACTATTGGTCTCGGGTTTACAACAGCCGTTTAAAGCATGATTCGCACAAGACTAAAAAATAACTAATTTCATTGTACCTTCTTTTCCAAAGGCCAATAACCAAGTATTTCCATACATATCTTCAAATACACCATTAAAAGCATTGATTTATGTTTTGTATTTTCTGTTTATGTTTTATGTTTTGCACGCGCTTTCTCCAATCAAAGGAGTCGAAGGCTAAATCTGGTGTAAAAATGACAGGACTCTGCCCAATCACAACTAGTTATGGTTTTGACTGACTTTTTTTTTTTTAAAAATGTGCTGCTGAGTCGGGCGCGAAGAAAACAACTCACGGGTTAGAGGTTAGCTTACATTGGTTGGGACGGGGGTTTATAGTGTTGCTGACATTTTTTTTTCTCCCATGTCGTTGAATAATGCATTTCGAGGGGTAGGGGTAGGGTAGGGTAGGGTAAGGGGTAGGGGTAGGGGTAGGGGTCGGGGGGGGGGGGGGGGGGTTCAAACCCCTAAAACAACCCCCTTAGCTACGCCACTAGTTTGAGCATAGCAACAACAAAGATGTCAATGTACTGAATTATTAAAATCACGTGTTCTGCTGAGTCTTAATGGCTTACTGCCCTTACAGTGTTGTCAGTGAATTCGCTGGTTCCCGAAGTCTGTATGGCCAAAGGTATCATATGTGGTAGCTAGAAAACACTCCACAGAGACTGTGAGAACCAGCAAGGCAGTACGCTGAACAAGATGAAGCATAAATGTATTTAAGTATGAATATCAACTGTTTAAATTACACTTTCCTACATAAAGAGATTATAAGTGCAAAATGTATTTTCCCTGCCCGGGATGAAAATTGAAAGTGCTGAGCCTGGGATAAAAAAGCAACCAGGGAAATCCCCCACCCCACTGTTAAACTGCACCCTGATTGCACCTATTGTTCTCTGAAAATTAGTCAATGTCATTGAACAAAACGCAACAGTGCTACCTGAGATTAATCCATACCATGACTTAACATTTCTGCATGAATGCTGATATAATTAGCTGAACATTTTCATGGCTCTGTATCACTCAAGTGTGCTGATCCTTGCTGAACCCACCTCTGCCTTTTAATTTAACAAACAAGCCAGTAAAAAAAAAATCAAGCAGATTGTCTGTGTTTCTGCTTTACTTGGTTTCTTAAGTGATGTGAATGATAGATCCCCAAAGTAGGCACAAGCCATACAGACTTGGATCAGGTATTTCAGACAAATGGTAAAATAATGGCCTGGCACATACAAGATAATTGTACGCACATGAAAAAGTTGCAATATCTACATTATGTAGCACACAAATAATTTCACTTTGAGTGAAATGTTGCATAAGATTCATGTTTAATTCACTACAGTCGGCGCTGCTTAATCAGGACATCTCAGCAGAAGTAAAAAATATCCCTCAAATGTTAAATGCATCATTTGAAATAGTCAATTGTGCGCTGTTTCTTTACCTTTCACCAGGCGAGACAACTGCGATGTTGAAATGCCAAATTTATTTGCCACAGCAGCAGCTCCTTCAACAGTTCCAGCAGCTCCTTCAACAGTTCAAACTTCTGAGCCAGAGGCAAATCAACTCGTTTTCGCTTCTCAACCATGATGACAGGCAAGGCGAGGCAAAAACTACTGGTTGACGCAATTACGCAAGTCACAGCGTAAACATGTACTCACTGCACTGCTCTGAAAAGCGATCTCCATTCATCATTTGAAAATCCCAATTAAACGAAGTAACGTCCCAATTAAACGACATAAATAGCATAAAAACCGTCTCCCAGGGTTGTATCCCGATTATCAGGATTATCAGGATCCCGATTAGGAGGCGCTGACTGTATTTAAGAACATAAGAACGTTTACAAACGAGAGGAGGCTATTCGGCCCATCTTGCTCGTTTGGTTGTTAGTAGCTTAGTGATCCCAGAATCTCATCAACCAGCTTCTTGTAGGATCCCAGGGTGTCAGCTTCAACAACATTACTGGGGAGTTGGTTCCAGACCCTCACAATTCTCTGTGTAAAAAAGTGCCTCCTATTTTCTGTTCTGAATGCCCCTTTATCTAATCTCCATTTGGTCCTTGTTTCTTTTTTCAGGTCGAAAAAGTCCCCTGGGTCGACATTGTCAATACCTTTTATAATCATGGGGTAATGGTAATTTATGACTAAGTAACTTACTTTGGTCACTTATGTTGAGTACATTTCTGCAATTAAAGTTCAGAAACTAAAGCAAATCATATTCTGTGTAGGTTTAATAAGTATCATAACTCAATAGTGTAAGAAATACAAAAAAAAGAAGGTTCAAATTGTCAGAAATTGTAAAAATGATAACAATTTGTACATTTACTCAAATTCCACTTACCAAGTTGTGTAAACGTATGAATAAACTATATTATCCACACATATTAAACAGCCAACAGTGCTACATTTAGAAATACTGATTTTTTTCTAACTTGACTTTTTTTTTTTTTAATTATACAAAAAATCTCCTTTATGATATGTTTTGTTTCTTCAGCAAGAAAAAGTACAACCCACAATTTCCTCACTTTTTAGCTGCAGTAGCACACAAGCTTATATTACGATGTTGTTTTTTTTTTTAATATCTGTACAAAATACAGTATGAATAATGGTGATCTGACAATGGGAATTGTTATGAAAAAATAAAGCTATATTGAATGCACAAGAGATTGTTTAACAATTAATTTTATACCAAATTAAATCTCTGCAGTGCCTCCCTGTACATATTTAAACAGTGCTTGGGTAACCTTGTCTAGAAGATTCTAAGGAATTAGAGTACATAAAATACCAGCCAAAAAATGATGTCTTTGTGACACCAATATGACAAACAATAATGACTTTCCACAGTCTTAGAACTGTAGTCAGCATGAAAAAAACAGTTATATTGGCAGAAAGGCAAGAATCCTTGAGTGGTACAAATTAAAAGATCATTTGTTAGCAATCATGGCGCATAATGCTGTGTGTGCCAAATGGAGGCAATTAAGATTGAATGGGCCCCCGCAGCTACAGGGGTTAATAAGGGATGCATTCTTAAAAGATTTTACATTAATTATGAAGATATTCATGCCCTAACAGAAACAGTGACCAGTCTGGCAAATCTTAGAGAACAGAGTGCAGATTAGGTGCTATAATTAAGAGGTAATGGCTGTGGTGGTTTAAGTTTTGAAATATAAAGAGGCTGACAATATATGTAATGTGGGTTAACAAATGTTTAAAGCAATTGGAAGTTATTAATATTACTTTCATATTCAATTTTAGTGATATGTATAAGAAGACTTTGCTCCATAAAGTCATCTCATTTGAATATTTAAAACCTTTATTACGGTGACAAATTAGTTTGCAGGGTATGGTGCACAATTGCAAGGGAAGGCCCTGGTTATTAGGAGGGCTGCACAGCTTCAGAACAAAGGAGCATGGAGTACAAAACCATTTAATACGAACAATTTGTACATTTATTAAACAATTAGGTATGCTACAGTCTATTTTAAATATGCAATACACATTTTTGTTGTTGTACTGATCTGCAGATTTGATTAACCTACTGTATAATCCCTGGATTATATACTGTATAATCTCAGGATTATATACTATATAATCCCAGGATAGGTCACAGATGGGTTATTTAGAGCATTTTACAGCACAGGAAAACCACTCGATGTAAAATGCTCCCATATCTGTCTGTGGTTGGGGAGAGACTACTGACAGATGTTAATAAAGGTTTATAATATGACAGCCGGTGTAATGAAGTTAAAATGTGACAATATGGCAATGGGTACATTTCACGGAAATCGTGAAATCTGTGGTAATGGTGAAAAAAATACAGCCTTAACTATAGTAAATGCATAGTAAAACCTTGAGAAAAGCATGGGAAAACTGCTAAATTAATGTGCACATTTTCCGTGGTAAACCTTTATAAAGGAAATGCTGCTTGTTTGTACATACTCTAGAAATTATCATAAATGTAATTGGCATTTTACATGCTAGGGATCTGTGTAATTGTTTGAGGTTTTTGTAGCATCTCACCTGTATTAAAAACAGTGCAGGACATTTGCAGCAGACAAACATATATATTTTTCAAAATGAACACAAAAAATTGCTGTTGAGTCCACTTGTACCAGAAAGTTAAAAGAAATAAAAAGTACTGTATGCAGTCCATAAAATTACCTGGTGGCTACATTTCAGACAACTGATATGCAGGGATTGAGGAACACAATTATAAACACCAGCCAAAACAAAAGTGATCACTTTTAAAACAAATCAGTAATTTGTACTGCCTTGGTTATGGAATCACCTGCTAACTGAGCCCCTGTTATCAGCCCACCATCAACGCCCTTTTGATCTACTGTCTTGCTCGGAGTGACTGAAACTGGCAGGGAGATGTAGCTTTCCCCTTTACAGAATACATGTCAGAGATGCCATGTGTACGAAATCAAAACCAGTCCATGTACACAAAAGTGTGTGCTATATAGCGCATGTGTTTCTATTTGTTCTGGGTTTTTTTTCCCTATTCCCTGTACAGGGATTAAAAGCAGGCATTTCTGCACATGATCGGAGATTTCAACCATTCAGAGACTTAAAGAGAGGGGTTTTGTCTTTATAATCTATTATCCAGGTAGCTTGGTCATCCATCATTCTTTTGAGTGTAAGGACGAAGCTCCTCACCTCAGGCAGCTCACGGCTTTAAAGATATCCGCTCAAAGCCAAGCAAATAGAATCGCTTTGAGAACAGGGTTCTAAAGTGTTCATTAATTGACATGGACTGTGCATTAATTACAAAGAAGAGAGCATGCTATATAAATCAGACATGCATCTGGCATTTACATTTAATCTTGAATCATGATTTTTAAGCAACAGCATTGGGTTGCAATTGGTCATTTTGAGCACAATAAAAAAAAAATAGCTGTATGTGGGAGAAATGTGTTGTTGTAATTGAATGTACTTTATAAAATGACATTTCAAATCTTAAACTATAACACTTGAGATGCTGTGATGTTAATTAAGTTTGTCTTTTCCCTTCCTTCCCCCATAACATTCTCTAGATCTACTTCAAAGACCTAGATATTAGTAACAGAGGGTCATTGTGGCAGCACGGGTGTGGGGAATAGTGGGTGGCAGGGAGGGAGTTAAATTCCTCCCTGCAAAAATACGTGATTTCACAGATATCTTGGTGGTGACGTCAGACCAGGATGTAAACAGACGCTGCACATATTTATTGCAAAATAAATGGTTTTAAACTAAACAACACAAAACAAAAGGCTTGATGGCCAAAACAAACAAGTACCGTGCTGGTCAAAATCCAGCACGAGTAGCAATTACACTTTATATTTTCTCAGTTCTTGCTTGTCTCGTTCCTCCTCAGAACACCCGACCCTGTTCCCTGCCACAGGTGATCACGGGTGTTAGTGGAGGTAGTGATTTTGAAGGCAGTGTGGTAGTTTTAGTGTGTTTTGTTGTTTTGTGTGAACTATGTATATAAATGTGGGTAAGCGCTTAACTGCAACGTTTCTGGTCTCCTTGCCTACGCACCGCATCACAGCCATAAAGATTTAAATTGGGGAATAGTTGAGATTAACTTGCTGTGCTGACCTGCCAGTGTGGTCTAAACAAACAAAGCTGATTTTTATCTGTTTATTAAGAATGTCTGTCCGAAAGACCAATATACAATTTTCTTCCTATAAAAGGGATAAGAAGTGTGACACCTGGTGGAAACGAGGTGCCATGACTTTTTCCCATGAAATTAGTTGTTACCATGGAATATTGAACCTTTAAGGTGAATATAAATTACTAATTTTCTTATTCTAATAGTGAATTGAAAAACAAACCTTTACGAGGGTATAATATTAACTTGTTTAACAATCTCAGGGTTTTAGATTTAATAAAACTAGGAGATTGAAACATAACATATAAGTAACACGTAACTGATAAATTGGTTTTAGAATCATTTTAAGAACTAATCTTGCGGACGCAAGTTTAATAGTTGTTTAAGTATGTTTTCTCAATAAAATTGAAATGTTTATTGTGTTTTAATGAAGTGAAAATAATTCTTAATTACTGTATAATGTGTTTAACAGTAATTTACTTAGGAATAAAGTTTGGGTGCCAGGAAAGTATATATAAACTTCCCAATAAAAAAAAAAAAAAAACACACAACTCGTTACTCGGACCTTGTAGCAAAACTAAGTTTCTACCTACGCGACCCTACAATATAAAAATTACAACTTAACAAAGAATAGGGTTTTAAATAAACACCAATTAACATTTATTCCATAACCAGTACTGTCACTTATTTTTTTGACACTACACAAAACACACATTTAAGAGCATTCTTCCTCGACACCTTTAGTACTCAATTAGTTTCCAATTACTGATAACATATCTATTAAGAAACATACAATTGTATATTTCTCAATTTACATGGTCTCCGCATTATCCTAAGCATAGCATAAGCAATTAAACTGAATAGCCAATACGAGAATGAAACTGACATTTTTATCCTTCTATGATCAATATAACTAAAGTTAGAATAAAATGAAGTTTTGTTCTATAAATGTTAATGTTTTCCTGTTCTCTCTCTCCCAATGCTATATTTTAAGCAAAACAAGCATGAACTCATCTTCTTGGACACTCAACTTGCCACGAAGTAACCAGTGAGCCTTCGCTTATAATGGGGACCCATTCAAGCGTCGTACGTACCTTCGTCCTGAAGAAGACTCCACTACATCCTGCAACTCTACGTGTTACGAGAACAACTGCATTCCAACTTTGTTTTTCAACAACGACCACATCTCCAGAATAAGTATTACATTTCAAAGACTTTAAGATTCAAATACAATACTTTGTTTGTATAGGAAATATCTACATGCAAACCAGAAGTAAAAACTTTTAATACAACGTAACACTTTGCTAAGATTAAAAATGCAAACAATTATACTTTGATGAACAACTGAAGCAAGACACACCTTTAACTGAACTGATGATATTGTGTGCATTTGAAAAAAACAAATGCGAACATCAGAACCACTTAAACATTGATTGAGTTTATCTACAAGTTTGAAATAACTCTGGATTACAACGTAATACTACATGCAATTGAAACTGCTTCCGAACTGAACTTGCTGAAATAAAAATGCAGTCTTCATTCCAACACAACAGACGCCGCTTAACATAATGTGCACGAATCCTGCGTGCATGTGTACTCAACCATACTGAAGCCTGCTTGCTTATGAAAATATGTGTTTAAATGTTTTATTCCTGCTTGTGTCTATACTTATAATTCTGGTACCATGATTTCTAACTCCTATATTCTTCTTACTTTTGTGAGCCTTAATAAACATAATAATATGTGTTGAGTTTCTTTTTGCCTGTTATGAGTACTAAAGTAAGCATTTATGATTGATTTGAGATCCTTATATATATATATATATATTAACTTTCAGGGCTGTATTCTGATCACAACACAAATGCCAGTGCGAACGGCGCTTGCCCCCGATTCTATGGTGCATAAATGGAGAGAAGACGTATAGATGTCTTGCGCCGTTATATAGCGCCTGCCATATATGGTATCAATTGTGGTATTAATTGTCGCCAAAATGATTCTGAAGGCACAATGCAGTACCAAATAGACAATTGAGCTGCGTTTCACGCTGAAACCAGGTTTATTTAATGATGCAATCAGGAACTTTAACAATTGAACACACTATAAAAAGCAAAGTAGTCCTAAGTAGCAAATGAGTGCGTTTGGACTGACACAGAAAGAGGAAATCAAAAAAGAAAAGAAAAAAAATAACCTAAAGACAAAAAAAATGACAAAACGTAAGAAACTAAACAATATTATTTGTAAATTAATAATAAATAAATATATTTATTTTTTATTTAATTTATTTTTTAATTTAAAAAATATCCTCTTTTGCAGATACAATGGAGTACTACAGAGTGCTCATGAATGAAAGACAGAACAACATAATTACACGTGTGTGCAAACTATCCCGGTTCAGTTCATCCTTGCAAACTCACAGCTGACAGCTTTGTCTGAGCAGGATGACAGTCTGAACGGCTGGTTGATAGGTGACCATGGATACCTACTTAAACAGTGGCTCATGGCACCGATTTCACATCCCATTACTCTTGCTGAACACAGGTATAACAGAGCCATCACCCATGCTCGAATTGTCATTGAGCGCACATTTGAAATACTGGAAATGCGTTTCAGATGTGCTGATCGCTCAGGTGGAACACTACAGTACAGTCCTCTGGAGGTGTGTAATATGTTTGTGTATTGCACAATATTGCTTTACTGTAGATAATGAATGTTATATTGATACTCCAGAGGATACAACCTCAGAGGGAACATGATGAATCAGCTGCTGCTACTGGTAGACAGGTCAGGGAGGCTGTAATATGTGACTATTTTACTCAGTAGTAAGTATTTTACCCTTTACATGTAGTAATGTCAATGCCATGGAATAATGTACCTTGTATCTCTCGCACTTGTTTCAATGTGTCTTGTAGGATTTTCGAATACTTTTGTTTTATGATATAACCGCGTATAATCATGGATGAGATGCTTGCAATTACTACAATGTCATCCATTGAGAGGAAGGGTATATCAGGTATGTAATATATTATTTTCATTAATGTATCACAAAAGAAACAATGTAGTTAGGCTAAATTGGTTTATTGAAACAAAAAGTATGGTACATACAGCGTGTGGACCTAGTCAGCACATACAAGGACAGGCCATTGGGAGAGAATACATAAACCACACACAGAACCAAAAAAAAAAAAAAAAAAAAAGAAAAGTGGTAAACACACATAAAGCAATAATGTAGGGCACAACTAATAGCCAGGACCAGAAGAAGTGGACAAATGAATGTTAAAAAAATATTAATATAGCAATCCCCTGTGTCGTGAAGTGTGGTTTACATATTCTCTTGGCGAGTGACCTACTACTTGCTGTTCTGGCTTGGTGTTACTGCCGCTCGACACGATCGTCACTTCTACTTGTGCCTGGCCCTGATTGGATAGCAGATTCCCCAACCTACTCAGCATTGATTGGCTGGGCGCTGTCACTGCACCACTAAACGCGATTGCACTGGGTTTTTAATTCCATCAGAATCACACTTTTGGAGAAGCCACTCCCTGCGGGGCAGACGTGATTGACTTTAACCACTGCTTTTGCGGTTGCACTCACAGGGCCCACAATGTTAGTTTATTGACTGGTTAACCTCTCTTGATATTGAAACTGAAAAGCATATTTTTAGAACTTAGCCTCACATTTCTTTTCTATTTTGTTCATAGTTCTTATGATATATGGAATTATGAATATAATTTTATAAGAAACATGTAATATGTGACGGACTGAAACCCTATTTGTATATATAAATATTAATCTCATAATGGAGGTGCCGTCCTGTTTATTAAGAAATTAATATAAACTAATATGTCTGTATATACCAACATAGTGGGGGGTGGCCTAGGATATTGAGGTATCAATGTTAAATCTTATATCTTCATAAATATGCACACCATGTAGCAGAAATCCAAACCCAGGCAGACACACAGTGCTTGCATAAGACTTCTGTCCAAAAACAATAGGATGAATTATTCATTTCATTAGAATAACACTTCTACCACTACTACTAGTAATGATATCAATAATGGTAATATGTTACATTAAACATGTGATTACACTGTAATCGCAGGTGTGGTTACATAGTAATTACATTGTAAATACTGAACCGCATGTGTAAATTCAGTGTAGATGAAATAAAAGTAGCAACTAAATATATATATATATATATATATATATATATATATATATATATATATATACATATATATATATATATTTCATTTTGTAATTAATCTTGTAATTACTGCGTTAATACATTGCTACATAATGTAAAGTGCTAACACAAAATTAATAATAATAATAATAATAATAATAATAATAATAATAATAATAATAATAATAATAATAATACGCTTAAATACTTACTAAATGCATGTCCAGTAACTAGCTTTACTTCAGTTATTTACATATGCATGTGCTCCCTTGTCAATAAAAAGCCTATTAGACACAAATTCTATACTTTGTCCTGCATGAAGAAATATGCTGATTTTCTGAAGGCTTGGTACCAATATGATATTTACATCTGATCAGCTGAAACCGTTGAGACAATTATTCTCAATTGACATTCGTCCAGAAGATCAAAATAACAAATAGGATCTAATTCTGTGTCAGCAGTCACACAAGCCATGCCTCTATTTATAATGAAATGCCACTTTCGCATGTGAGTGATGATATGAGCTCAACCCGGAGCACCAGTGCATCAATCATTTGAAATGAACAGCTGCAGTTTACCTGTAAAAACAGTGATCAGAGAGGCAGGAACATCATGCAGCCTCACCTTTCTCCTCAGGAATACACTGTAGAGGCATGCCAGTTGTGTCACTGGTTTAGGAATGAGACAGAAGTTATTTTAAATGGAATCTGCCACGGCAAAATCTATGAGACACTTTGGGGAGAATAATATACACTGACCAAAATAAAAAAAACAAAATGTATAAATTAAACAGTAAGGTTAAAAATTCTTCTTGCCTGCAAAGTACACACATTGATCTGGTCAGGAGATGTGTCAGGTGATCCACAAGACACATATAAGTTGGGTACAATTATTTAGCAATACTAATGGGAAAGCAGAAGGGCTCTTTCACTGGTTGTAAATGTTTTGGCCAGGTTGCAATTCAGAATGTTCAGATTATTTTATTAATGTTATTAGTTGTTAGAATTAATACAGCAAAAAAGATGAGTTGGTACTCTGTTTTGTACTGCGCAGCTAATGCTACTGTAGCTTTAACTGGAAGGCCTTACGCACTGTGACGTGGCTGCTAAACTGTTTTGAGTTAGGTTGTGTCTTGGAACTAGGGAGAGAGATCGTTACCACAGGGTACTCTGAGCAACTGTCTTTCAGTTATGTATAATAATGCTGTAACCAAAAGCAACAAACAAGAGAACATTCAAAGAGGAGGTTAAATGTCTAAGAGATACAAATGGCAAATTCATAGACGAAGAAAAAAATAGCAAATATGTAAAATTATTACTTTTCACAAGTTTTTACAAAGGAGAGTACGGACAACATGACCCACATGTCGACCTGTTCCTATCCAGTTTTAAATAACTTTAGCATAACAGAGGCAGAAGTGTTAAAGGGACTAGGAGCTCTTAAAATGTGGCAGCAGTGTGGAGTTGTGGTTAGGGCTCTGGGTTCTTGACCGGAGGGTCGTGGGTTCAATCCCAGGTGGGGGACACTGCTGCTGTACCCTTGAGCAAGGTACTTTACATAGATTGCTCCAGTAAAAACCCAATTGTATAAATGGGTGATTGTATGTAAAAACAATGTGATATCTTGTAACAATTGTAAGTAGCCCTGGATAAGGGCGTCTGCTAAGAACTAAATAATAATAATAATAATAATAATAAAGGATGTCTTCCCCGAATGGTCTAGACGTGGTACTGGAGGCTCTCACTAAGGCCCCGTTTGAGCCCAGAGATACCATAGAGCTGAACTATCTCTGTATGAAGACAGCCTTTCTGTTAGCTATCACCTCCGCTAAGCGGGTCAGTGAACTGTCAGTGCACAGTTCCTGTATGTGTATTTGGGACAATGGAAACAGGGTGTCATTGTGTACAAACCCTGCTTTCTTCCTCAAGGTGATTACAGCTTTTCACTTAAATCAGTCAGTCCTCTGCCTGGTTCAAGCATTGAGATGGTATGTGGATAGAATAGGAGCACTGCGTCAGTCTGACCAGCTCTTCTGTCACAGTGAACGGACCCGAGGTCAAGCCCTCTCTAAACAGCGACTGTCCCATTGGATTGTGGACACGGTTTCAACCCCACCTGGGAGGGTGGCCGCGCACTCTACCAGAGGTGTGGCTACGTCATGGGCCCTCTTTAGAGGTGCCTTGTTGACCGATATTTGAATTGCGGCTAGCTGGGCTACTCCGCATACATTTACCAGGTTCTACCGACAAAGTCGTAGATCCCTCTATGCCTTCGATAGGCACCAGGGTCCTTGAGGTTGCACGCTCACACCACCAACACTAGATGGCGGTAGAGAGATGTCCCTCAGATGCTGTCCGCTCATTCTCCCTCACGACGGCTCTGGTATACGTTCCCAAAATTATGGTTTGGCGGACATCTTCGAATTGAAAGGGAACGATAGGTTACGGATGTAACCCCGGTTCCCTGAATGACTGCCAATTTTCCGAGGTAGCATCACTCGCATTCGCGGGTTCAATGCAAAAGAGACAGAGATTTCCGTGCAGTGACAATTTATTGCCTCGGGAGGCGGGACCGAGGACGTCACTCCATGGAGGGGCCTATCGGCAGCTTTGATATAAAATGCTCAGCAAATACATGACAAGCAGGCATATCCCAAAAGTATGGTTTGGCGGTCATTTTCTCTTTCAGGGAACCAGGGTTACATAACCTCTCATTATTTGGGAAAGGGTTACAGAAAAGTATGCTGAAAGGACAGACAACGTTTTTGGCGATTCAAATTCAGACCTGAAAATTACAGTTTTTTGACCTGCACCCAAACAGCAAACCGTAAAAACGTTCACATTCCAACCCGAATCCGACCTGACTTTTGCGGGTCACCCCCGGGTACCCGACCCGATGCAGGACTCTAGCATAAGGCCCCTGTTTTTTGATTGAGGACGTTAAAAACCACAATGTTTAAGCAACTGCAATAAAAAAAATAACATCATAAAAGGGAATAGGACAGTAAAAAAAAAAAAAAAAAGTTAAAAATGTAATTTAAAGTTACTTCCTCTTTAATTAAAAATTATTCTTTGGTATTCTTGGAAATAACTGAAAGAGAACAGCTGTCAAGCAGTCATTTCAGCAATGAAGAACACAGCTTGTCGTGTAAGATTGCTGACATGTGTCAGTTTTACTCCAGTACATTAAAACCTGAGATTTACAGTTGTGCAAGTATGTAAAGTCAGACTCTTCAGTGTTGACAGTTCCTGTGAAACAGTCATTAAAATGCCTCTGGCTGACTCCTCAGCAGATACCCCGAGGTGAAGTTGAGAGGGCCGAGAAAATGAAAGGAAATTGAACGTGTTAGCACACAAAAGATGTGTATTGTTTGAAGAACTGGCCTTGCAAATCTAATTCCCATAAAAGTGTTTGCTGTCTGTGCAGTTATATCATGGAGCCCCTTTTATACTCTTAGGGATTTGTATTAATAGAGGAAGAAGTTCAGCACTGCATATGGAATCAGCCATCTTATGGTTTTAACATTAATGGCTGGTTTTGCAGGCACTTATTAGAAGTAATCTTAGACTACCTAATATTAACACAGTGTAGTGAAACCAGTTTCAACCATTAACTTCAATTTCATACTGAAATAGGATTTGTTGTTTGTGGTCCTCCACAGCCTTCTGAGCTCTCTACTTTTCCAGATAGTGCACCAGTTTGTTTGTTTTCATTCTCAAAAGATTTGGATTTAAGGACAAACAATTCCTCCCCCCGTTAAAATATTTTTGGCAGATGGTTGTATTGTAAAAAAGTTGTTTACAGCTCAGAAATCAAAAACTTTTTTTGAAAAAGGGATTACCTTTCTTTCCATTTTTTGTTTTTTTAAAACTGATAACATTTTACTGGAAACCCCTTCACTCCTAATTCATAGAGTAATAGCCAGTAACAGTTGGTGCTTGGTCAACACAATAAAAAGATACTATAACGACCCTGGCGATGGCATCCTACTGAACCATTGTTTGTCTTGTTTTGTCATGTCTTGCTTAGTGTTACGTGTATTGTGAGGGTATGGGGCATGCTGTTAGTAAGGGATTGTGTGTGTGTGTGTGTGTGTGTGTGTGTGTGTGCGTGTGTGTGTGCGTGTGAGAGAGAGATTGTCGCCTGCTGCCTAGGGATGCACCATTTGGAATCATTCTTTGCTACTCTCCAGAAATGGCAGGAGCTGGAGGGTCGTGGGAAATGGATCCGACTGGTTGATCCGGGTGGTGGGCGGGGCCTCCCGTGGTTATAAAGAGGGAGAGCAAGTCAACGCAGAGAGAACGCGTGCAGACTTCGACTTGATTGGTTGCTGTGAGACTGTGAAACAATAAGAACCAGAGAGTGAGTCTGTGGAGTGGGAGAGAGAGAAACTGAGCATGTTTGAGAGACAAGAAGATACCAGAGAGCGAGGGAGAGTGACTAGACGATCGAGAAGTTGTTAATATTAGGAGTTTATTATTTTGGCGTGAACCCCAGCCCAAACAAGGATTTGTTGTTCCACCAGTTGATCAAACAAAAATAAACTGGTCAGATTTTGGAATTCCACCTAGTCTCCCTGAGTCTTGTTTCACCCCAAAAGAAGAAGAAACGTTACAAAATCATTCGGCATTAACAAGGTTAGGCAGCAGGTCTGTGCTAGGTTAGCCTATGTATTAAATCTGTCTAACGCAGCACCTGACAAGTGGGTGTATGTACAGTATTAATGAGTGTTTTGACTCCAAATTAGATTTTAATTAGATTCACTTTGATGCACAGGAGAGAGGTGGGGCACCTATAAATGTATTATAAAATTGGGTATGTTTAATACTATCCTGATTGGTCAAAACAGGTCATATGGGGGTGTTGATATTACAACAAATCACCATGGGTCGGCACTTCTTTTTAAAAAAGGCCAAATCACTGGTAGATATCCATACATCACTAGAATTTTGAAAAAAATAAAAATAAAGGCAGACATACTGGAATTTATTGCAATAAACACGACGAGATTTATGTAAATGTTGACCTTTTGGGAAACCGAAGTGTACAAACTCGCCATTCTGATCGTATTGCTGCTTCTCCCTGAACTATCCAATTCTGAAAAGAAATATTTTAAAATATATATCTTAAACTTTTTAAAAAATATTTTGATCGCTATTAAAGGAGACTTTGGTGGTTAAATGTATGCTTTGTTGCCGCTGCCCCTGTCTCTGTACGTTCTTCTCTGGTCGGTTGCATCTCCTGCCCTGCCTGCTGCCACAGGTCCCACCCCCTGCACAGCTGTGTGGTCTGATGGATGCAGAGTATTTAAATTAATCTTGACAATTCCTGCAGTACCTTTCTCTCCAGATAAATGTGTCCGGGTACAATGGTATCATCTCTTCTGCTGTGCCTGGCATTGTTTTAAATTGTTTCTTAACACTGGCCCAGTAATTCTCCATGTTGTCCAGCCGTAAACTGCAAAGTCAGTTTGATAAGTAACCGGGTATTCAATGAAAATAACGTCTCATACTGTGAAGTGGTAGCACAAATCAGGTCTGGATACCCCACTACCCCGGAAAACAAAGGACAATTTAAAATAAAATTAAAACTAATTAAAAAAAACTCCTCGTGACTTGCAACGGATCCGGTGCGTGGTGATATTAGAGTATATCGCACACCTTGTCGTGCCTTATTGCTTACGTAACCTATGCGAATTAACAAATGACAAACAGGACAGTTATTATTCCTCTCGAACAGTTAATAAGAAAAAATATTAATGCAACATGTACACACACAAAGAAATTACAGCAGCTGTTTAACATTACATTCTCACTGTCCTGCAATAGTCACATTTCATTTATGCATTTATAAAAGTATATACTGTATAGTATCAATATGCGTTTAATTTTTGTATGTATTAACGCACAAACACTACAGCAATAAAATACATTATCGATTATTATTATTATTATTATTATTATTATTATTATAGAATTGTTTTATTTACTCATCAGTAATCTACTGGGACATTCATATTTTTAGCTTGCTTAAGCGCTGGCCCTTGTCTTCTATCCATTATCTTCGGTACTAAATAAAGGCCATTGCTAAGATGCACTGGATAGAAAAAGGTAAGTGAGAAAGTAAGCCTAAGAAGACCAGACAATGTCATATTCTAAGTGTCAGGAACCAAAGCTGAACACAGCTCATGGCCCTACTATTTTTAACACCTCTGCTCTTGATATGAAAAGTGTGTATAATTGTGATATTCCGGAGCTCCACTGGCACACACGCACGCGGACATCTCTTGCTGGGGCGTCCATCATTTCTTGCCAGTCTCGTCTATTAACAAGCACTATCATCCCATCTCAGGGTGACAGCTGCAACACTTACTCCACCGCAATAAACAGCTAAATGAGGCGCACAGCAATTTCACATGTCACCAGGGCCCCCAGCACGACTGGCTGCACAGCTTGATGCATAAATTCATAACGCTGTTGCATATGATGGAGTATGCCTGGCTGAGAGGTGATGGATAGCATGGTGGCTAAAAATGGCCATCACCTTGACTCTGTCAGGACATTTTTCTCCAACCAGTCCCATTAATTTCACTGTGTACAGAGCAATTCCTCCAGCAACACATGCTTTTTTATTACTGTTTATTTAACACACAGATGTACTATTAAGGCGCTTAGTGACAGTAAAAATCTACTAAGCCCAACTTGATGTTTATAGAATTAAATCAACATATGAAATATGATGCTGCTGTTTGCACCATAACACTGCTTTGAATTCATTTCAGTGATTGTTTCTAACAAAGTTAAACCGATCACTGTCATAAAAAAAGAAACTTTGCATTTTTATTCCATTAAATATCTGCGTGACAAGAGCATGTAGCTCATTTGCAAACAAGCATGCGCCACTGAGTCTTTCATAAAAATGGTGGAATGGAAACTCAGTAATATTAATACAATATTTTGATAATGCAGCAAATTAAATTACACAACACCCATTTTTATCTGATTCCTAGCCTATATGATATGTGTGCATTATTATTACTATTGTTCCCCAGAATAGTTCCTTAACATTTTTTAAAGAAAAGTTTATTTTTGATTCCCAAAACAAGCATAAGGTATACATATATATATAGACAGACAGTTCAATGAGACGTTTCTTTGTTAAAGCCTAACACTGTACATGTTATAATATCAATTCATGTACAGTGTTGGCAGCAAATATTACAGTATGTCTGGGAGGCTGTTTTTAGATTGAAGAGAATGCATACTTGTGGGTTCTCTCTGTTTAATGGATTGATAAGAAGAATGTTTTTATTGTAGTTTTGATACAAGAAAGCAAAGTTTCTGCATTATTCCAAATGTAGCAAATCGAAACAAAACATGAACTTGTATTTCTCTCTCCCCTAATTCTATGCACAGTACATTCAAGACAGCACCTACTTTGCTTCCAAAACTAGGGCAAGAATCCCGGAGGCCATGGGCGCCGCACTGGATGTCCCTGTGAAGTGTGTAACACAGCCCTCATCTACATTAGTAGTAGTCACCTGCACAAGACAAATAGAAAGACACACAGAATTAATGAGGCAAACTCATAGGATGCAACAGGCATTAATCTCTATCATGCAATGAAATGGATGCCAATGGAAGTATTTGAATGAAAATATAAGTAGGGAAAAGCCCTAGGCAATTAATAATTGATATAGTTGTCATCATTAGTTCCTCAGATATGAAAACAAGTAGAGCTGCTTTAATTTCTATTTTCTACTAATATTTGTAGAAAATAGAAATTAGTAGTACAGCCCAATACAAGTTAAAGGGATATCTACATTCACTTAATATTTAATTTATTTTCTGTTATTTATATCCTGTTATTTGTGAAATTATCTATCGTTGTTTTTGCTTACAACATTATTTGCCATGCTTACTAACTATTCCAGCAACAACAACAAAAAAAAAATGAAATGCTTCTCAAAAGAATCCTTCAGTGAGTTGGGGAAGCACATCAGTGTTGCACAGGCTTCAGTGCATAATGCCTTACCTATGGGCTGCAGTGCACAGTGCAACACTAATATACTTCCCCACCTTACTGTACTTAAAAAAAAAAAAAAAAAAACCTTGAGGAGACATTTTAGCAGCATTTTTTGTTGGAACGTAAGCTTGACAAAAACATCTAAGCAGAAAGTACAATAGAGAACAGTAGATTGAACTTACTAAGGGAAGACCTTCTCCACCTCCATAGATAGCTCCAGTGAGCGTGACAGCCATGACTGCTGGGCAGGGCTCCCCAAAGAAGGCCGGGAGACCATAATGGGTAATGGCTCCAATAGCAATAGTATAGATACTATTGACATAACCATCTGCTCCACAGTGATCATTCATCATCCCTCCATTGCCAGAAGCCCAGACAAAGATGCTGCCTTTTCCCTTCCGACCCTGCAGGTGGAAATGGAGGAGGCTATTAAACAGTTGGTTTCATGGTACAGTATTGTATCCCATTGAACACTCAAATTCTGATTTATTTAAGACACAAAAAAATATTTATGGACATTTAAAGTTAACTTCTACCTTATCCACCAAAAGATGATTCTGTATGTTCCTTCACATGATAGATAGATAGATAGATAGATAGATAGATAGATAGATAGCTATTGGCTGATTGACTTTAAATTAAGCTTTTAATAGACCACCATAATGAAATTCTGTGAAGACACACTTTATTAGTGCATAAAAAATACCTTCTCTGAGCCCATTCGTAGTGCTTTGGCAGTGAGTTTTCCAGGGCCAGCCATCTTCTTTCCATTGTCCTTAGGTCCCCAGCAGCAGGTGTAAATATCAATGAAGTGATTGTTGTAAGTGAGAGATGTAGCTTCCATTGAATCAGTCACAGCGCCGTCCAACAAGCGGATTCCTTAATACAACAAATTGTGTTGGATGTCGAAATGTGAGGCATTTACAAACCCAAAAGTTTTATTAAAGACACATCGGGAATTTATACAATTGTGAACTAATTTGGGTGTGCATAAGTGATTAGTTTTAGTAGTATAGTTCATTTCACAGAGGCTTATCTTGGAAAATGCAACTGACTGATGATCTATTCTAACAACAGCTGTGACAGTAACAAACACAAGATAGGTGTAGGAGTCTATTTTGGACAACAGGTGCAGTGAAGTATATGGAGACCAGTCATCCATTAGCTATTGCATTTTCACAACATTTGCACAAGATGCACAGCAGCTCCACATAAGACCAAAGACATGACACCATCTACCAGAAACTGCTTCAGCACTACCAAGGTGAAGAGCTGGTTGTGGATTCATGCAGCGAAAAAGACTCCTGGATCATCTTCA
Organism: Acipenser ruthenus; assembly: GCF_902713425.1. Classification (NCBI taxonomy): domain Eukaryota; kingdom Metazoa; phylum Chordata; class Actinopteri; order Acipenseriformes; family Acipenseridae; genus Acipenser; species Acipenser ruthenus. The sequence continues at coordinate 79,415,703 of NC_081193.1, read as the reverse complement.
ACTCCATGAGTACCTACACACCACTAAGGCGGGCTCATACAGTTCCAGCTTTCTGTGTTGATGTTGCTTTCTTGTCTTTGAATGGCGCATGGGGCAGAGTCCGACACTGTTTTTTTTAGCTTGACTAGGGTTTCACTAATTGGCATCGTCGTTGTAGAAAGAAGGTATTTATATTAACTATCCATAAAATTAGTCTAAGGACATTTTTAAATCGAAGATTTTCTAGGAGCAGTCGTACATTTGTTTCAGTTTGGTTTGGTAATGAGAAAGGTATTCCAGGAGCCTCCTAAAGGAAAGACTTTTGTGTGCTGGCTGATTTGACGTGATCTGTGTATGTGTTGAAGCGCTGTAGATGGCCCTGGAAAAGGAGATGTCTCAATACTGATGTGTCCATATCTCCAGGAGCCACAGATGTTCCTTGAGTATTTACTATATCACCGGACAGATCAGCAACCTGCGGTTGAAGGGGAGGGGTTCTATTGCAATAAGTCAGCTTGCCAAACCTGGCTTTATAGTTTCATCCCTTACACCAAGTGTTCTATCATTCTCTCAAGCAAGATGCTCTAACATGTCTGAAATACTGCAGGCATTCCAAACAATTTTAAGCGCATCAGAAATTGGTTAATTCTAAGAATGTCCAGACTAAAATTGGTTAATGCTAGAATTATCCTGCAAATTCTACTAGCTAATTCAAGAATTAACTGTACGAATCTATAAATATAAATCTGAATATGTTTGTTCCCACTGTACAGTGCATACACAGAACAAAAACAGTTAAGATATTCACATACAAATTCTACTACTTACCACCAATTTTGGAGTGGAAGGCAATACCCACACCACAAAACGAATTGTTTGCTTCCATTGCAATTTCACCAGCACACCTGGTTCCATGTCTATGTGAGAAACAATATTACTTACAGGAGTGGAACACACTTTCTCTTTCACTTTAAATACCAGCATAGTACACAAGAAAAACACTCACACTGTTAATCTGTCACAAAGGTTTTTGTTTTTATCTTTGAGTATGCTTATCATGCAGAATTTATCATATCCCAAATGATACAGTTTTTACAAAACTTGTGTTATACAGAACAACATTTTCATGAATATCATACCCATTTAATAAATAAAAAGAATCTTGGCCCACCAAATTAATATGATGTATCCACACCGTATTTCTTGATATGAAGATACATTTCTATACTTTTCACTGGTGTGACTAAAAATGTAGGTGCTATACAACACCTAAAGTAGTTGTATTCAGTCAACAGAACCTAATGCAATGTGGCTACATTTAAACATCTACCTATTTTGTGGAGACAGAAGCCGGACTGAGATGCTCAGAGAGAAAGACTAGAAAGCCACAAGTGGAGGAGCAGAGGAAGGAGAATTATGCTGCAATAAATAAAAAAAAGAATAGTTTATATGCTTTGCCCACCATTGTTTTAGTATAGGAGAGAAAGGACCACAGAACAAGAAATGATGATCAAGGTTGGTTTCTTCACCCAGCCACCAGTGTTACATTATTAGCATGAATGCAGCATACTGTAAGTATTACTGTGCAGTATATTTCAAGATATAGGGATGACAATGGTATAGGTTCACTTTGTATAATTTTCTGTTTCAGTCATCATATCTTGGTGAGTTTTTTAAACTCAAAAGTGTAAAGCATCCCTGTGGCCTCAGTAGAGTTCTAAGAATCCTGTCTAACCTCCAAGTACGTCTGATACACCAGTGTAACCATGAACCTATTCCCCTGCAACACTCCTTGTGAATGTAAGAAACACAATGTAAGAAACTGTATTTCAACACTATATATTCATTTAATGGTTTGATTTATTATTTTAAAGTTTTTTTTTCCTCGTTAGATTTAGATTTTTTATTTGTATTATTGTTATTGTCTACCTCTTTAACCCTTTGCGGTCCTATGTCGGACCAGGTCTGACATTACAATTTTCCCTTTCCGGTCTGATCAAAAAGATGTAAAACACAGGTCTCTAGTCGTTTTTTCTCCGGAAAAAGCTGAGAAAACCATTCAATGGCCGAGTGAGATCGATAGGAGCCGAGAGAAGATGAAAAAAAAGGGTTGATCTGAGCAATACACATAGCCCCGGCACCACAGAGATAACACAGACATAAACAAACAAGATAGCTGCTTCTGCATCCAGCGCTCAAAGAATATCACAGACATTTGCAGAGCTTTTTGAGATGTTATAGTAATAAAATAATGACTTGGATCACATTATTGAGATGTGTTGAATAAATGGACCGCAAAGGGTCATTCAGCACCACCAAATATGAAAAAGTTATTAAATGCTAGATCTCTCATCCTAAGTTATACAGTGTGATCTCAGTCAGATGCTTAGTTGTTATAAGAAGTGAAATTCCCACAGTACAGCGGAGACATAGACTGGAGGCAAAGGAAGAGAATGGTGTAGAGTTAACCATTCAGTAATGATCATTCATATTTACTATTAAGCTTTTCAGAGCTTCTAGAATCGAGTTATTGCATTCTATAACAGCAGCAAGCAGAAGTACTGTAGAATAGATTCTGAGTGCATTATGGGGATTTATAGAACTTCTACCTGAAGACAAAAAACACTGTGGGGGAAATCCACAAAGTGAAAAAAAACTAATTAAAGTTATAAAACGGAGGCTATTCTTAAATTGTTTATTTCTAGATATGTAAAATTAAAAAGTGTTTTTTGATTTTCAGTCTAATGACCGAATTGAGTAAACCGCTTTGTGAATTTCCTACTTATATATATATATACCAAGAAATAAAATCCAGTGGTACGGCACTTATATGTTTGTTGTAAAGCCGTACAGTGATCAATAACAGGGCCAAGCGCTACTCTACCCGCTGTTTCTGTTGTTAACATCCCATGGTAAACTTGGTAAATTTGTGCTTGTAATAGCAATTTTATATTTTACTTTGAGTGCACAAGGGACGGAGCACAGAAGAGAATTGTGTGAGAATCAGGCATTTTGATTGGCTAAGAGGGATTTATTAATATATAATAAAATGTATAGCCCACTATTAATTTCCAAATGGGTTTAAGAATGTTCCAGCTACATTTTCAAATTGAATTAATCTTATAATTACCCATTCCTTTGATTATTTGGTGGCATAGGATCATGGGACAAGCCGTGCGAACCACGCAGATCAAAGCTGGCATAGTATTCCTGACATGAAACAAAAAAGATAAACATGTGAGTATCTAGGATTCTATAGTTCTATTCTTTTTTATTGTCCATGCACTATTGTAAACCCCCCTCCCTGGAGGTCATTCAAGACAACTGTCAATCTGTCAGCAACCCAGACCCAAAAAAATCAAAACCACGTCTATGTTCGGAAAGGCCTCAGGCAGTTTATAGAGAAGTCATCCGAACACAAAATAATGAGGAGTGGTAAACGTTAAAAGGTTTCATTGCTTTACTTTTACACAGGGATGCCCATGAGTGCAGTTGTTCGGGGACCTGTGAAAAGAAAACAACCAACAACTCACCAAAAAGCACTTCATAGTAACTACATCCCATTCAAACTCACTGCAACGGTCGAACTGCAATCAGATCATGTGACCTACACCAAAGCTACCAGGATGCAGAAGTTGATTTATAGCATTTTTATGGAAATGTTTACATATCCTGAACTAACAGAAAGAAGTGAAGAATCAAATGATTCTCAGCACAATAAAAGAGGTGCCAGTAATAATGTTAATAAAGGTAATATAAGGATTTTAAAATCATGGTTAGCACTGTTAATAAATAATGTATTACTTGGTCTCAGATTGCAGTTAACCTCAAGCAGTAAATGCAGTACTTAGACATACCATACAGTATTCATTGATAAACTTGGTTCCACTAAGCATTTCACTGCGACCACTGGTTTTATTGGTACAGATATAGAATAGCTAGTATATAGCCAGCTCATCCCTGGAGGCACGAAGAATTTTCAATAGATCAGACAGCACTGCAATTAGCAATTTTTAAACAATGAAAAATCCATATCATTAGCATATTTTCTTCATTGTATTAAGTGGTTGGATCACGAATGCTTTCTCACTTACACAAAGTCCAGCAGATAAATCAAACATTCTGCGCTGGCTTGTTATTCGTGAAGTGGTACCGATGAAGACAAAGAGGACTGGCACGGCGGTTTCTTTCTTAAATCATGTTTTAAAAAAAATAACAGACAGGTATCAAGAAGTACCTTTTTGTAATCACAAAAAAACACGGAACAGTTAAACTGATAAAAATACACTTCTATTTCTCTATAAATAAAATATTCCTTTAAAAATGATAGCTAATATTTCACGGGCGGGAGCTAGGGCTGTGTGAAGAATATAGGTTAGTATTTAGAGGCTTAGCCTCGAGGGAATGATGATGGCCTGCGGGCCAGGAGTGCTTGTTTTGAACTGTGAGTGGCCTGTTGGCCAGGGAAGGTTTGAGCTGTTAGTGGCCTGCGGGCCAGGGCAAAGGACGGGGTCCGGACTTTATACCGCAAGAACCTCCCCATGGGCCCCCGGGACCCCCTGAAAAAACAGATAAATCCTCTGACTCTGCGGAGAATCCTGGAGGCACTGCCTCATGGACCAGGCCATGCCCCCAGAGGACGGAAAAGTTCATAACCTGGAAAGAAGGAAGGAAAGAGAATCCCTGTCTCCAGGAGCCACCCTCAAAGAGGTGAGGCGAGTCCTCCAAGGCCAGGCACTGGAGTGCGCCCGCAGGGGTAAGTGAAGGATAGAGTTTTGTTAGTATTTGGACTTTAGTACTTAAGGATTATAGATGACTACAGCTCTTACTGGTACAGTGGGAGAGAAACAAGAGTCTCTGGTTGAGACTAGAAAATAGTGCATGAGCTGCAAAAGAACAGTGTGGTTAGTGAAACAGGCTATGTGAAACCCTCCACTCGGTGGAGAGGAAAAACACCCTCTGGTGGTAAGGGTGCCCCCACTCCGAGCATACTAGCAATTGATTGGTGAGCTGCTGAGATGTATAGAAGAGAACGAATGTAGGAGTGGACTGCTGCTGATGACCAGCGACCCATAGTTTTTATAAGGTGATGACTAACATTGGCTTTTGCTGCTGATGAGGCTACGCCGATCCTAAATGAGCGTGGGGTATAGAACTGGGGAGAGAGACCCGCTTTGGAGATAAGAGAAGAATGGTGAGTTGAGAACCAGTGTCTTGTAATGACATTACGGGAACGATCGATAAACAGGATCTAGGGGACTGAAGGGTTTTTTGACGGATAGGAACTTGGACAGGAAAGAGTAATGGCAGAGAGGGGAGTTTATCTTGGATAATTGAATAAATTGTCCTTGACAAAGCTGGATGGTCTTGGATGAGCGAAGGAGCAGAATAAAATGATTATCAGGAATTACTGAAAGATCACAAGAATGAATACCTATGGCTGGGAAACTGGATAGTGACGGTACTGTGAATTCTGCACTTCTTATATATCCGAGGAAAGCTGTCAGGCACATAGATTCCATCGCCAAGCCATCAAATGGGTTGAAACATCCTGAGCGCAAGATTGAAATTAATTGGGAAAGGACGTCTGTACATATGGGTAGTCTGGTTGGAGATGAAGGGGGAAGGCTCTTGGAAATTCCTCTGAGTGTGACGCACACTGCGGGGATGGAAAGAAGTGTCGGTGAGGGGATGAACAAGCTACGATAATGAAATTGGATACCTGAGATGTAGGATTTTATGGATGCTGGCGAAAGATGAAGAATGTCTCGTGCGTGGATGATGAATGCTACAATCCAATTTTCATTAAATGGGGTAGGTGATATTCAGTTCTGGGCACAGAATGCAGAGAATGACGACGAACCTGTAGCATAGGTGGACCTGGTAGATGGAGAGAGGGCTGTTGACATGTATTCTCTTGCAGATGAGAGTAGATTGGTGAGCGATGCATTTAGTTGAATATAAGATGGTGGAACTGGGGGACATGAAGAGGGATTGGAGCTGTTGAAGGAACCAGACTGCAAAACTTGGTGATCTGTAAACGAGATAAAGCATCTGCTGCGTTTTGAAAATACCTGGAAGATGACGAGCTTGAATTATGAAGTTGTAAGAAACTGAAATCCATATGAGACGGCAGAGAAGTTGCATGATGAGGGGGGAGGAGTATCTGCCTTTATTGATGATATGCACAATAGATTGATTGTCGCTGAAAAATAAAATTGATTTCCTAGACCAGGAGCACCCCCAGAGGTGAGCTGCTGCGATGATAGCGTAGATTTCGAAGAGAGCTGATGATTTGAGATGCGTGGAAAGATTTTGAATTTCATGAGGCCAGCTGTCGTAGAACCATTCATTGCCTTGGACACCTCCGAATCCTAGGGAAGAAGCATCGGTATACAGACATAAATCATGAGGGGCAGAGATGAAGTCATCGTAGAATAGCGAAAGTCCGTTCCAGTGTTACAGAAGAGTAGACCACATTTGATGTCTTTTCTGGCTTCTGGGGAGATTTTGATATGGGAATCCAGGTTTTATTGCTGTTGAGGAAAGGGCGAGAAGGCGAGAAAAGAAAGTCCTGCCTTTAGGAATAATACGGATTCCATAGTTGAAATGGCCCAGTAGAGACAGGTTGCGCTTAGAGATTGATTTTGATGCTTGAAATTTATTGATGAGATGGCAAATGTGGGCTATTTTATCAGAAGGAAGGCTGGCTTCGAATTTAACTGTATCTAAAGTGATTCCAAGAAACTCGAGTCAGGAAACTGGACCAATAGTTTTATCTTCTGAAAGTGGGACTCCTAGAGAAGAAAACAGGGCTTGAGGACTGGAAATTGCTTGAGCTGGAGGGTCTGAGGGGGGATATAAGGAGAAAATCATCGAGGAGCTGGAGCAGGAAGGGCATCCGATATGAGTTAAGAAGAATCCAGTAGAGCACTTCGGAGAGAGAATCAAAAAATTTTGGGCTGCTATATATGTATATAATTTTTTCTATGTTTGTGTGTGTCATGTTTAGTGTATTATTTTTGGACTGAACCCCGTGGTTTAACTGAGTGATACATATTGGTGTGTAGAGCTAGTTATTATTATTTAAGAGTTGCGAGCATGCAACCCAGCCAAATAAAGAGCTGCTTTTCACAGTGAACTGTCTTGTGTCTGTTATTACTGAGCACTGCATCACCTCTACACCTGCGCACTGCAAACCACTTTGCCACAGGTATCTATTGTAACAATATGTAAAATCCCCCATTAACAACCCAACAGCAAAATGAAATCAAAATGCTACCTATGCCCAGAACTGCATAAAACGTAAAAGTAAATGCAGTTTAGCAAAAGATAAAAAAAAAGCAATAACACAGTTTCCAGAAGTAAAACAGTACCCAAAGTCAGTATTCAAAATTGCAGAATATAGTGCTAGATAATGCCCTAATCCAAGAAAAAAGAAAAACAAAAAGGAAAACTGTGGTCTGTGACGGATAATCAAAAAAATTGTAACATTGAAGAGATGGGCTTTGTATCAGAAAACTGGTGACGGAGTCGGAAATCGTGTGTGACGGGTAAGTGCATTAATTTGTTACTTATATGGGAATTGATTTGTTTCTTAATATAAGGATGTTAAAACGCGACTGACATGTATCTGAATAATAAAGTTTGATTCTCAACCCCTATAAAAGTTTAACACAGTAAATTTGCACGGTAATTTTGTAGTTTCCCCGTGCTTTTTCCATGAAATATGCTTTACCATATTTCTCTTGCAATGCTATGCCTGCGCAATGTTATTTTACATTTTTATATTCTTTTATAAGGGAAAAAATATAACAAAGACGATTGAACCATTCAGAAGGCTTTCAGTATGGCCAAGGCAGAATGTGAAGGATCTGAATGGGCTGTAAAGAGGACAGTAAGAGACACAAGAAGCTGCATGTATCCAGATGCTGTTCAGAAGAGTAGAGGTCAGTTATCATCTTCCAGTTCACAGGGGGTGAGGCTCTTGGTGAGGGCAGTCAGGGGAGGGTGTTGCAGTATGTTGACCTTGTACACCAGCAGAAGGATAGACGAGGAAGTTAGTGGGAGGAGAGTGTGACAGTCAGGCAGTAGGATGAGATGGAGTAGCTGACTAGGTAGTAACCCAGCTCAATAATGTATGGAGCCACCTGTCGTGTGCTGTGCCCAGTTGTTGATCCCAATGAAGCCCCCCTTAGACCTTCCACTGAAATAGTGCCTTTAGCTTTGAAGATCTAGTTCAATGCCACCCATTATAATCCACCGATATACTGTATACCTTCCAATTTTAAGCATTCTGTTTCTTGTTGAGCTCCATCAATCTTGGCTTGATTCTCAAAGCTATTTACTCCAAATTGTCATTAGCACATGTATTTCAGAATGAAAAAAAACACACCCAATAAACATACCAAAACAGGCAGACAAAATCCTTTTGGGGCTTGTAAGGAACTTAGGTTGTTTAGTATGCATTTTAGGATTGTTATAGGTCTTTCAGAAAATTGCATTTGCTTATTTGGAGTAAATAACTTAGTAAAGAATCTGCCCCCCATAAGACAGTTTTCTATGTAAAAGTGCTCAGTAATACATACATTTGCCAAAATCAATAAATAAGTACTCACAAAATTTGTCTCCAGGTCTGTGTTGGTATGATCCACCCCTGGAAAGAAAATAACTGTGGTTAATTTCTAATACATATATGCAGACTGTGTCACCTGGAAATACAGGTGACACACAAAATGAGACAGTGTGACAAACATGTCTCAGGTCATGTGATTGACCACAGTATATAAGGTATAGAAAAGTCAGCTGTAGGTTAGTTAGCAAAAAATAAATAGGTAGAAGTTCTCTTTCATGAATGGCAAACATAATAGACTTACGCTGGTCGATACCTGGGTAGTGCACAATCTGTATCGATTGAGCAGGTTACGAAGGACAGTTACGCTTGAGTGTGTAATCACTTTGTAGTGAAGCCCCTGGTTTTCAAAGCTTGTTACTCAGAAGAGTAAGCTACTTCATTCTCCCTAACAGAACTTCCTGTAGTCCCCCAGCAAAGATCAGCAACTCAGCACTGCAAGGATTTGAATAACAAGAATCCCAAACTCCTGATCCAGCTACTCAACCCTCCACTCACCTGGTAGTGCCTTTACTGGATGAACCACTGGGGACCCTTTCTTTTATCCTTACATTATTTTATTTTTTTTAATAAGCTGCACTTTAGAGTAAAAACATACAAAAAAGTATTTTATCAGGCAGCTGCATCTAAGTTCATATCACACATTTCATAAATCAGGTATATAGTACAGACTTAATTAAACTACAGCTCAAACAAATTGAAAGTAGCTGAAGAAAGTGCGTATTATAAACGACTCCTTCATAAGGGGACGTTTGCAGGGCCATATCAAGACAGAGGACTGCAAAGCAATCTACATGAAATATGCAAACAATTTTCCAATTTCAAAGAGATTTTAATTATTTCCATTGTATCACCTTTTTTGTGTGTTTTTTTTCTTCTCTTGACTAAACTTTAAATTCCATAATTCCATCAACCAAATAGCTTCCATCTAGCACTCTGATTCACACAGTGACGGATGCTTTGGGCTGCAGCGACAGATATAATAAAACAACGGGAGGGAGTGGGTTCACACAGGAGCATGAAATGGATGAAATGGAGCCTCTTTTGTCACACACAGACATATTGTAAAGTTACTATAGTAACATGCTGTATTATATACCCCAGGATGCTTGTCTTAATCTCTACCAAACATCAGAGGTAAATACATTCTGTTCCAAACCCATTTGTAGCCAACTAGGTGCGTACCAGGATGCTTCCGATTTTCTCTCTGCTCTGAAGGTTAGTATCCTGAATTTAGCAGAGTGTCTGATTTTCATAGTAGCCTGAGGCACTCTAAGTATTTAGACGTTTTTTGGTGACATCACTACCATGCATGGTGGAAGAAACTGGTTAAAACACTGGCATTTGAAAAAATTATATCATACTTCTGATGCTTTATGACTTCTCTCTTTCACGGTCATTACCAATGAGTTGGGGGTAAGGCTTTTATTTCTTGCATTTTTCGAGTTAATAAATGTAATTTATTAATTTTTATATATATATATATATATATATATATATATATATATATATATATATATATATATATATATATATATATATATATTTTTTTTATACACAGAAGAGATTGTTCCTATTTTATCATTCTCTTCAAGTTATACATCAGGCTTTATATGAAATATTCCTTCACTCATTGGTTAAGAAAGCATCCTTGACTATTAAAATAATACAACAAACTTGATTTTCCTAAACAGGTTTTAATTGTATATTTACAATGCTACCTTTTTAGCATTGGTCACCTACAGCAGTACAGCACCTGGAATACACAGCTATAATACACTGGAATATATGTAGATTTTGATGTCTTCTGGGGATGCAAAACTTCAATTGTGAGCTGAGACTGATTTAAATAAGAGCTTTAAGGTTTCATATTTTCTAAATCAACTTTACACATGGTAGTCTGTGCTGCAATAACCTTTCGACGAGTGCTTCATTTGATCATCTCTGATATGCTCTTCCAATTAAGTCCAGCAAAGACACAAATTTGTACGATACTGCTCATACATTTATGATATATACAGCCATTTGACAAAAGACCAAACCAGTAATTTTATTTACTATTAAGGTCAAAATACACTAAAGAAACTCACATGCACTGTTTTTGTCAACGTCTTATTTTAATGATTTAAATGACAGCAGTGTTTAGATTCGCTGTTTATATAAACAAATAGACCCCTGGATGTGTTTATCATTGAAGAATAGCCATACATTATTCCACAACACTTTAAACACCCAGCAGACGTGTCGTTTCAGATTAATGCCATCCTGGCCCTTCACTCCATTTACTGTTATGGCAGGCGTTTCATTTTTTTATTTTCATTTTTTCATTCAAAACCTGAAGATCAATGCAGTGAAGCTGTGGGGCTGGGCAACCTTTGCTCAGCTGTTTGGATCAATAAAGAATCTCCTTACGATCACATTTTTTTTTCCTTTCTCCAGTAAAACGAGCACCTCTCATTCCAGCTGACTGTGTCTTAGCAGGTATGAATTTGCCCGGAGGGTTTAACACTGGTTTCTACTGTGAAATAATGCTACATGTGACATACAGTACTTTCAGTACTCCAGGGGTCTGATAAAGCAACAGACATTATTACTGAAGTAATATAATATGCATGTAAAGTTGAATTACATTTTCTTTTTTGTCATTTCTTTCAATACATTTTGTACAATATGCCATTTCTCTGAATTGTAAAAAGACTAGCATTCTTAAATACTTTGTAGCCAGACAGTTATCTGTGGTGACAGACATGCGTCTACACATCTTTGTTTATTTTAATGATCTAAGCCAGTAATAATAATAATAATAATAATAATAATAATAATAATAATAATAATAATAATAATAATAATAATAATAATAATAATTACAAAAAAAACATTTTACACATTTTTAAATGTAAATTTACAAACTCTTGATTATTCATTTATTTTTTGACTATGATACCTTTATTTAAATAGTCTGGAAAACCATGCTTAATGAAGCAGAAAACATATTGCTAAAGTGGAGCATGATTCAAAAAAGGTTGAGAACCCCTGATCGAAACTGTGGTGGATCTTAATACTGCCATACCAACATTTCTAAACCTATTTTCTGTGGTGACCCATATAAAAGTTTTCCATTGTAAAAGCATAGCAAAGTGTAATAAAGCACTATAAAAGCAGGTGCATTGCAAAGGCCAAAGAGGTATGGTAAAGCTTAATAAAAAAAATTAAAAAAAACAGATAGCCATGGTACCCCTATGGTAAATGCATAACAGTATCATGGGAAAACTGTAAAATTGCTGTGGTACACTTCAGAAAAGGTACTGTGAATAAGTAGTTAAATGAATAAAAAGAATTGCATTATTTTTTAACAACTAAATAAATACATATGAAAGAAAAAACATCAATTGCCATTCATAAAACAAATAAGAAACAACTTGACACATTTCTGAATTGTTTGGTAACTATACTGGGTGCATTGGACATATAACTTGTATATAACTTGACCTGCAGTTACAACTTTTGAAGTACTGTATACTCTTGCTAATGCAAACCCATGTAGTCAGCATTAGTCTTGGTATACATCAAGATCAGGACTCGGAACACCACTAATATGAACAGGGTCTGTTCCCAATGGGTTCTGATTAGTGAAAGACTATTATACTGTACAATAAACAGGCCTTCAGCACAATGTTACTGATACACAACTTTGCATGACACAGCTATTATTTCATTATAAATGTGTCTTATTTTTTTACGTTGTTGAAGGAGAAGAAAAAAAAAAAAAGAAAAAGGATTATAAGGCTAAATGCTTGCAAATAGCTTCAACCCTGACAGCTATCAATATGACCTGGATCCACCCAGTTAGCACTTAGATGGTACTATTAATAATCAACACACGTAATTCAGGTGTTTAACCATGTGTCATATTAAAGATCATGTAAACCTGAAAAAAAGGGTGACAAAGATCAAATTAACAGACTTTTTTTTTTTTTTTTTAAATAAACTAAATACCCCTTAGGCTAAAAAGATAATTAGATGTCTCTCACCCTTTCCAAAAAAATATTGTGGAATTATTGTTGCCTGCACTAATAAAACACCTCCAGTGATCTTTGTCTTAATCTTTGCTTTAAATTGTATCATTGATTTCACTGACATAATTATTTCCATTACAATACTGTATTTCCTTAGGAGTGAAGCCTAATAGTTTTATTAAGATAGTATAAGTGGTGCATTGGTGTTGTTTTTGTTTTTTTTCAGTCCTCTTGCCCTTTATTATTTTTGCAGTCATTCTGAATTGTTCTTTTGACATTTTCTTTTTGAATATTATGTTTTTACTTTTTGATTTTTTTCTGTTTTAAAGTGATTCCAACAGAATTCAGGAGCTGCTTTGCAAAAAAACACATTTTTAGTAATGTTCACACATGGCAGCAAACATAACTTAATAGTTTTTATGTGTGTGCTATTATGGCTTCAGTGAATCTTATTTCCTGTGTGAAAATTATGAGTTCCAAATTTGCTTACACTGCATATTATCAAGATAGCCACTAGTTAATCTGCCAGATGAACTAAAACCGTTGTTTCCACCTCACCTCAAATTAATCAGATGAGCTGAATGAAGCATGACCACGCCTTAAATTAAAAAAAAAAAACTGCATTTACTAATATGCACTTCTAGTAATTGAAAAAAAAAATATATATATATATACACACACATACATACATACACACACACGCATGTACGCATGTACGCACGCACGCACGCACACACACGTCTTCTGAAATCTAAATTGACTCCGTCTAAAGGTTTGTATTGTGTCACATTAAGGAAATGTCACTGATGCAACTATGTTTTTATACTGTTCAATGTATGGCAATCATATATTGAGTAAGTCTTGGATGTGACTCTTTTCTTATTAATGTGCATGTAGACTTTACTATGACATTCTGTGGGACTCTTGCACCTATTGAGAACTGTTTATTTGACTTGGACTTTTAGGAGCGCACTAATGTGACATCCTGAATTCTTAAATGTTTGTCAAGTTAACTTTTAGGCTGTGCTGAATTGGGTTACATCTGTTACAATACGTCCAATAGCAGCAATTAAACAACCAAACTAACTGAATAAAACCATCTCCAAAATGTATCAAAAAGCCTAAATATTGAGTTAAAAATGTTAACAAACCAGATGAACAAAGGCTGTAATCACATATAATGCACACAGGAACAAAAAATGTATTTACTGTGCATAAATAATTCGCTCAGCATTTTTTTTTTTTTAAAGTGTAAAACATGACATAGCTAAATGCAGAAAGAAATTACACTTAAAAAAAACATTGGCCCTTGGGGCACGACTTGCATATGAAGTTACATTTAAAGATGTTTTCATTGGTTTCGCATAAGTGCAGACATGTTAGATCAAATGATAACAAACCACACATTAAATCTCCATGCATAATGAAGGAAGGAAATACGAATTACCGTATTCCTTCGAATTTACAACACCCTCAAATTTAAGATGCAGACCAAATTTCCCACCCTCAATTTGAGAAAAAAATAAAACATCAAATAAATATGCATTTACAAAGATACAACCTCAATTACGCATATGGAGGCAGTTTGTGGCCATCTGCTGTCACACAGAGCATTACAGTTATGTGCAGCTTCTCATTTCCAGTCGTGATTACTCACACCTGTTTTTCTCACAATTTGTGAACTGTGGTATTGCTTGGCATGTCGAAAAATATGGGGGTCTGATCAACATTTGCTCAGGAAGCTAATGCCACTTCTCTGAAAATGGCTGCCTGCATGTCCATAGATGATTCAAGATTGGGCAACAATGTCTTTTCTCGGCAGTCAGTCACGTTGCTGTTTGTACACTCAGGTAGTCACGTCTTTTTTTGCCAATTTTTATACATGCATGACTATACTGTACTTGAATTTAAGACGCAGGCTATTTTTAAGAATAATTTTTTATTTTTTTAAAGTGTGTCGTAAATTTGAAGGATTTTATTAAATTTGAAGGATGGTATTTTAATATAGCAAAAAAAAAGTATGTGCACCCTAAGGACAGTCTTGACGCTTAGGCAGAAGTAATAATATTCTGAATGCAACAGATTTCTAGGTAGCAAACCTCAAATAAATTATACAGAGTTAACTTTTCTTCACAAAGAAAATTAAAGATCAACAATTGAGCACAACCTTGCTGAGGATGGTGTGACATCCTTCCCCGACTGCTAGTATTTAAGACCATTCAAGCAGACAAACACATGAAAAATAATTAGGGTAGCTTTGTTCCAGCCCAGCTAAGCTCACCAGGAACTGAAGGAAAGAACCAACTTGGAAGTAAGTAAGATATTAGTGTACATAGCTTCTCTTTTCTACTACAAGTTCCGGAGAGATTAAGGAAAAAAGGCAAATTAGCAGGTGTGTGACTATGGTAAAACTTGGACCTTCTGGGATAGCATGTGGGTTGGATATAGAACACTGCATTAATAATGTATAATGGCTTCAAATAATATGTGCTGCACCTGAGATATGCTTGCTGAACTCAATCCTTCCCTTTCCAGAGCATATGACATTTTTATTGCAGTATTCAGTGTGCATTGTGTACAGTACATGCCGTGTTGACCACCGATATACAGTTTTGAGATGGAATAACATATGTCTTAATAGAGCCAGGATCTTCAAAGCCAATCCTCAAAGAATTTACATTGTGAATCTGTATAGGGTTCATTAGATCAAGGCACTTATTACATGTTTATTTGAAGATGTTATTCCAGACAACATGCTATGCAGGGAAGTAAGACTTCTTCATGGGGGATTCAGAACGAATGCTAGATGAAGGTCACCACTGCTCTCAGATACACATTTGGGTTCAATAAAACACCTTCGGCTCTATGATCAGAACAGCATGGGGAATCTTAACACTCTCCTAAACTTATAAAGTGCTGCTATCCATTTTTTGGATACACAGGACACAAATTTCATATTTATTATTATTATTATTTATTTCTTAGCAGACACCCTTATCCAGGGACTTACAATTGTTACAAGATATCACATTGTTTTTACATACAATTACATTATTTTTTTACACGTTATTTTTACATACAATTACCCATTTATACAGATGGGTTTTTACTGGAGCAATCTAGGTAAAGTACCTTGCTCAAGGGTACAGCAGCAGTGTCATATTTTCAAAATGCTATTTCACTCTATGACTTAAGGCCCAATTCAACTATAAGGACTCCTTATACCGTTTTATCCAGACAATTTTGGCACAAAATATCTCACCTCAATGTCTTGTCGGTTCACATTTTCACACAGACACCTCTAGTTTACTTTGCTAAAAATACAGTCCATTCCAGAGTGTGAGTAACACTAAATTGCTCACATGTGTAAAGTGGATTAATGTCTCCCAAGCATCAAGAAAGGTTATGACTTCACACCCTTCCCTGGAAACGAATGCTGGAATTGTAAACCATGCCTTTAAAATGATGTGTCGGCTTGAAGGGTTACACACAGTGCTACAAACAGCTGTAATGTCACTGGAACAATTTTTACTGGTTGACAGCAACACATACACTGATAAAGGCATTAGACGTCTGTCAACCTGGCATGGTTGACAAGATAATAATTGTTAAAATTAAGTAACGTACAAGTATTTATAAACCTATATATATATATATATATATATATATATATATATATATATATATATATATATATATAAGCTCAAAGAGCCAGCTGCCCTTCAAATTTCATATTTATTATTATTATTTATTTATTTCTTAGCAGACGCCCTTATCCAGGGCGACTTACAATTGTTACAAAATATCACTTTATTTTTACATACAATTACATTATTTTTTACACATTATTATATATATATACCTGATCTAATTTCCTAAATATTACTACATCTTTAAAAGTGTACAACAAAAAAATGTACAACATGTTTTAACATGTTAGTAAGCTAGCTGTCAACAGTTTATAAACTAACAAAAAGAGCAACCTAAATAAATAAACAATCAGCAACCTGTGGCTTGGAGGTTAAGTAGTGTTCTAAGGTATCGAATCCTACCTAAGTGCCATACAGTATCCTAATGTTAGAAAAAAAAAGACTAAATGAAATTCCCACTGAGCTACACCCAGTGTCAGGACTCATTGAGTCACTGTTTGTCACCCTCATTCGCAGGATTGATGCATGTCGACCCACTTGATCAAAGACAGAAAAAAGAAGATGGAGTGTATGCTGAGACACACCATGCAGGACCTACGCTACGCCTTAGCTAAACGGCCTTCATTAAAGAAAGCCTATGCATCAACAGGACTGCAATGATATCCAGGCACCTGGATGATGGAGATGGCTCTGTCTAGACCATGGCTGCTTCAGAGCAACACAGTGTAATTTAGCCCTATGACCCGAAGCAGAGGTCAATGACTTTATATTACCAGTGATCACAACAGTTTCGACATGCGCCATGTGCTCAAAACAGTGTTGTGTGAGGCAGCCCGGCAAAATCCAGATAAAATGAGCTATGTCACTCTGTTGTCATGATTGATCTAGGCAAAGATTGGATTACTGGGAACAGGAACGGAAACAGCAGCAGCAACCTTATGATCCCTGATATGTCCTTTATATCAAAGCCAGAAACAAGTTTTTACTGCGCTAATTGGATGCATGGCCACCGGTGTTGACAAACTCATTTTAAAATCGATTAATCTCGCAGCCCGTCTAAAATTAAAATGTTGCTCCCGTTAATGGTCTGCTTCTTAACATCCCAAATTTTAATGTACCATCTGGAAATCATTTTATGGGCATCCCCTTCCGTGCTTTCACTACAATGTCCACATTTGAAAGGTTTTTAATTGTTTTAGTGGAGGAGGGAGGGTGGCAACTCAGAATACATTTACTGTAGGAATGCAGTAGCTTGCAAAATATTCATCTGGCTACTTCTCTGTCGTACGTTTTCCCTTTTCTGTACACTTGTTAAAGCTTATGACAGAAAGGGCGAGAAATTAATTCAGTTATGCAACTTCTTCCTTTACACCTTTCGTTGCAAGAGAATCAAGTGGGGAGAATATTGAGCATGTGAGATCTTCATTCAAAGAGACTTAACAAGGAATTACCATCCCTTCTTAATTCTGTATGCTCTAAAGTATTTTCTCGGTCAAAGTGAGGAAAACAAACTGACTTAAAGTTAATGATACCCTTATAGCACCACAGAAGTTATTTTGATCATAATGTTGCCTGTAATACACCATTACTTCTGAACCTAATTTTATTTTAATATATTTTAATGATAATGTGGGGTATTTGATTTGGTTTAAAGAAATGAAATAAATAATGGGGTCCCTATGTGCCTCGCCATGTAATTGCACAGTCTCGTGGTGTGCAGGGCGAGTAATACAGTCAGGGAAGCGTGTCCTGGCTTTGCAAAGTTGCCAGTCTCTGTTGGTGATCTACAGGGAGTGCTGCATTGACTCTGGCATTCCCGCAGGTTAGTCTAAAAATCAGGGGTAAAATAATTGGGCAATCTACATTATTATTATTATTATTATTATTATTATTATTATTATTATTATTATTATTATTATTAATACCTGTGACGTTTACAATGTACAATAAACATTTTCAAACAAAAGGAACATTTTGTTTATGTATGTTCCAGAAAGATGACTTATAAGTCTATCCTACAATAATAGTTACCATGGTGGGCAGTGTACCAAAACAACCAAGCGATTCAAGCCGCCACATTAGCTTTACAGCAGAAGAACTGTAAAACTATAAAAAGAAAATAAAAAAAAAAACACCTTCTTCAGCTCTAACTCCCTGATTCCCACATTAGCATCCTTTGCCACCTCTGGCACTGTTAGTGACCCATGTTCAACTAAACTAAAGGATGATAAGTTAGCTTCCATTGCCCTTGTCCTGAAGGGCTGCACATTATCCTATCAAACATCAGTAGCCATTTCTGTGGAATATTTGTCAACCTAAAGAGCTTAAAAGACAAATGAAACAAATGAAAACCAAGGTCATTTTTGTTCTATAGCAATGAACAGACATTATAAGACAAAATTAGCTCATTATATTAAATGTGCCAAATTATTTCTAGAGCATTACCTAAAAAGAGTTTGAAAACCCTTCTTCCCAAAATAGGGTAAATGTGAAACATAAATGGATATTAAATTAAAAACGAAAAATGTAATTAAAAGCTCCTGTTCATAGCCATATTTTAAACATATTTCAATGTTAACATACAGTGCTTGTAGGCATATTTAACCTAATCACTGCATATTACATTATTTAGCCTGGTATAAAATGTGTCTGTTATCATTGTTTTAAGATATTAATTGAGAGTTTTATTTGTCATATGATTTTTAAAATGCAGAGCGTATCAAGACCACAGAGTTCCAATACAGTAAAGGTTCTTTTTAATTTTGTTTGTAAATACAAACTCTAGCTTTTATGAATCTGTACCAAGCCTGTGAGTTCTGGAAGTTATTGCTCAGATCTGAAAAGGCATATCTACCGTAGATCCTCCCTTTATGAAATAGTATACAAGTGAACAACAAGCATGTGTGTCTGGCACTGTTACATCTGTTTTTTATATGCACCTTTATGTATTCTGTGTATCAGCTTAGAGTCATTATATGCTCTTGCAGGACCATGATAAATCCTCGTGAACAAAGGTCAAAGAATCGAGTAATAATTCACTCCTTTAAATGGCAATTCCTCCGTGTTTAACAGGAATAAAGAGAGGGCAAGGTGACAACCTCCCAGGCAGAAGCAGCTAGAGGCTATTAAACCCATCATAACAACCACACTACTGTTACTATTACCTTACTCAGTAATGGAAACAAACTGACTCCTCAACAACAACATACTAGAACTGTGTTACAGTAGAATTTCTTGTAGAAAATAGCTGGTATCTGTAGAAAAAAACACCATTTGAAAAATACAAAATTTGTATTTGTTGCTGGGCTGTAACATATTTGGGAGATTTTATAACCACCTCCTGTTGTAAGTAATGTCAGGAATATGCCTGTCTGTAAGCAGGTAAAGGGGGATTTGTGTCTCAGCAGCTAATATCACAATCTTTGGGGGTTTTATCATAGATTCTGTGTGTAGGGTTGTCTCTTAAAGACATCAGCCCAGTTTGAGCAGCCAGAATAGCCCAGCCTTGCCCAAACTGAGCATGAGTGGTGTTATTGCTCTCTTCAAATAGAAAAGAGCTCCAACCTGCCTTTTGTTTTCTCTACATTCAAAATGAATTTCATCACAACTGGCCTGTAAGAAATGATTTGTCATTTGCAAAGTTATAGAATATATCACTTGGGCTGACATTTTTTCATGGTAAAAAAAAAAAGAAAACAGCTTTTTTAATGGCATTTCATGGTCTAAAAAGAGGTATTTCAAGATAGTTCACAATTAAACATAATATTTATGAAAGCAGAACAAATTGAGTTGTCACATTCAAAAGGTATCATTTTCTCTATAGACATACTATGCTGAATTGTTAAATATTTAGTTTTTCATGTCCACCTTTTACGACCTTGTATTTTCACTGTCAGTGAATTATCAAACAAAATAAAAGCATAAATATATGTAAAAATAACAACAGACACGTGAAATGTCCTTTTCTTGTACAGGACAGAATGATCTATAATGCAACTGGTGTCTTTTTCACTGAAGATAAAGAAATTGTGCAGCTCTATGCAGTGTGTTTAATCATTTACCGGACGCAATCTAAACCAGCAGCTAGGGTTCTAATGCAGTGTTACAGGTAGTGTGTCAATAAGGGAAGCATTTACTGTATTTATTTTTAAGTGATAAAAGATATGTATATTTACACTATTGCAACAGAAATGGGAATTTTCACGGGGAGCTACATACTGCATGGAAATGGTTAAATTTCACAGAAACTGAAATCCGTGATAACTGAGGAAACAATACAGCCTTACATAAGGACATTAATTAAAACTGTATATTTACTGGAAATACACTGGGATTCTTAATAAATAAATTATTAGCTGAAATGTTTATTAGCGTTCTAATATATATAAGGGCTGTCAAGCAATTAAAAAAGTAATTGCGATTAATCTTGAGATTTTTTTTTTTATCTCAGTTAATCTTGGTTTTAAACACATATTTAATTGATACAATTACTGCATCATCTCATTTAAGTTTGTTTTATTATTATTATTGTTCAATAATAATAATAATAATAATAATAATTTTTAATTTTATTTTATTAATAACTTGAAATTGCCTAAATAAAACAAAACATTCACTGAGTAACATATAAGAAGAACATAAGAACGTTTACAAAACGAGAGGAGGCTATTCAGCCCATCGTGCTCGTTTGGTTGTTAGTAGCTTATTGATCCCAGAATCTCATCAAGCAGCTTCTTGAAGGATCCCAGGGTGTCAGCTTCAACAACGTTACTGAAGAGTTGGTTCCAGACCCTCACAATTCTCTGTGTACAAAAGTGTCTCCTATTTTCTGTTCTGAATGCCCCTTTATCTAATCTCCATTTGTGACCCCTGGTCCTTGTTTCTTTTTTCAGGTTGAAAAAGTCCCCTGGGTCGACATTGTAAATACCTTTTAGAATTTTGACTGCTTGAATCAGATCACCGCGTAGTCTTCTTTGTTCAAAACTGAACAGATTAAATTCTTTGAGTCTGTCTGCATACAACATGCCTTTTAAACCCGGGATAATTCTGGTCGCTCTTCTTTGCACTCTTTCTAGAGCAGCAATATCCTTTTTGTAATGAGGTCACCAGAACTGAACACAATATTCTAGATGAGGTCTTACTAATGCATTGTAAAGTTTTAACATTACTTCCCTTGATTTAAATTCAACACTTTTCACAATATATCCGAGCATCTTGTTGGCCTTTTTTATAGCTTCCCCACATTGTCTAGATGAAGACATTTCTGAGTCAACATAAACTCCTAGGTCTTTATCATAGATTCCTTCTTCAATTTCAGTATCTCCCATATGATATTTATAATGCACATTTTTATTGCCTGCATGCAGTACCTTACACTTTTCTCTATTAAATGTAATTTACCATGTTTATAATTGTAAATAATATAGTTTAAAAATAAATGTGGTTATTGAAATAAAACAAAGCTACAATGTTAACGGGTCTGCAGTCAGTAGCTATCTAACAGCACTGGTTATACTTAGTGTCATACTTGATTCATGGGTTTGCAGCTATCCAGAATTTCTAAGAGTACTCTGTCGAAACAGATGGGTTTCATTTGTTGTTGTATTGTTGTTGTCTGTAGCAGAAGAACTACTAGAAAGTGTATTTTGAGAAGTGAAAGCATGTTTAGCACGCAGGTGGTACAGCAGACTAGATGCACTTCTGTGATACTGGAACTCACTTTGACAGTAGATACAAGTAACCCTCTTTCTATCCATTGAACCGTCAGAAAGTTTAAAAAAATAAACATCCCATTCACAAGTCCTTCACTTTGAGTGCTTTGCTACATAATGCGGTTCTGTGACTAATTTTATATTCAAACGATGATTCAATCTTGGCATGCACTAAAATAGTGCAGCAGGAAATGAATTACGGTATGCTAAGAGGGACAAGACAGAAGTGCGATTAACGTGTGTTAAAAAAAATTAATTTCCCAAAAAATGTATCTCCCAAAAAATGCGTTAATCACAGAAGTTAACTGCAATTAATTGACAGCCCTATATACTATATATATATATATATATATATATATATATATATATATATATCATTTTTACCTTTAAAGTGTAAGCGCGGATGGGTACATTAAAATAAAAACATGCAATGCTTCATGTTGGAAAGCTTCCATTTTGAGATGAAAGGCTACTATAATGTTAATGTTGCAAACCTTCGAACAACAGTGTCGAATGATCATGATGCTGCTGCTAAAAAAAACAAAAAAAACATTACTTCTTTGGCAGAGAAGATATAAGTTTAATGCTTGATTTCCTCCTATGAACTGCACCCCGAAGTTCATCTGAGCACTTAAGGCATCATGCCTCATCAGCCAACATCAGTACCTCCTGAGGGCATGTACCCAGCAGGATGCCATCTCTGGCTCCTGAATCCAAGACTACCAGCTACCCATCACCTCCTCCCCACATACTGAGTAAGGGTCCCTGCCGAGAAATCAGCATGCAGGCAAGGAAACTTCCTTTCCCCTGGAATAGAAATTAATATTACTTGTCATTTTTCATGTCTGAGCTCTTTTCATGCTTTATCCACCAGTAATGAGGGCTAAATTACAAATATTAGTCGATTTTCATGGCAAGCACAGAAAGAGCTGTTACCAGAGTAAATGTTTGCCTTGCTTCGGTAGGACACAAGCTTTGTTAATGCTGCTTTGCTAATTATTTCTAAATAGGCTATAATCTGCATCCCCTAGTGCTGGGTAAGCAATTGGCCACGTACCTGCTATTTCGCTTATTTACATGTTTTACAACTTTATCAACTGCTCTAATTACACTCTGAGCACTGTTTAAAATGTTCTGTTAATAGAGATACAATGATGCACCAGAGGATGTATATTTATGCCATAATTATGCCTCTGTTCCTGCGACGCAGTCTCCAATTAAGTGTTGACGACGGCACGAGCAGCTGCCTGATATTGTGGAGCAGGGAAACATCTGCAGGGCGGATGATATGCTCACATGGACTTTTTTCTGAGCCTAGAAATTTACACCCAGGGGAGTACAGACAAATAGGAGCCTGTCATGAGAAGGGATGATTAGAAATCCTCACCATGGCAACGTGGGACAAGCCATGTTAGAGAGCAAGGGGAAACATGTCTAGATGAAAAAAAATACAGTTGCTATATATATATATATATATATATATATATATATATATATATATATATATATAAATATTATTTTGGCATAAGCATTTAAAATGTATGTATTGAATATGTGAGAAAGTTATTCACAATATCAAATTGATAATTGTATATAGTCAGAATGTTTCTCATTATTATTTTTTTTTAGAATTTTATGCAGAGTTAGCATTAAGTAATTGCATACAGTTATCAACGTGTTTGTTGTTTACTACTTTTTTAAAAGTTGGAATGTAGTTCAAATGTATTAACCTTTAACAGAACATCTCATGGAAGACATTAATTACAAAAAAATCATGCTTGGCGTGGGCAAACACCCCAGGTGTTCTTTTGAAGGTTAACAGTAAGTGTTAATTGTGTCTAGCAATGGGAAATGTGTTTAAAATGTCCACAAAACAATTAGCTTTTTGTTTCTCTAAACCCATTTCCTTCCTCATAGCCTATAGAGTACACTAATTATTTTTAAAGTTTGTTACAAATGTTTTTCTGTTTGGGTGTCATCAATAGTATGCAAAACAATCCTTTGAAAGTATATATTCGGCAGGATAACTGTAGAGGGTTCTTAAAAATGGCAGATACAGTATTTACACAAACACAATCCTATTCCATCTTCTCTGGCTGTTAGAAAGAATAGATGACAGAACTTTACTTGACCACACAGCTGTACTGATTCATCAGAGAATGTTCTGTTACAACCGATCCCAGGTTAAGCTATACTAATAGTGGCTTTAAAATGTAACAAATAACAAAAAATATGCTAACTCCGTAGATAATTGAACACTGCATAGCGTGCAAAAAAAAACAAAAAACATTACTTATCTTTATCACAGCTGCTAATTTTTCCAGTAGTATTTTTTTTTAATTTTTTTTTTTATTATTATTATTATTATTATTATTATTATTATTATTATTATTATTATTATTATTATTATTATTATTAAATAATGTAGTTATTTAATTTGTAAATATCATATGAAACATGTAGGTGCCCATGAATAGACTACCACTAGTATCTGTTTAATAAACATACTTAATTAATTAACTTTCTGACCAATGTCTTCGCATTACACCTTACCGGAGTGTAAAATGGGTTGTATTTTTCTTTAATTGCATTGATCATTCAAGAGCTATTTAAACTGTATGTGATCAAATATCCCAACACAATTTTTTTTTTTTTAATCACAAAAGTTCTTATTCTCTCTACTTCAGGGGGGTTATACAGTAGCTAATGAAATCATTTCTTAGGCTTCCTTAAACTGCGAGTTAATACTCTGTATGTAGGATGTCTGTTATAAAAAAGAGACCTCGTCTTTTTGACCAGAACTGTTCAGCCTAACCCAAACTGCACGAGATAACAACTGTTATACAGAAAGATACAACCTACACACTATGTATATGCTGTATATTGTATTTGTTTCAATGTTTTATTTTCTATAAGCGGCGTTGTTTTGAGTTGAAGGACTGGGTCTATTCAATGTACAGATTTAGAGGGGGTTGCTGACATGTACAGAGTGCCCTCTCCCAGGCATGTCAGGGCATGTTTCCGCTTGAGTGAGCCCAGTCTGATAAGCTCCCCACCTCTCTGAAGGTACTGTAGTGTTTGCCCACTCACTGCTGTTAAACAATAGCTTTGTGTTTGGAGAGAACACATACAGGTCAGCCACAACCCGCAGGCTGTCTAGTAAAGGGAAAGGCATCAGGAGGTGATGGATGCTTTTCCATTGATGTTCATTTTAATTTTGTTTAGAAAGATATTGATATGCTCTGCTGGAGTATAACCCCTTGAGAAGATTTTTTTTTCCCCCTGAGCTTCCTACTAACTTTTTTTTTCATTTTTTTTTTTTTTTTGGATTGTTATTTTAACCCCTATCTCCTGGAGCAGGGTGTGACTGACCCATGCAAGAGCTGGGTCCTGAAGTTCATAGGATTTGATAAATAAAAATAAAAATAAGACAGTATACAAGTTCATTTCTGTAAATATATCCTGAAGCAACTTCAAAAGTAAACATTTCATTTCTGTATGTCCATATAGCCTCTTGTCCATTCATCCCTGTAGTGAAGATTTTAATGATGTCGCATTCAGATTTGCTATACTTTTTAATTATTCGTACTTAATTATATATTATAGAAAATATAGCGTGGTACAAGCTGATTTTCACCCATCTGCTCTGACCTTTCATAGAATGGCTATCAGCTTGTATCATATAGTACCCTATATGATATTATATACGTTGATAATTGAATTCCCTACAACATTGCTACTGTAATTGAATTCTCCTTCAAAATTGGATTCCTCTGCTCATCTGCTTCTCCAGCTTTGACAATTCTACAAGGAGAAGGAACATAACCTTTGCCAGGATTTTGTGTCATCTTTTCCCCAATGCAATCAAAGCTCTTAATTAATTACAGAGACTCAGGAAGCTTGTCATCTAAATATGATCCACGGTGCAATGAAAATAAAACAATCATCTTTCTTTTTAGTATTTTAATAATTAGCTACAGTGTTCCATCTTCTTCAGATAGCATGGTAGAAAGATTTAGGTAGACTGATGTTGTTGTTCAAGTCTGAAAGTTGAATGTTCTAAGAACACTGTGACACAGACAGTTCTGAGGTGGAGTTCCAATCCTATAAGGATGCATTGTCTTCCAGGTTCAGTCCATGGGGAAATAAAGTCTTATGTCTGTAAATCCAGCAATCTTATCAGCAAGGCTATGTTCTTGAAAGTTTTAAGGATTGGAATTCCACCTCAGAACTGTCTACTGTTTGTCACAGTTTTCTTAGAACATTCATCTGTATGTCACTGTGCAATTTTCAAACTTGGACAAAAACATCAGTCTATTTCTTTTAGTAGTCGCTGATTCGTTTTTTAGTAGTTTTTTCCCCAATTTAATAGTGTCCAATTATTTTTGTTTAGCTCAGCTCAACGATACCACCACCGCGCTGACTTGGGAGCGGTGAAGACAAGCACACGCTGTCCCCTGAAGCGTGTGTCATCAGCCGACCGCTTTTTTTCACACTGCAGACTCACCATGCAGCGTCGGAGGACAACGCAGCTTTGGGCAGCTTACAGGCAAGCCCGCAGGTGCCCGGCCAGACTACAGGGGTTGCTGGTGCACGGTGAGCCGAGAATACCCTGACAGACATAACCCTCCCTCCCCCCCGGGCGGCGCTTGGCCAATTGTGCCCAGTCCTCGGTCGGCAAAGGAATAGCCTGGACTCGAACCAGCAACATCCAGACTATAGGGCGCATCCTGCACTCTACATGAGTGCTTTTACTGGATGCGCCACTCGGGAGCCCAGTCTACCTATTTCTACCATGCGATCTGAAGAATGTGGAGGCCGAAACATTGTAACTAATTAATAGAAATAGTGGATTTTCAGTTTACCAATTACTTTTCTTCTTTATTAAGTATGTATAGTGTTTGATGAGCACCCCATTGGATCCGGATTTTCCTTGCATATACTGTAGAGTTGTTTGCTGTTATATATATATATATTTATATATATATATATATATATATATATACACACTGCTGTGCAAAAGTCTTAGACATGTTGCATTTTTCTATTCTGATGCATTATGAGCATCAACAATTTACTCAAAGCCTCCACTCGTGTTCTCTACTATTATAACAACCTTGACTTAAAGAAGGAAAAACATTGAGTGAAATAGCTTGCATCACTCGATTTTCAAGGTGTGGTGTCTGAAGCAAAATCAACAAGTACAGAGAAACATCATCTGTAATTGACAAACCCAGGACTAGAAGACCCAAATAGCTGTCTAACAAGGATGAGCAATATTTGAAGATAATATCCTTAAAGAATAGAAAGAAGACAAGTGTTGAATTGACAACAGAACTGGCAGAAGGCACAGGTGTCGTTGTCTATCAAATCAACAGTACGAAGGTCACTCTTGAAATCAGGACTTAAAGGATGTGTTGCAGTAAGAATACCTCTGTTAAGAAAGGGGAACAAGACTAAAAGGCTAAAATATGCACAAGAACACAGAAATTGGACTATGGAACAGTGGTAAAAGGTACTTTGGACTGTTGATGGATGGACAATGATACCTGTGCCTTCTGCCAGTTCTGTTGTCAATTCAACACTTGTCTTGTGTTCAGTTCTGGTCAGTTCGTTACAAAAAGGATATTATTGCTCTAGAAAGAGTGCAAAGAAGAGCAACCAGAATTATCCCGGGTTTAAAAGGCATGTATTGTATGCAGACAGGCTAAAATAATTGAATCTATTCAGTCTTGAACAAACTACGCGGTGATCTGATTCAAGCATTCAGAATTCTAAAAGGTATTGACAATGTCGACCCAGGGGACTTTTTCGACATGAAAAAAGAAACAAGGACCAGGGGTCACAAATGGAGATTAGATAAAGGGGCATTCAGAACAGAAAATAGGAGGCACTTTTACATAGAGAATTGTGGGGGTCTGGAACCAACTCCCCAGTAATGTTGTTTAAGCTGACACCCTGGGATCTTTCAAGAAGCTGCTTAATGAGATTCTGGGATCAATAAGCTACTAACAACCAAACGAGCAAGATGGGCCGAATGGCCTCTTGTTTGTAAACTTTCTTATGTTCTTATGATAAACTAAACTTATTTTCTGTAGAAGAAAGATACATGGATTTGGTCTTAGATAGACAATTAGTACTCCTGTGGATAATAAACTTATGTTTAACTGTTTTTTGCTGAGTTCAGCATACTAGAAGAATGGTTGATTATGACATATAATCAATTGAATGATTTTAGGCCCTATAAATCATCCTAAGCATGAATAAGTTACCTAAGTCCACAATCATAAGGCAGATCATTTATCATAATTCAGGCTTCCTAAGCCACACATCATTTTCATTTCAGTATTTCTTGTAGGAGTTTGAATGCTTGCAACAAATATAAACGCAATAACAATACTAGAGCTATTTATGCAGTGTTTTAGCAATGTAGAACTTGATATGCAGTGGGAGCATATAAGAAGAGTGGGAAGCCAGATGAAAACACAGAGGGGTAGGTGTACGAAGATGGGCCAGTCGCAGCGCAAACATACAGCAATTTGCATTTTCACTTAGCAAAGTATACATTTTGTCGGATGTATTAACAGAAAATATACTAATGTAAATATTTGTTGCGTCCTCTTAGTGAGATCTCTATTGCGTGAGTCGTGCAACATTGTTGAAATAAATAGCGGGAGTTGAGTTGTGGTTTGCTGCAGAAGAGTGTGCCCGAAGGATCATGTCTATACATGCAAAGCCACGTATCAACACTGTTTTTGTGTCAGGTTTCAAAAAATACAATAAAATCACATACACATCTGTACAGTATGCCTATACAGTATACAGTACAGTAGTAAATTCAAATGAACACCTAGCGCACTTTTTACTTTAGCCTGTAGGCTACCGGTATGGTAACACAAAATAAACCATGCTGCTGCATTATACACATTGGTGTACAATGCGAATAAAAGATTATTTTAAATTGAAACTAAATGATTTTAGCGTTTTTTTTTTTTTTAATTATTATTATTATTATTAACTTGACAGCCTAGTCAATTAACACAAAATAGATCTTAGTGCCGCATTCACAAGTTATGATATGTACAGGACAGTCAGTTCTCGTTAATACGAATTTCAAAGGACCAGCAACAAATTTTGCATTATACCACTAATTTGTATTATTATTAGTAGCCTATAATCCAAATGCATACTGCCTGTTTTCATTTAAGTTAGTCAGGGATGCAGTGCTAAATTGTGCACAATTACAAACCACCTGCACATTAATAGAATAGGTGTGTTTCCTATTCCTATATAGATGCTCAGAATGAGCTGGAGGGGTTACGTATGCAGTCTATTGCTCCCAACATGTTGGGGAAACCAGAAATGTCTAGAAATTTAATTTCAAGGCTTGTAAGTACACCCTGCTTTTAGGGAAAAATAGGTATTTGGCTGTTCGCCTCAAAAATGCATTGAGCACAACTGGCAACACACAAGAAAAAGCAGACTGGGTAAATGCCAGCAACAATTGCAACTGTTTAAAACACGCTTTCAAATGTTCTTAACAAATTGATGCAATTGTAAGTGTTGCAATTGTCGGCAGTTTTAGTACATCTCATTATGATATTTGTAAACCCTCATTTGCACTATCTCTGCCCCCTTTTTGCAAATGTATGCAGGAACGCCCATAATTACATATTGATCAACGTTTGAACCACAAACAGAAACTGCTGCCGCAAAGCAATCTCTAAAAAGTCGCAAATAGCATCGCACTTGTTTAGTACATTTTACCCAGGACTTCCGACTCGTTTGCAATTGGTTTGCGACTATTGCGACAGGCGCAACACTTTCGTGCACCTACGCCAGAATCTCCCAAACTTGCCATGTGGTGTGAATCCATACTGCGAATGCATCCTTAGAAAGGTTGAAAATGAATCCAATAACAGTATTAAAACTGCTGGTATAAATAATGTCAACAGAGTTAGTCATCTAAATCTTTCACTGTTTCCGAATTTTGTGTGGTTTTGTTCCATGCTTTCTTTAGAACTCCTGTGCCACACTTAACGTTGCAGTTGATGATACAGTCACATTTATATGGTTTTAAACAAACTAATGTTCACATTGGAAACACCATTCTCCGATCTAGTATCAAACACAGATAAATACATTCAATAGTTACAATAGGTTGTTAATATTTTGTATTCGTATGATAGATACACAACACCAATGGCAGGACTTTTCATCTCTGGCAAGTGGTTGTAGCTTGCAAAATTACCTGGCATACACTTTTATTCTCTAGACAGGTTTTGAATGTAAACTTGTACTATCATTTTAAAACATGACACCTGGTACTAAACTAGGTTAAAAACATAATACATTTTTAAAAATAATAATTCTCATCCTTATCCTTTATCCTTATGAAAGTTTCAGAATTCCAGTGCTCTACTGTACTGTGAACTCTCATTACACTAAAGAAAACACATGCAACACATGTTGTTTTTTTGTTTGTTTGTTTACTTGGCAGTTTTAATGGAGTGAAGCTGTGTTAAGAAAGGCCATCCTATATGTATACACTAAGCCATGCAAAGTATTGATTGGCTGGTTTTGGTGCATAATGAAATACATTTGGACCAATTGTGTCTTTGTTTAGTATTTACTATCCAATAGATGAACTATGCTTAAAAATACAGTGAGTCAAAATGAAAAAGCCGGTGATTCAGTGACGTTCCAGCGGGCATAGACTGTGTATTAATGCCCGCTATAGCTGGAAGCTGATTGGCTGATGATACTGAATTGTGTTCTAATATGTAATCGACATTGATTCTACCCTCAACAGCAAAAAATAATCTATAATTTCCCCCTGCTTTGTTCAAACTCCTCTGTCCTTTTGTTCAGTATAGTGAACATTTGTTATTTGAAATTGCCCTCGCTACCATCAGCCAGAGAGCCCTCGGGTATGGAGGTTCAGAATACTGAACGTTCAGTATTTCGGTGTCCCAAATATTGGGCTACATTTTGTATGCTTCAAATTTAGTTCCTCTTAACAAACCTGGTCTCAGGACTGAGGAGGATAAATTATTATCTGAACAAAATCATTTCACATGTATAAAAACAACCAAGTTAGAATAAAGGGATCAGCCACATAAAGATGTGATATCTACAAAAGTAATTAGTCACCTTTTGTATTTATCACAATTATATATGGCTGATCCATGGTTATTTCTATTTACAGCTGTAATTCTATCATGATGATTTGA
Organism: Acipenser ruthenus; assembly: GCF_902713425.1. Classification (NCBI taxonomy): domain Eukaryota; kingdom Metazoa; phylum Chordata; class Actinopteri; order Acipenseriformes; family Acipenseridae; genus Acipenser; species Acipenser ruthenus. The sequence continues at coordinate 79,384,482 of NC_081193.1, read as the reverse complement.
TGTGCAGTACAGAAACAATTGAAATAGATATGCAATTATGTATGCAATTCCCTGTATATAGGTACCTGCACTGGCCAGACAGGATGTAGTCTTAGCTATGATTTGTTTTAAACTTCAGAACAATTTAAAAGTAGGTCAGGATGTATTACAATGATGCAGTACATACACACAAAGTATGGAAAAAAAGTAAATTAAAAGAATAGCTAATTAAATCATAAATAATGCCTGTTCGAAAATTCCCTAAGCATCTCCAGATTTTGTGTTATTAATCCCCTTTGCGTTCACACGGAACACTCCATGGTATGTGCAATATCCAAAACAATTTCTTTTTGTTCCTTTTTCAGACAGGGGAAAGATTATGAATGGAATACTTTCTATTTCAAGGGCTTGATAACGGACATGAATGACAGGATGGCTGCAGCAGAATGGAACCAATTGTCTGTATAATATTGCTTGCCAAAAAAGATACCCTAGAAGACTGTGTAAAACCAGGTTACTCAATTTGTAGAGTAGGGACCTGGGCACTAAGTTATAATTCCAGAAAACAAAGCATTGCTATGAGAGAGAGAGAGAGAGAGTGAGAGAGAGAGAGAGAGAGAGAGAGAGAGAGAGAGAGAGAGAGAGAGAGAGAGAGAGAGAGAGCGAGCATGTGGCTGTACCCTCCCCAGCTGGTTAATCTGTATGTCATTAGGGAACCCTTAAACATACTGGACACAAAAAGAGCTAGTTAATTATATCACACATTGATAGAAGAGCTGGAGGTATAGAGGGACTAGCACTTCTGCGTGGGCATGTGACTCTCCCAAACTGCGCCATAAACATCCATTAACATGATAATACACATTAATCCTACCAAACATAACTCGTTATTCATTTTTCCACAGCAGCCTGTATGGGGGGGGGGGGGGGGGGGAGGGAACCCAAAGCTTTATCTGTCAGTGTACGACCTCAGAGGAAGGGCAGCTTTCCAGGACTCCTGCTCTAGGAAGCCACTCATTTGTTTCCATTTATTGAAACACCCATTTGTTACAGTACAACAATGGTCTTAATTACACCTTGTGTAAAAGCCTTAGGAAACAGAGATTGAGGATGATAATACATATATATATATATATATATATATATATATATATATATTTAATTACAGGGATCACAGTGCATATCCATTCTAAAAAAAAATCCTGAAATGGTAAGCTTTGAGCTTATAATACTGGAATACATACAGTATATTAATTATGAATAAATCCATTGTGACAGGACTGCTGAGTGATGACATCCCCAGACCAGACAGCTAACAGAGACACACAGGCAGGTACTATGGGTGAAAGTGCTGGTGCGCCTTTTTTATTGAAACAAAAAAATAAATGAAAAGGCTATACAAAAAAAAAAAAAAAAACACTGCTCACAGAGCAAAAATAAATATTTAAACTAAAACAAATCTCGAACACAAATACCCAAACAAATACTGTTTTGGTCTGCCCAGCACGAGTAGCAATTGCTTTCTTTTCTTTTTACTTTCGTTTTAGATTTTCTTTCAGCTCTCGCTCAAGTTCCTCCTTCCAAACACCCACCCCCAACACAGAAAAGCTGCGGGTTTATACATGTGACCATCTCTGAATTAACACAGTTATTCAATTCGGAGATGGTCACATTCCACACAAGTTTACCAGGATGGGGCTTTAACATTAAATCACATGTTCTTAAACCCCAAAATACTACATTTAAAGCCCAATACATGCATTTACAAGCAGGGTTTTGCCCTGTCCCCTCTAATTATGTGCAGGACTTTTTTCTGCCCTGCCACATCCATGAATTTATGATTATTACTTTTTTTGTGTATAAAAAAGGCATTTCAAATGCTGTTATTATTATTATTATTATTATTATTATTATTATTATTATTATTATTATTATTATTATTATTATTATTATTATTGTTGTTGTTGTTGTAAAAGTGGTAACTGTTATATGAAACAGTTTTGCATCTTAAATATAATTCGATAGAAGCAGCAAGGAATTTGAACAGAACATTTAGTTACACATGATGTAACATTCTGTGCCAAGTCTTGCCTCGTTATAAAGTAAGTGGGGCAGTTTACAAGCAAAAACGGAAAAGCGTGACAACAGATCTCTCACGCTTTTTTGGTCATGATAGTTCTGCTTCCACGTTTACATGAGAGTTTATTTTAGAAAGAGAATTTAGTCATCCAAATGCAAACGACCTTAATAATAAATAAATATTGGAGGGTTTATTTAAATATCACCAAACGCGCTGAAAAGAGATGCTGCGCGATAAAGGATATCGTTCAAATAATGCATAGGGGTTTATATGAGGCTGTACACGCTAGGCAGAGATAAAGAGAAGGTTACCCCCCATCTGTCTAGAATGCAAAAGTCTTGCAGTTAAAACGGTTCATGGTGCCAAGGAGAAGAAAATAATAATAGTTATTACTATTATTGTTTAGAATTAGTTGTTCTGGAAATGGTAGACGTATCATGCGTACAAAAACCGACAGCACTCACCAATTCCCATTACTGCTTTTTTAATGCTTCTTAGGCTACTGATGTCCTTTCACACACCCATATATATTAGTCTTAGCCACTTACAACGTAGTTGCGACAAAAATGGATGGATGGAGAAGACGCAGACAAACACTGGCTAGATTAAGTCTTGTATGGGAAGAACTCCTTCAGTCCCATGCAATGGGTTTGCAGGAAAGGAATCGTGCATCTATTGCTTTCTTATCTAGAGCTTTCTTTCCAGCAGAAATCAACTTCGTTCTTATGTACAGACCTCTATTTCTGTATCGGCAGGAAAGACGAATGCGGGCGCATCATCGTCCCTCTGTTTGGTGAGAGGAGGTTGTGCTTCACAAGTCTTTCTCTGACGAACAATGGATTAAAACATTTCGGGTCATCCGAGCTACGTTTGACCAACTGGTGGAACTTGTACGGGTGGACATGGAGCCGTCACCAATACATGTCCGTACACCTGTGCGCTGCAGAAGCGAGTGGGTATTGCGGGAGCTGGGGTAGGCACCTGCAGTTCTCTTGTTATTGTGTGCAGAAATTCGGCGTGCAACGCAACCACCTCTTGGTGCTGTTGATCAGCGTGGTCCAGCCTTTCCAAAAAGTGGCTGTATTGCTGATCCTGCCTGGCAGCGGTGCGTGCAATCAGACGGTACATCCTACTGTACTCCAGGCGCATCAGACGATGCTCCTGGATCAGCAGCTACAGCAGCTACAGCGTTCAAACCAACTTTAATTTAAAGAAGAACAGTTGTGAATGGCTTCACAGCTTTTGTTTTACTTGTGAATCCTAAGAATAATATGTGAAAAACAAAACCTATCGCATATGCGCACACACTTAGTCTGACATGCGTAAAATGGCTTGATATCCCCAACCATTTGTTTTTTCACAAATTACACTATGTAACACAATTTTTGTTCCTGGGTAGTAAGTGTTATTTCCTAATTGCTTATGCCTCAAAAGTATAGAAAATGGCTATTATTCCCCACAAACTTTGCTTTTGTGACCAGGACAGTGATATTTTGAAATTTATCTATTTCCAATGAGAAAACGGGCGAATTTGTGTCTTTTCGTTCACAAAGTCAGAAAAAAACAACATATGAATCCAAATTAACATGTATTTATACTAAAGTAATACAAAAATTACTACAAAAGATTTAGAAGTGAGTAGTTTTTCGAGATTTATGATTATACTGTAAATCACTTTCACGAATCAGCCCCCAAATGTAGTCTCCCATCATGTTCTCGTTATACTGTCCTTGGTAGCGGCGTTCAAAGTCCAGTATATCCTGGTGGAAGCGCTCGCCTTGCTCCCATGTTCTCCTTGAATTTATCAAGATGAGCATCAAGGATATGGACTTTGAGGGACATCCTACAGCCCATTGTGCCGTAGTTCTTCACCAGAGTCTCAACATAGTCTCAACAGTTCCACATAGTTTTCGGCCTTGTGATTGCCCAGGAAGCCCCGAACCACTGCGAACCACTCCAGGATCTTCTTTATCTGTGGTCCGACGAATACACCGGCTTTGACCTTTGCCTCAGACAGCTTAGGGAAGAAGTCTTGAAGGTACTTGAAGGCTGCCGACTCCTTATCTAGAGCTCTGACAAATTGTTTCATAAGGCCCAATTTGATGTGCAGTGGTGGCATCAGCACCTTCCAGGGGTCCACCAGTGGCTCCCACTTGACGTTGTTCCTCCCCACAGAGAACTCAGTCCGCTGTGGCCAGTCCCGCCTGTGGTAGTGCGCCTTGGTGTCCCTGCTGTCCCAAAGGCAAAGATAGCAGGGAAACTTGGTAAAACCGCCTTGGAGACCCATCAGGAATGCCACCATTTTGAAGTCTCCTATGACCTTGATGCCATCTCAGAAAAATGCAGATATGTATCTACTTAGGCAGCTGGAACTAAACTGAACTGGTGGGCTTAAGGCCCCTGTATTTATACTACTATTTATATTACTGGAAAGTTCTAGAAAGTTCTAGAAGTTACTCCAAGTTTACTCAGCACTGAATCTATCTGGAATGTTCTGGAAAATAGGTAAATTTCAAAATATCACTGTCCTGGTCATAAAAGCAAAGTTTGTGGGGAATAATAGCCATTTTCTATACTTTTGAGGCATAAGCAATTAGGAAATAACACTTACTACCCAGGAACCAAAAAAAAAAAAAAAAATTGTTACACTGTGTTATTATTAGGCTTCACAGGTAAAACACAGACTGTGCAACAATTCACATGTGGCATCCTTTAAATTAAAGTTGGTTTGAGCGCTGTGGCTGCTGTGGTTGAGGAGATAAAACCATTTTACGCGTGTCAGGTAGGCTGTGTGCGTATATGCGGTATGTTATTGTTTTTCACAATTTATTTGTTTGATTCACATGTAAAGGAGAGCTTGTGAAACAATTCACAATTGGTCTTCTTCACATTAAAGTTGGTTTGGACGCTCTAGCTACTGTGGTTGGGGAGATAAAGCCCTTTACGAGTGGCTGAGGCTAAGTGTGCGTATGTGCGGTATGTTATTATTATTTTCCAGAAATTATTCTTAGGTTTCACATGTAAAACAGAAACTGTGAAACAATTCACAATTGGTCAATCTGGGGTTGCGTGCTGTCAGAAGGGGTGGAAGCTTGAAACATCCTGCAGGAAAAAAAGTTACATTAATCGTAGTATTATTATTATGATAATAATGCTGGTCATAACGATCTAGTAGTTTTCATGCATCGTTCATAAGACACTGAAATTAATAAATAATGGTATAAATCAACACATCTCTATATGCAATTTATATATAATTTAGCCGCAACCCTCATCAGGAGAAGCGGATTGATAATAATGAATGGATGTTATATTTAACTGATTTGTATTAGTAAGATTGGGATAAGGAATATCTTACTTACGCTACAGAGGAGGACAGAAAGACCGTATTGCAGAGAAGAACGTTCTTTTACATAGGGGAAGTGGAGGAGGTATTGTGTTATTTCATGAAAGTCTATCATTAATTATTTTGCACGACTGTGGAGTTTGTTGCTATGGGACTAATGAGGCCAATTAGCGCGCACTTTACCGTGCTTTACCAAAGTGTAATGACACTTGAGTCACACACTTTTTTTGCCATGCACTTTTGGAACGAACACAATCATGCGTCATTTACGCGTGACACGTCATAAATGCACTATAGTAGCGCGATTAAAACTTGCATGTAAACACCACCAGTATCATCAATTATTTACACTCCAAGCACTGGTTGTTGATGCATATGTGCTTATTTGATTTCAACTCTAAAGCCAGTTCTCTCTTCAAAACCAAACAATTATTTACTGAACACATTTCAATCAGATCACAATTTCCTAGCCACTCTGCAGCAAAACAAAGTCCATGCTTTGCCATCAACACAGTGACTTTAGCATTTGTACCTTTTATAGAAGTGCTAAATCAATGTATTAATGTTAACACCATCATCACTGCTCTCCCTTTTATGAAGATCTTTAGATTTGTTGTGTTTTTCTATTTTAAATCAGTGCAGCAACTTGAATTGTGTTGTCTTCGAAATACAAACTATAAAATACATATACCAAAAGACCATTAAACCATGTTAAAGAAAATGAAAGATACCAATATTCCTAGACTACTGAGTTTTGTAATTCTGCTTTTCAGAATGCAGACTTCAAGCTCGGGTGTTCCCACATATATTGCTTAGGGACTATTTGTGAGTAAACAAATAAAGGAACTGCAACAACTGCATTTTTGCACACCAAAACACATTGATCTGTTACACAATTTACTGTACCCATGACACACCACACATTAACAAACAAACTGGGCCTCCTTAACAGATTTCTGTATATCAATCTATTCTGTGATTTATGAAAAAAAAAAACTCATGCCAGAATCGATCAATCACCTACTCCTCATATCTATAAAAGTGTTTTTGGTGCCAGAGTGGTAGTGGTTCATGGAGAAATTCCTAAACACCAGGTTGGTAACCACTGTTGTCACCCATTATCCTCAACTTGTAATATTTCAAACACATGCAGGAACTATTCATAAATATTTGAAATTCATGTGGGCTTCATATTTTTCTAAAGTGTTATAGAAGACTCACAAGGGTATATTTAATTGACCTAAACAGTGGTGGATCTCAATACCAACACAGTTTAAACTGTATATTAAAATAGGGCCAAACCTGGCATTTGACTCCCTTCTAAAGACAAAAATACACTAAAAACGACGCACGGTTATATAATTGGTTTTCAATCAGTTAAACAACGCCACACTTAATATCAATTGAATAGACCCCACTATCACTTTCATGCCTGAGTACATAAACATATTGGAAAAGTGTCCAATTTGAAAACTGTTTTGCATATATAATAATAATTATGTGTGATTTAGGTGTCCTTGTTAATTGCAGGTCAAGTCTGATGTCAATTTCTGGAAGATACTAGTAAGAGGTGACAAAGACATTTCCTGCATACACACACCATAATTAGATGATCAATTTACATTTCAGAAAACCATGTTCTGATGATGATATTCTAGTTTAACATTGCTTGAATTTAATTTTAGTATTTCTCCATATGAAAAGCAACCTTGTTATAAGTGATGTCTATAAAGCAATGCTGTACATTTTTACTAATAGCCTTTTTCATTTAAATAAATTATACTAAGAGGCTCGTCAAAATCCTTAAAACTGCATGCAGCTTTTAATTACATCAGTCGAAAAAATACAGGAATTGTTAATGTACATATGTACATATGTGCACATATCACCTGTGTAGTAAGATTGCATGTTAATACATACATAATTATCATTTCAATCAGATCAGTACTGCTGACTTCAGGGCAGTATTAATTTAGAGTTGGTATATACATGAAAAAAAGTTGGAAGAAAAAATACATAAATCTAAAAAGTTACAATGCATTAATATCATTGCGGCTGATTGGAATTTCTGATTTGCTTTTCAATAAAAAAACAATTATGCTTTAAGTGTAAGCACTAGTCAACACAGAGCAGTCTACAAATTCAATTTCATATTCAGAAAATATGGATTAAGTGAACTACTTGCCCTGCAATTGATTCTGGCAGTCAAAAGCTGGCAAAGCGAACAATAGTGATATCAGTACTCTCCCTCCCCCCAGAGCAGTCTGCATCTAGAAAGATATTTCTATAGAAATGACAGCCTCAGATCACCACTTCCACTGAAATCCACCGCAATATACTGACATTATGCTGTGTTTATTGGCACAGACTGCTTCACCTTATACAGTTTCTAGTCATATATACAATCGATAGTCTTTTGCTACCATGAAGATAAAATGAAATGCTATTTAAGTTTCTATCAGGCATACATTTCCTGTGTATTGCTGAGCAGTGGGGTGATGAATCTATGTATGTATGTATGTATGTATGGATGTATGGATGGAAGGATGTGACTATAAGCACAATGGTAATGATGGTGAGCATCTATTTTAATTTATTAAATACAGATTTTTTTTTTTTACCACAACCAATAGGTCCTGCCAACACTTCCAGTTAAGATCTTTATAATATAAGGAATAAATTACACCTAACTGTGCATGTATTTTTTACTAAGAATTGGAGTAGAACATTTGCTTGACTTTTTTGGAGTGTGGAGTTGGGTCATTTCCTCCCAAGAGCCTCTGCTTTCTGCGGGCCATCAGACCGCCTAACATCCCATTGAGGGCATGTGGCTGAGGTAATTTGTTACTAAATGTATGTGACTTATTGTTTTTCTAAGAGTACTAGTGTTATTCTGCACTGCCACACATTTCTCCATGTGTTCTGTTGCTAAAACATTAAATCTGCAGGCCATTGTTGTTTGTTTGGTATTGACAGTGTTTTGCTTTGTACATATACTGGTGGCAATCTTATTATACACAGGTCTCACGTCTCACATGTAACAGACTACAAAACACCTAATTTTGTAGGCAAATTATTGTTTACCATGTATTATACATTGAATAAATCAATCCCCTGGCCTGGTCCTAAAGCACTTAATCCTTTTAAACTTGCAACATGTCCAGAACGACACTTTGGTGGTAACTGGTGAACTGTCAATGTTTTTTGTTTTTACGTAGCAACTACATCAGGTAACATGTTTGTAAAATCCATGTAATTACACATTTGTTGCCATGTAACATTGTAATAACTCAGTTATTACATTGTAATTGCACAATTATTCATACCTGAACTCTAAAGTGTTACCAAAACCTCCTGCTTCTTAGTCCCATATCACTTCCAGTGGTAAAGGTCAATTTCCATTCAGGCCAGAGAGCCTCAACCATGGTCTCAGCCTCACTCTGGTAGGCCACGAGAGTGAGTCTGAAATAATATGCTACTAGAAAGATTATTTTAAGCTTTCTAATTCTATAGAGTGCAACTTTTAAAGACAAGCTAAACAAAAAAATATATCTTCAGAAAAAAAAAGATCAAGGGAGGAGTAATAATATTGTTTATCCAAAATTAGGTTAGTAAGCCTTGGTTATCTCCTCTCCCTATTTAATTGGTAAAGCAGGCTTTAACCCTTTAAGGACCGTGACCGTGTAAACAAGATCATACTGACATGTCATGCTGGGCCTGTGATCGGGTAAATATGATAAAAAACAAACTTTGTTTCTTTGACTTACTGGGCCACCATACTTTGCAGTAGAGGTTGCAGACACATATCACTGCACAGGGGAGGGATTAAATTTCACTGCCTGCTTGTTTTTTTTTTGTTTTTTTTCATGTGACATCACTGAAACAGGCATTTCATTTTCAAAGGGTGGAGACATGACACAGGAACTTGTTTACACCAAAAAAAGGGAAAACACTGTAAATCCAATGTATGTTTGACTTAATAGTTATAGTAGAACATTTATTTGATGTCTCATGTGTTTTAATATATATATATATATATATATATATATATATATATATATATATATATATTTACAACATTTATTAATATCAAGAAATGAGTAGATATAAGCAGATTGTGTTTCATGTTTCCCTTATTACTGATAATAATGGAATGAAGAACTAGTATTTTTTCATAAATATTTATTTTTAGAAAATAAATCGAGAGTAGTTTCCATTATTGCTTATAAAGACCTTGAGAATAAACTTTTATTATGTCATTGCAATCACTCAGGTGAAACAATGTCTTGTAATTTGCCCAAACATCAATATTTTTCAACAAAACTTTGAGGAAGTATTGCAAGGGTCATAGAACAACACATTTTTATACATGTATCGCTAAGCAGAATACATAATAATAATAATAATATATATAATAATAATAATAATAATAATAATAATAATAATAATAATAATAATAATAAAAACATTAAAAATTCAAAATACTGTAAAACGAAATACTGTGCTGGAAAACAAAAAGAAAAATTTCAATGGTTTCTGAAGTTCCCCAGAGTGTTCAATTTTTAGTGTTTTGTTTTATAGGAACAGAGTCAACTACAGCAAAAAAAAACTGGTCCTGGGGAGCATACACTTAAAAAAATGCTTGGTCCTTAAAGGATTAAAAGCAGTCTTTAAATAACACACATGCTTTGTGAATAGGGCCCATTGCCATGGATTAATAGCAAAACTGAAAAGCTTGAATATTGTAGAAGAGACATATTTTCTTTCAAAACAGCACATGTGAGACCTAATGGAAGTGCACAACAGGTAAGATTAGTAGAATTATTTTGTTTGCTACAACTACTTTAACTCTAGAGAAAGGGAAATGGGTAGTGCTTTAACATAAACGGATGCTAGCTCAGTAAGTTACTGGCGTCACGCTGGATTGAGCAGCTGATGTCGTCCCTACAGTAGCTAAGGCAATGGGATTGCAGGCTGCTACAAGTGAAAAACAGGTTGTCGAATCCTGAGATATAAACACACACACACACACACACACACACACGTCTATGCTACCAAGTGGGGACTATGATTCCGCACCAGCCAAGTGGGGACCATGACTTCCCAACATTTTCTTTAAACAATATATATATATATATATATATATATATATATAGAGAGAGAGAGAGAGAGAGAGAGAGAGAGAGAGAGAGAGAGAGAGAGAGAGAGGAATTTATGTTTTAAGCTGAACATTGATAATATGTGTTTAAATTTGACAATAAACAACCAAGTCTGCAGTAGAACTGTGTCTGAGCCTGCAGCCACTCCAAGTCCTGCTGTTCACAACCACACACACACAACATTGATCTGAATGTATTTTCTTTAAGATTAGGTATCAACATTACAGCCAGGCCTTCAAAACAATCTTTTCTTTTCCACAGGGCCATCTGTGCCAGAAGCACCCAGGCCATCAAACTCTACCATCCATTTCCAAGAGACACCCTTTCTCTCCGCTGTGTGACAGCCTAATAAAAATGACATACTAATTAAATGACTTGTAATTTCAGCTAAACAAAGAAGAGGATTGCAGCTCTTTCTTTGTACTGTTGGGGCCGTATCTGTGAAGCCAGCAAGACAAATACAACACATGGGGATTTGACAACAGCATGTGGATGGAGACAGTGGCTTGGTAAAGCGGTTTTATGGCTCAGACACCATCTTTTTTGGCTGCACTGCAACACTGCCACTATTGTGTCCAGACTCGGTGTCAGTCGCAGCTAATTGTTCCATTACTGTTTATCATGGAGGATTCACCAGGGAGCTGTATGTGTGAAGATAAGCTGCAATACAGTGATACACACAATCTTTCTGATCTCCAAACATCACCTTTTCATTGCACACCAAACTGCTATTTACATTTACCATTAAAAAAAAAAAAAAAAACATAATGGCTTAATCAGTGTGCCAACAATAGTGTCCAAAGGGATGTAATCAGTTTCCACAGAAATTCATAGCAACACATGAAAGTCTTGTGTGCATGCTGCAAAGAGAAGCAGTTGGTGCAGTCTATCACCTGCTGTTGGAGCCACAGGTTAATTAAAATGTACACCACCTCCAAATCTAAATGAGCTTTCCTTTTTCCTGCAAAGGACAGACAACAAATGTAACCCTGGAACATTTTCTCACAACAGTACTTCATTTGACCAAAACAATTAACCCTTTAAGATGTTTAATCCTGATATACTCATTTAAAACCCATTTAATGATTACCACCATGGTAGCTGACTGTCTGAACTTTCACACTCTCCCTTTACCCCAACCCTTTCTCACCCTCAGCCACTGAGAACGTTAGGAAATTAAACTCTGACCCAGGCAGTTGTTGGTTCACATCTAGCTTTTTCAAAGATATTTTTTATCATTGGTAGTTTTTACCATGATTCTTTATTACAGTTGTAATTTAAGTAACATTTTCAAAGATTGCACATTTGTGGAGTAAATCATAAATCTAGTATTTTTTTTTGTATGCTGAAACTACCCTTTTGTTTACTGTGCTCCATGAGAATCCAGACCTTTTTTTATTGTGTTATTCCTATACTGGTTTTGTTTTACATTGTTTTATAGAAAGGAATTCAACCCACTGGGGCTTTAAAAGGTACCACTTTTTTTAGGAAATACGTGGAGAATATTTGTGAAACATTATGGTACTTCCTAAATTATAAAGATGTATACATGCAGAGTCCTATTAGTATCTATCCTTTATTAAAACTGATATTTTCGAACTCAGTGGAGACATATTATTATTATTATTATTATTATTATTATTATTATTATTATTATTATTATTATTATTATTATAATTAACATTACATGAACAGTATACTTACTATCTGGGCACTTAAAAACGCAATCTCAAGCATTCCATTTTACAGACCCACAAAACAGGTTACCAGGACAACAAGCATGCACGTGGGCCTGCATCTACAGTAATCACTGTATGAATTGAAATATGCTGTATTGGTGGCAAGCGGACTATGGGCTGCTGTGGTAAAGGAGGCCAGTTTACAATCATAACTCTAGCCTGTGCGCTGTGCATGACAAGTGATTTGGAACCCTCTGCTGCCTTGTAAACAATGTGCTGGGATCTCCCACAAAGAAATTGAGTAGTTCATAAGCTGTTTAAGTGTTTTCCAGCCTTGTAGGGATTAACACAGTTTCTCAGGAAAACAGCTCTGTAATGGGGTATGCTTTTATTAGATTTTGTGAAACCTAATTTGGCTACACCTGTTAATTTCTTCTAAACGTTTACTGTGGCACAGCAAAAGCATGTTATAGGTAACACATTGATAGGTAAGGTAAAAACATTGTAATAACCATGATAAAGAAGAGTAAATGTATAATTTATGCATGGATTTTTACCACAAACTTTTAATCAACCACAAGTTAGGGTTTTCAATCCCTGCACCCCTGATTTTGAACCGCTAGATATTGGAAAAGCAGATACTTAATATTAAAACGCATCTGTAGCACATTTTTTTCAGCACGCAGCACACTCCCAATGAACTTATCAAACCAAAAAGAAACAACTTTTCTGTTCAGGGGCCTGCAAGTAGTCTTGCTCTTCTTAGTATAGCACTTAGTGAATTGTGCTGGTAATAACAATTGGAAGTCAAAAGCTTTGGAAATCCCATTGTGTCTTATTTTTAAAGAAGTTCAAAGGCAAAAGGCACAGAGAAATAAAATAATTCTGATGCTACAAAACGTTTTTCTTTTTTCAAATTAGATTTTGCATTCTTTAATGTTACAGAAAATCTACCTTTATCATTTCCCATGTTGCATTCAAGTGGATTACGTTTATTTTAACATTCAACGTTTTGTTGGAAAAGAATGACAAGACAAGACAAGCAGAAGACAGTTTAGACAGTAGTCCAAAATGTGACAAATTCAAAACTTGAACAGTCTTCATCAAAAAGTATAAAAAGTAGCCGAATGTGTGTAGTATCCCAATCTGGCAACCTTGCACATACAGACGTGCTCAAATTTGTTGGTACTCTTACAGCTCATTGAAATAATGCTTCATTCTTCCTGAAAAGTGATGAAATTAAAAGCTATTTTATCATATATACTTGCATGCCTTTGGTATGTCATAGAATAAAGCAAAGAAGCTGTGAAAAGAGATGAATTATTGTTTATTCTACAAAGATATTCTAAAATGGCCTGGACACATTTGTTGGTACCCCTTAGAAAAGATAATAAATAATTGGATTATAGTGATATTTCAAACTAATTAGTTTCTTTAAATAGTATCACACATGTCTCCAATCTTGTAATCAGTCATTCAGCCTATTTAAATGGAGAAATGTAGTCACTGTGCTGTTTGGTATCATTGTGTGCACCACACTGAACATGGACCAGAGAAAGCAAAGGAGAGAGTTGTCTGAGGAGATCAGAAAGAAAATAATAGACAAGCATGGTAAAGGTAAAGGCTACAAGACCATCTCCAAGCAGCTTGATGTTCCTGTGACAACAGTTGCAAATATTATTACAAAGTTTAAGGTCCATGGAACTGTAGCCAACCTCCCTGGGCACGGCCGCAAAAGGAAAATCGACCCCAGATTGAACAGAAGGATAGTGCGAATGGTAGAAAAAGAACCAAGGATAACTGCCAAAGAGATACAAGCTGAACTCCAAGGTGAAGGTACGTCAGTTTCTGATCGCACCATCCGTCGCTTTTTGAGCGAAAGTGGGCTCCATGGAAGAAGACCCAGGAGGACTCCACTTTTGACAGAAAAACATAAAAAAGCCAGACTGGAATTTGCTAAAATGCATATTGACAAGCCACAATCCTTCTTGGAGAATGTCCTTTAGACAGATGAGTCAAAACTGGAGCTTTTTGGCAAGTCACATCAGCTCCATGTTCACAGACGTAAAAACGAAGCTTTCAAAGAAAAGAACACCATACCTACAGTGAAACATGGAGGAGGCTCGGTTATGTTTTGGGGCTGCTTTGCTGCGCCTGGCACAGGGTGCCTTGAATCTGTGCAGGGCACAATGAAATCTCAAGACTATCAAGGCATTCTGGAGCGAAACGTACTGCCCAGTGTCAGAAAGCTCTGTCTCAGTCGCAGGTCATGGGTCCTCCAACAGGATAATGACCCAAAACACACAGCTAAAATCACCCAAGAATGGATAAGAGCAAAACATTGGAATATTCTGAAGTGGCCTTCTATGAGTCCTGATCTGAATCCTATCGAACATCTATGGAAAGAGCTGAAACTTGCAGTCTGGAGAAGGCACCCATCAAACCTGAGACAGCTGGAGTAGTTTGCTCAGGAAGAGTGGGCCAAACTACCTGTTAACAGGTGCAGAAGTCTCATTGAGAGCTACAGAAAACGTTTGATTGCAGTGATTGCCTCTAAAGGTTGTGCAACAAAATATTAGGTTAGCGGTCCCATCATTTTTGTCCATGCCATTTTCATTTGTTTTATTATGTACAATATTATGTTGAATAAAAAATCAAAAGCAAAGTCTGATTTCTATTAAATATGGAATAAACAACGGTGGATGCCAATTACTTTTGTCAGTTTCAAGTTATTTCAGAGAAAATTGTGCATTCTTTGTTTTTTGTGGAGGGTACCAACAAATTTGAGCACGTCTGTATATAACTACAGTATTCAATAATCTACGACTTGAAATGCCCTAAATTTGGCTGCTGCATTTACATCTGCATTCCAACACCATCTCCAAACCATCAATCTGCTACAGATAATACAGCATTTCAATAAACGAGCACTGTGCCTGCTATCAAGATCCAGCTAAGCCATCACGCACCATAGAGTGTTTCACTAGGATGTGACTTCAGCCACCTAAGATATGGTGTTATCCCAGCACAACACATTCTGGACTATGTGGAACGCTTGTCAAATGAATTGATTTTAAAATATATGTGTTTATTGGCTAGGATAGTAGGATTTCAGAATTATAAACTACCTTAACTGAACACCTCAAACTTTCGTGGCCCCCCAAAGTTTCAGGCATTCTGACTGAATTTAGCTCTCTTTGCAATCTGACATTTTAATTGTATAATATTACATACCGTCAGCGCAGTCACTGATAATGAACATACTGTAATAATTGTAGGACAGATCTACCTTCAAGGTAGTAAGTAGCATTACTTTCGAAATTGCCGAAACACCTAATGTTAGCTTTTGAGTACTTTAACTGATCCTTAGCCTTGGGGGCATTGCTTTGTAGGGATCAGGATCATCTAGGAGTTGTGGCCCACTAAAACCAACTGCTGATCATCAATTTTTGTTCCACTGGGCTAGGCTATGGAACAAGGAGTAAAGGAGGCAGAATAAAACGTTGTCAGTTTGGATAGGAAGCAAGGCTGCGTTACATTTCCCTTTAAGTTATGTGGGGGAATCCTCTCTGCTGGAGTCTTCTGTTTTTCAATATAAGAGAGATACTGTATAATGCAAAACATTCAATATTTTGAGCTAAAATATGAAAACGCACTGATGATGTTTTGCATCCCTCAGGACACATTTGGTAATCTTTTTTTAATAAAGTCTCTGTAGGACGCTTCATGGTTTATCAAACTGTTTCATGGTAGTTTTGAAAGTTAGAAAGCAGTCTTACATTACAGATCTTAATATCTAATACTATTATTCATTTTGTTTTATTATTTTTGGTCACTTTTTTTTTTTTTTTTACTCAGCTACACATTACCAAATGTTTATTTATTTAATTGATTTATTTTTTTTGTTAACCCTTTAAGAACCAAGCATTTTTGACTGGGATGATGTCCCAGGACCAGGTGTTTTTTGGCTGTAGTTGATTCTCTTCCTATAAAAATTCACAACAAATCTATTTTTTACAGTAGCATCTTGGAAATAGTGTCCTTTTTTTCAAAACACGCTGGGGAACATTATGAAGTACTTCAGAAACCATACAAACTTTTCGCTCTTTTTTTTTCAACATTATTTTTTTTTTTAATGTTAAGTACTTTTCGTTATGTATTCTGCTTAGAGATACATGTATAAAAACGTGTTATTCTATGTCCTTGAGGGACCTTACAATACTTCCTGAAAGTTTTGTTGATGTTTGGGCAAATTACAAGACATTATTTCACCTGAGTGATTGCAATGACATAATACATATTTATTCTCAGGGTCTTTATAAGCAATAATGGACACAACTCTTGATTATTTTCTCAAAATAAATATTCATAAATAAAATAATAGTTATTCATTATATTTTTATTAAAAATAAGGAGGAAAAAAACGTGCCTGATATATTTAGTTCATGCAATAGTATCTGATTATATCCACTCATGTCTCATATATTAAAACACATGCAACAGAAAAACTACTACTAAACTGGATCAGCATGCCTTGTTCACCTGGTATAGTTAACAGTGCAATAAATGTTGTAAAACGAATATATATATATATATATATATATATATATATATATATATATATATATATATATATATATATATATATATTAAAACGCATGCAACAGAATAAACTACTACTAAGCTGGATCAGCGTGCCTTGTTCATCTGGTAGAGTTAACAGTGCCATGGGAGGATGCTGTAGATGAGGTGTATGAGAGGAAGAAACTGTGGTATGCTCAACTTGCCCCTGAAGCAGAACAGCGAGGATGTAGAGTCTGGGTTTACTCAGTGGAGGTGGGTTGTCGAGGATTTGTGGCACACTCTACAACCCGGTTTCTCAGAGAAGAGTTGCGTTACACAGTGAAGAACTTATCTGAAGAAGCAGAAAGGAGCTGCAACTGGCTGTGGTTGATACGGAAAGATTCTGGTTGGGGATCTCAAGCACAACAGAAAGAAAAAAACGCTGATGTACGAGTAAGTAAGCGGGGTTGAGTTGAGTGGTGGATGGAGGGGGGTGATGCTGGGACGCCAGAATCACCGTCTAGCCCTCTTGAGGTTTTGTGGGCTAGTCGACGAAACACTGAGCATGGAAAGTGTCCACTTGAAAACCTCAGAGATGTACCCTACTTAGCTCAGTCCAGGTGGTTGTCATGCTGATGTGCTGGGGAGACCGCACTGTGGTTGATCCCCAGAGCCAGCATCACAGCCGTTGTGTGTGCTGATGCGCTGGGAGGCAAAATAAGCTGATCCCTGGAGCCAGCATTACACTTCAACCATCAACACCAGACAGAAGGATATCTACATCATCAGATGGAAAGAAACGCAAATGGATGGAGACGCAGATGGATCATATTAGTTTACTGTAAAGCTACTCCTTAGTTGGTGCTTATCTTGGCGAGTTTTAACATCTACTCTCATGTAATGGAAATCTAACAAAATTAGCAACATTTGTTAAGATGTTTGTAAGATAAGCATTAACAGTTAATAAACTAGAATAAACTAATAAAAAGCTATTAAATGTATTAAAGATATTTTAAACATAAATACAAAAAACGAAAACATCAATAGCAATAGTAATAGCAGTTTACACCATGTTTTTACAGCTTCTCATAACAGTACACACATCTAATCTGTTTATTTCTAGTCCTGTAACAATGGCAGTTTTTGCTTTGCCTTGGTGCAAATTTACCACTGGAGTAATAGCTTTTTTGAATATGGTCCAAAAAGAGGAAAAAGAAAAAGAGGAGATTAAAAATGAGAAGAGGGGAGGGACAGACAAAGGAAAATGTGATGCCTGTTCTTCCCAGAGAATAGAGGTAGGTCAAGGGAGGGATGGATTGAAATAAAAATAGGAAGGGCTGCCAAGCTTTGTCAAAATGTGAATGGAATCAAACTTACATAAGTTTAGTATGGTAAATTTGCATGGGTATGTTTCTGTTTTCCCCTGCATGTTTTACTGTACTATGCATACACAGTTTATGCTTGCAATACTTTCCCATACTTTGCTTTGCTTTTACCATGGTAAGATAAAAAAAAAAAAAAAAAGTTCTCCAAATATAATTTAGGATAGATGCATAAGGTCCCTGAACTGGTGATCAAAGTGAATCAGCCTTCAAACCAACAGACTTTGAAAGAGGGGTGTATGTACTGTAGATGTTCAGTAGGAAAGAGTTTCCATACTTTTGGTCCGTTCTGTTGAACATTTGAAACACTTGCAGACTTCTAACATTGAACCAATGTTGGCACCCGTTGATATGTGAGTACTGTAAAGCCATAAATATTTGCAAGCCTTTTATTATGCGTTTTTCACATATGAAAAAAAATAAACATTTTTGGCAAGCATATCAAATTCCACTAACAATATACACTTTGTATATTGCAACAGGTCGCCAACATTTCTGGAGCAAAATAGGTTTTATGGGTGTGACTTGGCAAATATTTTGTTCGCAAATATTTATGGCTTTACAGTATACTTTTATTATCCATATCCTAGCAATGATTCTTCAGTGGAGTTTTTTTAAACTCTGTCAAAAGGGTAAGAATTTCAAATGTGGTGAAACGTGACCTGCAACAAACAAGCTTTTTGTTCTCCTATTCCTTTTTTTATTTTTTTGCAATCAATTTAGTCCTTCAGCCTCAGCTCACTTCAAAGCCCCCTTTGCTTCTATGCTGGTCTATGAATTCAGTGGTAACCTTTTCTTTTCATTACACTTTGTCAAGAACCTGCTACTTTTTTTTGGTTTGTGCAGAGCCTATCTGAAATAGATGTCCTCAGAAGCCAAGTGCATCAAAGACTGTTGGGGCTGAGCCAGGCTCCATGCAGAGAATCAATCCACTTGGCAAAATGCTGACAACATATAAACAACAGTTTGTCAATAGACTTCACAGTGGTGACCCAGGCTATCATTGGCAAAGCAGTGGGGCCTTTAAAGACTGCATGGCAATCATAGCTGACAACATGCATGTCTTCACACCAATATACAAAAAAATCAACAGTGTGACAACGACGTCCTGGCATCTTAAAAATAATATTAAGAAAGTATTTTGCTACTTAATTGCTGATACTACAGTGACAAATGTGAACTGTGAAGACAGATCGCACGCAAGACACTGTTTTTCTAGCCATATTCAAATTTAAACTTCTTGCATTATATTGTCAGAATGCAGAAAATTATAATGGATGGAGTAATCAGATAATGGATGGAGTAATCATATGTTTATTTTCATATTGTTTCTTTCAAAACTACATACATGAGATCTATATAATGAATGGATGTGCATGGCACAGACATTTTATGGAACTGTTTTGTTAGCTACAATTACTTTAAGCAGAAGATGGCTCTGTATTTAAAACAAAAAAGCTTTTGTAAACTACAGTAGACAACGAATAGGATAAATAGAAAAATGTATGGTTCTGTGTGGGTTATGCAAAAATAATGTGTTCAGAACTTCATCCCTCTGTGGTTGTGCCTTCCGACACTCATAGAATATCTTTGTGCTTTCACCATGCATTTATTTTCTATGCATAGTCAGTTACTGTATACTGGTTAACTGAAATTGGTGGGGGGTTATAATACTGTACTACTATAATAAGCAATCCAGTATAAAAAGCAAAGCATGTTGCTTGAATGAATTTGATGTACATTTGACCTGTTAAATATTTCCTAAAAACTATGGTCAATGCAGTTTAGTGTTCAAAAGCCTTGGGCTCTACTGTATATACAGTAACTCCACTGTGATCCTCATTTAATCCAGATGACCAACAGTACCTTACTGTAGATAACAGTACAGTACACTCCTTTAACTTTACTTAGCTAAACTTTTTTTTTTATGTATGGTGCCTTTTAGCAGCTTTTAAAAAGTACCAAGTAACAAAACCAGTAACAACAAGTGTTATAAAGAGAACTAACAGTTAACACAGTTTGTGTTGCTGGCTGCTAGTGTTTTCTACCAGGGGTGATGTTTTGACCACCCCCTTATTAATATGACTAAATACAATAAAAGAAAAAAAAATGGTTGAAAAAGTCCAGCAATAGATCATTAAAGTAGATCCCTTAGCAGAAATAAACTCCAGAATCACAATGACAAGATTTTCAGCAACACTATTTTTAAAGGCTTTGTTGGGAAGCACATTAGAATGCTGTAAACACCCAACTATGCTGGTGTTTTTCCCAGCTCTTCGTAGTATTGGTTATGACCCTTCTTTTTCATTATCTGTTGGCATCTGACCAAAAGCTGTGCATTGTAATTCATGCCTGAAAAGCTTCAGCAGAATATAGTTTATTTATAAATTGCTTATGGCAAACTCAGCATGCCCATCATCCCTTTCACTGCTCCAAACCGTCTCCTGGTAAATTATTAAAAACTCCTTGCTTTCCTTAAAATGTACATATGCTGTCATCTTCATTAACAGCATTCAAGAAAAGTGATTGTTTGGGAATGCAAAATTCCGATGCCATACAGCCATACCTTCCTGTTACTGTTCAGTATGTAGTCTGTGAAAAACAAACAAAAAGTCTTGTTGTTTTTCCAAAAAAATGATGGTCTTGATTGTAATTCTACATGAAACACTCAGTATTGCTTCAGAGAAAGCTTATAAATGATGTAGAATGCTAACAACACCAAGAGAAACAGGTTGAGTAAAAAAATAAATAAATAAATAACAAGAAAAATAAAAAAAATAAAAAACCACTGGATTTCAGTTTCCTCTGATTATTATTATTTTTTTTCATCCATGATAATTCCTAATTTAGCATATCTACGCATGGAATAGTTGTTTGCCAACATATTTAAGCCTTCCACGCTGGACTCGAGCGATGCGAGCTAATAATTTAGAAGTCACTGCAGTCAAATGGGAGTATCCACACCAGCAGCGAGCAACGTCACTTTGAGAAAATTTCGCGCCGCTAAAATAGAACCTGTTGTTTCTATTTATTTTTTTTTGTCTCGTGACTGGACATCCTTGACACATGTCAAACACAAGCCTCAAAACATGTCATGCCTCAAAAAAGCTAATCATGGACGATGAAAAGTTAATTTATGAGGTGCAGCAGTATCCATTATTATATGATTGCAAATTGAACGACTGTCTGGATGGCTTGCAGGTGGTGCATTTAGCAGCACAGAGACCTTTTCTTTTTCGATTAAGGTTTATTAATAAGCAAAAATAAACCGGAGCATACATGCAGTCTACATATCCAGCATTTAAATGAAAAATGTGCACTTTTGCTGGCTTTTAAAAATGACACAAAAAAGGTCCTGCATTCACTTGAACATGTGACCTAATTTTAAGATGGTGATTATGTAGTGCATAACAACAATGTAATAATAATAATAATAATAATAATAATAATAATAATAATAATAATAATAATAATGTTGCACTTTAAAATACAATACTTAAAGTTAATTAACAAAAAAGGGTCAAATAAGGAATTTATAAAGAAACACAACTGAGATTGCAGTAAGTTGTATATATAAATGTATAACAATAAAATAATTTTGTTGAAATGATCAGTTAAACTATATACTATTGTCCAGCTGTCTTCTGACAGCCGGAGATGTACCGGGCTACAAATACTACTATTACTGGTACCACGAAAAAAATATTATACAATTATACAATTACTACTAAAAATAATCATAACAATAACACTGTTGGATATATAGGGATGTTCAAGAACTCTATGATCTATATATTTTACAAGTCAAAACTTTAAGGGCAATGCTTAAAATAAGCTCAAAATGCATCGATGATCCAGGGGCACTGTCCTTAATGGGAATATTAGCTTTACTTCCAGTAACTGTTACAATGTCACAATGTCACTGCTAGCTCCAGCCTGTTCACAGCTATGCCCGAATGAAAACACTATTGCAATAGCTCCAGGCCAGTACTGAAAGAATCCACTGTTATACAATAAACACAATTTTAGTGACTCTAAAGGTATGTATAATTACTCTAAGTCCCCACTGAAATGAATGGTGCACCCCGATCAAAATGAAAACAGTTTACTGTAAGTACTATTCTAAATAAACTACTTTCAGTGATATTAAGTCCTGGATGGGATGAGTAACAACCTTTTACAGCTAAATTCAGGCAAAACTGAAGTTATGCTGATTGTATCCAGACATCAGTTGAGAAAATCCTTCTTTTTCACTGTCCTTTGATGACAATCAACTTGAACTTAAATCTGCAACAAGGAATCTTGGAGTTATCTTTGATCCTGAGCTCTCTTTTGACTGTCACATCCGTACGATTACAAAAACTTATTATCAGCTCAGGAATATTTCTAGAATTCAACCCATGCTCTCTCAAAAGGAAGCAAAGATCCCGATTCACACTTCTGTCTCTTCCAGGATTGATTATTGCAATGCTCTCTTTATATGCCTTCCTGATTCTACCACTTCACGATTTCAGCTCCTCCAAAACTCTACTGTCTGCCTCCTAACATGAACTAAACTAAGACAGCACATTAGCCCTGTCTTGGCATCCTTACACTGGCTGCCTGTTAAGCAAATAATTGAGTTTAAAGTCCTACTTCTGACCTATAAGGCTTGTAGGAACTTGGCCCTGATTACATCTGTGAGCTGGTGAAGCTGTACACTCTGGGCCGTTCTCTTCGTTCCTCTAACTCAGGTCTACTCTCTGTTTCTTTGCCTTTTCTCTATGGGTGGAACAGCTTTTTCTAATCACGCTCCCAGACTAGTATTTGATCCCTTAGAGTATTCACTTGGCTGAATCAATTCGCTTTTGATTTCTAAAATTAGGTTAAAAACGTACCTTTTTTATTTGGCTCTTTCTTAATTGTTCAGCGCTTTGTGATAACTCTGTTATGAAAGGCGCAATATAAAAAACAGCTGCATTGTATTGTACTGCAAATGATCTGCTGGGGTGGGGTACACATTTTCCAGACACCTTGCTTACTAAATATCCCTACATAGATTATCGTCCCATCTTCAAATACATTCTAAAGTTTTTAATGCGCAATCTGTCCCATAAAAGCACAAGGGTTCTGTTCTACAAACATTATTCCTTTATTACCAATGCAGAACAGCTGGGTTGGACATTTCATCAGCTTATCATTTTCTGCAATGACTACCAAATCTGCTTCATATTATTTGAAGAGGCCACTAGATAGTCAGGGGCAGACTCCTTCTTTTATTCTATTGCTGTTATGATATATCGCAAGAATGAGTTAACCGTTTGTAAATTTTCAGTTATATAAATGTCCAGAAAATAAAGTGTAAAGATATCGAGTAGTGTGTCACTATACACCGTATTCAATTAAAAAACAGAAATAAACCTTCTGAGAACAGCTGATGACAGCTAACCTAGCAAACTATAATGAAACAAACTACATATGTTGCCAACAAATTAATTCATTAGTCCTAGAATGGTTCTAGACGCATTCCACAATGGTTCAGGGATAGCCGACCCATTTTATAATTGAGCATGAGGCCTGATCCAGTAGAGAATGGAAAAACCAATGCACTTGTCTGCACCTTGTCATCAAAGCACCAAACTCCAGCTTTGCGGCGATACTGTAAGTAGGTTCAGTACTCCTGAGTACTTCAGGCTAGTTTAAATAGCCCCTACCTCATTTGCATATCTTCATTAGAAAAAGCAGGATAAACAGGGGCGGCAAATGTAAACGCAATATTATGGCACGAAAACAGTGTGCCTAAGGAAATCCATCACTGCAAAAAAGCATGGCACCAAATTGCTCTTGCGGGTAAATATATGGGGTTAACTAAAGTCAGAGGATAATAGAAGTATCTGAGCAGACAGTATGCAGCTGTGGGTTATCACAGGAGTGAGAAAGAACCATATTTCAAGTGTGCCATCAAACTCAGAGAATTATGCAGGCCCTCACACTGCCATAAGATAAAGACTGTGGCCAATATAGTTCTACATATAGGATTTATTTTAAATACATTCACCATCTGTGTAAAACATGTATTTTAAAGCTCTGCAAATAATGTGATAATAGTATATGAGCAGTTAGGGGTATTTATCAAACTCCTTTTTTCTTCTTCTAAAATAAATAGTCTTGTTCAATGTCCTTGACACTAGTTTAAAAGTGTCTTTTCGGATACTTCATCGGGCAGTGGAACAGATGAGGCTTGCAGCAGATTGTCACCTACTTACAAATAAAATATAGCCCTTATATAAACAGTACAAAACCTACACATTTTAGGATATAAATAATGTTATTTTGTATATTAAATCCACAAACTCCAAAACACATTCTCTCTTTTCCCTATTAAAGTCACAGCCTGCATTTTGATACAGCACATGCATATATCTGTACATGCTTTATTATTCAGGGAGAGATAATGCTTTGCTGGCAGGCATAGCAGTATTTCAGCACTGAGTGTGTTAATGAAGAAATTAAATCATTGTCCTTTCTTTCAGCCTCCTGTTTAAGAGGCTACATTTATGCTGAGAAAGCGTTTCTGATCAAATAATCCCCTTTTGTCAATTCCACTAGCTCAGTTCACTAAACAGCATACCAGAAAAAGCATCCAATCTTAAATTTCCTGGTTTTAGTTATTTCATTCAATCATAATTGCAAACACTCAAAACATAAAATCCGAAGCTTAAAAGGCTTTGGCTAAGTTAAGCAGACAACCTTTTTGGCTATAAAAAGGCAAGCATGCACACGTTTTGGATAGTAGTTAGTCTTAGTGTGTGTTTCATGCATACTTGGAAAGCATGGATAGTACACTTGCTTATGACAATTTAACGAATTACACTTTAATCACTGTACAACCTTTCTGCCAAAAGATTTCATACACCTGGTTGTGTGAGCTGTTTCTAGAGAACATGGGATAACTAGCTCTTTGGATCATACTCATACTCGTCAATTATTTCATAAATAATGTTGTAAAGTATGTTTTTATGAATACAACTTAATAGATATTTTCTAGACTGTTGTTAAGAAGCCAACTAGACTCTAGAAATAAAAGTATACTTCTATATTTAATGCATCAAAACAAATACAGAAATTGTGAATATTGCAAAAGCTGTAGATAATTCCCTCAGCTGCTGAAGGCTGGATAAATCCTGAAGTAACCAGTTTTCAGACACATAGACATTAACAGTGGACGCAGACAGGAAACAAAAACAGAAACTCACTTGGTAGGTTTCACAGGCACTGACTAACACTAATCTTTATGGTAAGGCAAGATTAGTGCTAACTGGGTCCAGTGAACCTAGCTGACTGTGTGTTTTCCATTTCGGTTTGACTCCTATAATATTCTGTTTTCACTTATTACTGGTAATTAAGTAAATATGGGATGATGAGAGGGCAAAAGAAGTCAGGCACATTGACTGATTTAAGGAAATTCCCAAAGAAAAATAGACTTTATTTAAATACTTTCTTTCTAGCTTAAAAAAATAGCCTGACAACTGTATTTCTTTTTTGCAGCGACAGCATCTTACAAGGGGTGCTTTGTTTATATCACGGATAAGTGTATTTACATCTTGCAGATATTTTCAGTTTATAGATTAGGATCTACTGCCTCAAAACCATTCCATTCAGTTTGCAGTATTTACATATAACCAGTGCTGACAAATTTGCATCATTGTCCCTTTGCCCTGCATTGTCTTTAGAGCAAATTTGTACACACACATTGCAAAAGCAATAACACTTCAACTTTTTTTTTTTTTTTTTTTTTTTTTTAACGCAGTGTTTACATTAAGCACAACCGTCTTCTGCTAAAAATGGTAAAAACAAACAAGTCATATTCATCAAAGTAATTGTGTGGGTACTTTCAGTACTGAACTGCCTCGAATGAAGGATTGAACTGCTAGCAGCAGTGGTGACAGTCATGAATCATGGTAGGCTACTTCAGGGCCTTTACTACCATAAAACAAAAGATGTAGATGAAAAATGCTGCAATTAAGTGATTTGATTTCTGCTATACCCCCCTCTTCTCACACAAAGTCTCTCGCACACACACGCGCACACACACTTACACACACGCATTCATGCCTTGCAAAGATTGATGTGAAAAAGCATTCCTTGTGATCTCTGACAGAGGCTGGAACAGTTCTATAAGGAGGACACATACAACACAAACCTGTATTGGATTAGATAATGAACACTCTAAATTCTCTAAACTGCAAACCCACAATAACTCCCAGTATTACTAGTGATATAAAACATAGAATATGGAAAACATACTGTGTAACTACTATACACAGTATGCTTTCTTACAAGATGCTTTGTAGCTTGTTGAGAAGTGAGCTTCACTTACCCCCAAAAGTGGACCCCTGGCTCCCTGCAACTGCACCACCAATGCAAAGAAAGTTATTTTTTGTATATACTGTATATTTTTTTAACATGAAAAATACACAGCCATAACTATATGTCACTTTTGATTAAATGCTGGTTAACATTACTTTTGGCTGCTGAGGTTGCTCCACCAATACGGAATAAATAGGGGGTATAGGATAGGAAGGCCTTGTAGAACAGAGAAAGGCTGTTACAGTATTGCAAGAGGGCTTCCGAAGACATATTAAATGTGGGCATTAAGAGAATTATGACTATTATTTTATTTTATTTCATACTGTGGTAGAGAGGTCGAGGAGACAAGAGATGAAATTCCTGCCTTGATGATGCGAATGGCAAAATTGAAATGTCCCAGGAGCATATGAATGTATTGTTTTGAAATGGTGTGGCTGATCTGGAGAAATGCCGAAGGAGCGTATTTGTACTGTGAGGGAGGGACGTCTGGTGGCTGGTTTCTGCGTTGTGCTGGAGGGGGAGGGGGAGAGAAAATGGCACTCATGTAGTGGATTGAAATGGCGTACTTGAGAGGCTGAATGCATTGTTTGACATCACTGGAGATTTGGAGAAAGAGAAAGACTAGGAGAGCTAAAGGAATGGGTGAAACAGCAGGTGGGAGATGTAAAGTAGAAAGAGCAGGATCAAGAGCGTGCACACTGTCGAGGGTTAGGGTAAGGGTTAGGGTTAGGGTTGGGGATTGGTCAACAGCAATTGTCAGTTGTGTAGCGACACACAAACAAAGAAATGCAAGATAAAGAACAAGGGCATGACTTGGGTTTAAATAGGGAGGTTGGCAGATATTATTGGCAGAATAGAACTGAGGAGCCCTAGCTCTTTACATTTTCTTCACTTTATCTTCACCTGGCAACATATGTAGCGTTCAACATCTACGATTATTTATAGAGCCTGTAGTAATTTTTTTTTGCCAAAGGCATCGGATTTGTGTTATAATTTACCATGGTGTGGGGCAAGCTGTCACAGTGCATGACAGTCACATACAGCAGAAATGGTTTTAAATCCCTACATTATACATGTCTACCCTATAAACGTATTGGGACACCCTGGGGAAAATGCAAACCAACGGTTTACTCCTTTAGCTCTGTGGCAATGTGCCCCGCCTCTGTGTGCAATTGTGTGTTGTATGTATGCGTGCGTATGTCAATGTTGGTGTATAGATTGGTACACGGGATATAAACGGGTCTGTGTTTCACGTGTATTTAAAAAGTGTATATTTGTATTTAGGCACGGGATTGCACATCACGCACGTGCATTTAAAATATAATGTGTGGCACGGGGTTGCACGTAATGAATTCACGTGCTGGGATTCAAGTGAATAATTAATTAGTAATTGAATCCCAGCACAAACAGTATAAATAGACGCACGTTTCTTGCAGTCGGGGTTTTAGGTGTTCGGTGAGTGGAGAACGAGTGTGGAGAAGGAGAAATTAAATAATAAGAAAGAACGTAAATATAAAAGTGAATAACTGTCTCACTCACCGTGTTTCGTTTGTCTGTCTGTGCACTGTCTGTTTACTGTGTAGTCCGTTTTGTTTGTCTTTTTATTTTGGCGTGTAGTGCCGTGTCCCGTGTTTTTGTGTTTAAAACCTTTTATTTTCTGTTTATTAAATGCTGAGCGCGATCACGCGCCCAGCTTATACCAAACTCCAAGTCTCTGTCTGTTTACTCCCTGCTTCTGGTCTGACGCCACCCACTCCGGCCGTCTTTGTGACAAGCTCCCACTGAAATAAATAACCCAGACCATGTATTGATCTCTTCATATATGTAGGCAACACAACAGAAGCTGTGCGGTTGTATTGAGAAAGCCCACAAGCCTCAGGTACAGTGAGGTACAGGGTGCAGCCAAGGACAACACAAGTGATACTGTATATTTTGACTGAATATATCCCGTAATGGGTCATTTTATTGCATTTTTTCTTTTTAACAGTAACTTGCTCAATCAAAAGGTAAAACTATTTGATTAGGACTTGTCTACCCAGTAAGGTTTGTCATCACCCCTGACAATAGAGGGCCACAAGATTGCTGTAGTTTACTTAAGCATTGTTGTGGTCAGGTCCACCCAACAATGGTGCCCGTGTACCCTGATGTTGATGGTTAATTTCAAGATAATAATGCTCTCATACACCGTGTCAGTGTGTGAATGGTTGGAGGAGGATCACAGATACTTCAGGTGTCTTGCTTGGTCACCACAATTTCCGGATCTCAATCCAATTGAGCATGTTTGGGATGAACTTGAACAAAGCATATGTCATCACGATCCTCTGTGCCAGCTACATAAAGGGTAAATGATAGAATAGATTAAAATACCTTGAGACGCCTTCCAGCACCTTGCTGAGTTTATGCCACGCTGTGCCAGATTGTGATCAGGGCAAACCTGATATTAGGCACAGGACCTACTAATGTGCCTAGGCAGTGTAAGTCAAGTAGACGTTTCAAACGTTTCAACTTGTGCCTTCTTTACAGTACACTGTTTCTTATTAGATTTAACTGTACAGCAGAACTACTTTTATTGAGAATACTTCTCAGCAGCAACGGTACCTTTATTATTTCCATCATGGCTGTAATGGGCGGGACTTTCTAAGCCTTGCTTTACATGATATAAGACTGAGGGAAGCCAAGCAGTGAAGGAAATAATACCAGGTCTACCTTTTAATTGTCATATCAAAGAGCTATGTCATGTTTCTCACAAATTCCTTGAAATGCATGCTACAACCAAAAATAATGAACTGATATCAGCAATTTGCCTTTGTTTCTGCTCCAGTTATTATTATTATTTTATTTATTTGCAGAGAATGTGTAATTAAAAACTGCATTAGTTCCACCAATTACAGTCCGCAGAGGTCCCAGAAACCCCATGCCGCTGTGTGATGGAATATGACTAAGCTGCAAACATTCATTTACTATTATAATACTCATTAATCCTACCAAATACTACTCATTACCAGGCTTCAAAGAAATCATCTTATAGGCAAACACAGCCTAGGGACTATCTGTCATTGCTTTCCTTAAAGCACCAAGTTGCAGAGGAAAGAGATTGCTCAATGTAACCAATTTATGGAGCGCAACACACAACATACATCATTTCCTACACAAACAAGGTTTTACAACCATTTTTTACTTTACAAATAAACACTGCAGAAGATAGAGAAAATGACTAAAGCTCTTCCTTGCAAGACCACCACGACAGTTCTGGGCAAAACTGTACCTCTGTTGTCAGTGAAGGGCATACACTCACAACAAGCAGTATTACAGTTATCTAATAGCATGCAAAACATACTTTCTGTATCTATTTTGAGATATGATGCAACTTGTTTTCACCCACATGAAAGTGCATTTCTTATTCAATTTTGCATGTCTAATGACCAGGAAACTGTGCGATATACGAATTTAATACACCAAAAAGAAAACCAGAGAAACTAAAGAAATTAATCAAATAATGTACAACTAACAATAACAAATAAAGTACACCCTATAATATACACCTGTAATCTTGTGATTTATATTATAAAGCATTCATTATGTTCAAGCATATCAAATCCCATAATACGAGCCTGACAGATCTGTCTGTGACCAGTGTTTTCTGCAGTACAAGCAGTAGTCGGATTGATTATCAGATATGCCCCTGTATTATACCAACATATGAACGTTCACAATGTCTCAAGAACCCTGTTGCACTCAGTAAGATGTTACGAATATTCTAGCTGTAATTGTGCAGGGTGAGGAGGCTGAGGCCTTTAACTTGAATCAATTGTTTCCTTATGTAAGCGTGGAAATTGATTTTCTTATTGGTGAAGAACACACTCATTATTAATGTTATTGTTTACAATATTTGCATTGTCATCTTATAATTACTGTACTAGTAGACCAGGGAAGAAATGTAATCTGGAAAGAAATCTACTTATACCGTAAAGCAAAAATAATAATGGATTTGCAAGGATGAATTCTGCCACCCATGCTTAAACAACAGAGAAAATAAAATCGTTATGCTACATCATACTAATTAATGAAATGCATATACAAGACATTCTACAAAAAAAGGGTTTTGCAGTGTTTTCGAGAAATGAAGTATATACCATAATGACTGGCTGTTGCAGCTGTGCCAGGTATTGATCTGTTTGTATATAATGAATTGGAAGATGCAGAAGGTCATATTCTTGCCATAAATCTACCTTTCACTTCATAATCACATTCATTTTAAAACTAAACTAAGTACACTGTGATTTTTTATTAGATATTTTAAACAGTTTAATCCACTCACCCCAGTTTAAGTGTAAGCGTGGATACATCCATAACATCAAAAGCACTCAATCATAGGATTTTAAGGCAACACTAAGTCAAGTGGAGACAAATATTTTGGCTAGTGCCTTCAGTAAGACTTTACATTGGGTCTCTCCAACTACTGTGTAATTACTAATGACACTGTAATTGCAGGTGTGGTTACATAGTAATTACATGGTAAATATACACACACAACTGTAAATAGTGTAATTACAAAATACCATAACAAAACATTTTTCATTTTGCAATTTGACATGGTACTTAGATGTAACTACACAACTATATGTGTAAATACAGTCTCTTAAAAAGTGTTCTAAATTTTTTTGCTGTGAAAAATCACGAGTTACACTACCCTCCAACAAGTGTTGGGATATACTGTATCTGGGAACAGGGTGTCCAAATACTTTTTCCAGTGCACATACATGTCTAGACATAAGGACTTTTTAGGCTGTGCTACATTAGGGTGGGTTGCATAGAAGAAACGTGACCTTCCTGCTGCTAGACTGTCGTCAGCAAACCATTCCCCTGGCTGAGCACACGTCATGTGTTATCTGTGGGGGCTGCGGCGCATATACTGCAGCTGACTCATAGCATACAAAATCTAACCCTATATTTAATTACAAGTCAAAACGCACAGGGAGCTCTAGAAACATAATTCCATAGGACTGGGAGAGAGAATGGAATAGCAATAGTCTTTATTTAAACATATTTAAAGCCACGGTAAACATAATAATGGCTTACACATTTCGACCAGTAGGTCTTCCTCAGAGCACCAGTAGGTCTTCCTCAGAGATTTTGAACAAGGATGGCGCCACCTCCCTCTAAATAGCATGGATAACATTCATTATAAGTTTCAGGTGGTCATTCACTCACACATATTACAAATCAGCACTAACATTTGTGGGGGGAGAGCAATCAATTATATATATATATATATATATATATATATATATATATATATATATATATATATATATATATATATATATTATATATGTACACACACACACACAGTAGATGCCACTTATTAATAAACTCTTGATTCCCAGCAAAAAGTTGTCATTAACCAATTAACCAAAAGTTGCTAATAAGCGAAAAGCCCCCGTTTTCAAGTTTATTTATATGGAACAATATATACTGTAGTTGTATAAATATGGCACAAAAATATATGTGTTTTAACTGTTACAGTGAAAAACAGGAAATACCCAAACATAGAACTGTTTACTTCACACGTGTATAAAAAAGGAGTAGGCTTAAATTGGGCCCATGAGTATTAAAGTGGTCTAACTACATTTTTACAGTTTTGAGAAAATGAAGGTCAAAGTTTAATGACTGCTGACAAATCAGAAAATGTTATTTTAACATTTGTTTTAATGTGAAGAGGAACATTACAGTGTGGTCTTTAAGTTCTAATTGTTAAACTTAAAATAATGAAACATTTTTATATTTTTTTGTCCAAAAATATAACATAGTCCAATTTTATTCTAAGGATTTTTTTTTTGTTCTCAAGCAATATAAAGAAAGTTTATGTCCAAAAAAATCAACAGTTGCATTTTTTTAGTAAAATATCAAACCATAACATAATAAAGTGGATCATCTTAAGCTTTGTGAAAAAGAAGCGTCAACTTTTGTTGTGAAATATTTAAGTTTTCCCTTTTTAAGTAGCTTTAAAACAACTATATTACAGCCTTTCAGATTTATTTCCAAAGTGTTTCCAATGTAAATATGTGATCTAGTTGGAGAATTTTGCTCTAGGATTGATTAATTTACAGCCTTTACAGTATGATCACCATTCAGTAATTTTCAAGCTTCTCACTCTAGAACTCATCATCGCAACTGCATTCTTCTGAATCACTAGGTACATCATCTGGATGGAATTCCTGGCTGCAGTTGTTCCCATCTACTGGTAGATCCCAGTAGAACTTGTGATACACTGGAGGCATATAGTGAAGGAGTCCAAGCAGGTCTTGTTTCTTCAGTGCTTTGATTGGTTGCCCTGATGGGTACAGTGACACAATTGCTGATGTTGTTGAACCCAGCCTTCCTCGTGGTTTTCTTGAAAAATCAATTTCAAACCAAGATGCGTCCTGTTCTAAGATATATTTAGACATCATAGTTAGGGGATTTCCACTCTAAAATCGTAGCCGCTGAATTTGTAGCCATTTAACATTCATTCCTTCTACAGTTTTCTTTTTGTGGACTGCTTTTGAGCTAATCCATTCTTGCAAAATTACAAACTCATTTTTACCACCTTGAATGGGTTCTTCTTTTTGGCAGTTTCAACTACTTTCATCCACTGTTCAACAACATCTGCACCACTGTGTACCAAGTAAGAGCAAACCATTGCCATTTTAAAGTTCCTGTTCTGTCCACCACAGCTGTCTGAAAACATTGTAAACCTTGTCTTTCCTTCATGGAGACATTTATCTCATTTGGGCCTCTGGATGCTTGTCCTCCATGCCACAAATACATGGACACATCATCATCTGTAACTCTGTGGACACCTAAATTGTATGTCCAGAGTTGACCGGCATAATAGGCAACGCCAGTGCTTATGTCAGGAGTAGGACATGTCTTTTCTAAGTAGAAGGTGAAGATGTCCAGACTCAGGTCTGAGTTTGTTTTTGAAAACTTCAGAGAATCTCTTGCTTTTTGTGCCTTTCTGAGATGAAGAGTCCATTCAGCTTGCAGGCATAGTTTTTCCTCTGTTGTTATTTCAGCAGTTATTTTAACTTTGTAGCTGCCACATGCTTTGCAAGTGTCCTTCAGTGGCTGATGGAAGCTCAGGTTGAATTCTTCATTAAAAACCTTACGGTATTGCCCACTCCTTCACAGGTTCAGTGCCTTTCTCTAGGCACCATGTACAACACAGCACATACATTTGTGAAATGGTTAGGTAAGGAGATAAGTACTGACGATTTTCATTTGTATGATGAGTTCCAGTATAGTGGCTTTCATATCGAGGGAAGGTGCCGATATGTTCACAAGCTGATGTAAGATCAAGCCTATGATTTTTACCATGTTTTACCCTTCCATCAGGCTTAGGAACACCATAATTCAACAGCTGTGACCTCAAGGCACCGTCCAGTCGCCCATTACTTATTTGTATTGTTTGCAGAAAGAACTTCTTGCACACACTTCCTGTTCCACTTGCAGTGGATAAAGTATACTCTCTGGAAATGTTCTTTCAATACTCTGTTGCTTGATCAGAACGCCTCTGTCTAGGGCGTACTTGTTTCACACTGTCACAAATGAATGCATTTTGTCTATTGTAATCTTGAAGATTCCAAAATTTTTGGTGAATCATTTTCTGCTCACCATCCTACTTTTTCAGGAATGTCTTTTCCCATGTAGTTTATGTATATATATATATAGCTCAAACAGCCAGCTGTCCTATATATATATACTGTATATAATTTGTGCATAATCAAAACATATCAAAATTCATTTGAAATACACAAACACAAAGCAAATTTATATGTAATAGCATCACCCATTTTGTGACATGATTCGTATATACATTCCACCGTGTCATATCAAGCAGAGAAGCATTAAAACTTACAATCAATTCTAAAGAACACAATTTTAAAATAAGAAATTGTTCAACATTGTCTGTTTTTTACAATGTACCACCTCCCGCTGTAAATCCATCTCAGTTTTGCGTGCAGCATCGTTGCCAGTTTCAAAGCCACGATTCTGCCTCAGTCCACCAGAAATAAGTAGTTGCGAAGTCAGTGTGTTATAAAAGCTGCATGAAGTATGTGCATAAATCATGCACGTGCGCTCTGTAGCACTGGCAACTGGTAATAAAGTTGTCAATAAGCGGTGTGCAGTTGCTAATATCAGAATTCCATTAACATTAAAGTCTATGGGACGGGATTGGTTCCTGGGAAAATGTTGTTAATAACCGAAAGTTATCTTTATCAATGATGCTAATAACCGGCATCTACTGTATGTAGGTATGTATACGTATATATATATATATATATATATATATTAGGGATGAGCGAGTAATCAGGTATTCTAAATAAAATGACTACTCTAATACTTTTATCAATTTTCGAATACTCGTTTATTTTTAAAACAAATGGAAAAATGCACTAACTATCCCAGGAAAAACTTGGCACGGTATGAGAGAGAAGAGGAAGTTAATAGTGATCAGCCACTATAATTGTCACCTCACTGACTGACAGGAGGTGGGCGCACTTCATTATCTAGCTCTGCTATTGGCTAAGGGAGTACATGAGCAGTGAAAATGGCATGTTAAAAAAAAAGCAATGCGAGGAAGTATTTTGAAAAAAGTTGAAAGGAGACAACCGTGCAATGTAATCTCTGCAGCGCAAGTATTTTGTATTGTAAATCAATGAGTTAAATGCTCAATCATCTAAATTGCAAGCACCTTTTCATAAAGTTATGTGTTTTATAGTTTAAACCCCTCTGCTGTGTATTCTTTTTTCTTATAGTTTAAATAATTTTTTACTTAGAATACATGACATGCCTTAGATGTTTCTTCACTGTTACTGTTGATGTATTTATCTATGCGTCCCTATGTGTGGTTCCTGCTAACACGTTCTAAGGATCTGTCACTGTTATGAGTAATTCGAGGTTGAGTATTCAGGTATTCAAAACTTTTATTCTTGGTATATTCGAATATCTTATTATTCGAAATTCCCACCCCTAATATATATATATTATATATATATATACTGTATATATATATATATATATATATATATATATATATATATATATATATATATATATATATATATATATATATTGTGAAATAGCGGGTTATGAGAAACAGCAGGGAGGGGGTTAAAACCTTCCTGCGCGAGAAACATGTGCGGAATGCACATTTTGTTTAATTGTTTTATTATTTTGTTTAATGGTTTTATTGGTTAATTATCACCCGCAACTGAGCTATATTGTAAATTAAAGCCAGGCGCGGGGTATTTAAGACGTGCAGCCTGTCTGTACGAGGCTGCTGAGTAGAAGGAGACAGAAGACGCGCTCTGTTTCCGAGCAGTCCTAAGAGTAAGTGCTGTATTAAACCAGTTGGTGTTTTGGGTTTAGCTAGCAGGTAAACGGCTTAGCCGTCCTGCAAGGTAGTAAGGGAAAAACCTGTTTAGTTAGCGCTCCAGTGGGAGTTAGGTGTTTATTTTGTGTTTGTTTTATTTTGGTGTGTTTATTAAAAATTAGCGCGTCAGCGCTGAAAACTCAATTTCTTGTGTCCTGGGTCATACTTTTAAAGGGGCAACGAACCCGAGTGAGTGCCGGGCCGTTACAATATATATATATATATATATATATATATATATATATATATACTACCGGTCAAAAGTTTTAGAACACCTCCATTTTTCCAGTTTTTATTGAAATTTACGCAGTTTAATGTCTCAGTGTACTCTGAAATTAAAGCATAGAACAAATAAACAATTGGAGATAAAAAAGAAATCATGGAATCATTTTGTTTAACAAAATTTAATCTAAATTTTTGACTCATCAATGTAGCCACCTTTTGAAGATATAACAGCCGAACACACTCGTGGCATTCTTTCTACAATGGAAATCAAATATTGTTCGGAAAGTTCTTCCCAACACTGTTGCAGAAGTTCCCACAAATGTGTTGCACTTGTAGGTTGCTTTGCTTTCACCCTTCTGTCCAGTTCATCCCAAACCAGCTCGATGGGGTTTAAGTCTGGAGACTGTGCTGGCCATTCCATGATTTGGAGCCTACCGTCTTGTTCTTTTCTTCTAAGGTAGTTCTGACATAGCCTGGAGGTATGTTTTGGGTCATTATCTTGCTGTAGGATGAACCCCTGACCAACTAGGCGTATACCAGAGGGTATTGCATGGCACTGCAAAATACTGTGGTAGCAGTTTTGGTTCAGGGTGCCACTCACTCTGTGCAAGTCGCCAACTCTGGATCCAGCAAAAGAGCCTCAGACCATCACGCTTCCTCCTCCATGTTTGACAGTAGGTGTCACACACCGAGGAACCATCCTTTCGCCTACTCGACAGAGTACAAAAACCCTGCGTGATGAACCGAAGATTTCAAATTTTGATTCATCGGTCCATAAGACCTTCTTCC